>NW_020837963.1:17784715-18093098 GCF_003676395.1 Aethalodelphis obliquidens
CACACACACACACACACTGAACCTGTAAGATTTGTTGATAATCTAGTTCTACTGTGGAGCCTCCCAATCATTCCCTAAGGATATTTCAGACACTGTGGTTGGTGCTGATGATACAAAAATGAGTGAAACAGGGTTAGACCACCTAGTAGGGGAGACAAAATCAAACAGAAAGTCAATGTGGAGTTTAAGCGTTTGACAGGAATGTTCACGGGCTGTTTTGTGCATGGCTGCCGCCGTCTGTATTCTCAAAACATATTGTAGGGGCTTCCCTGGTGGCGCAGTGGCTGAGAGTCCACCTGCCGATGCAGGGGACACGGGTTCGGGCCCCGGTCCGGGAAGATCCCACATGCCGCGGAGCGGCTGGGCCCGTGAGCCATGGCCGCTGAGCCTGCGCATCCGGAGCCTGCGCTCCGCAACGCGAGAGGCCACAGCAGTGAGAGGCCCACGTACAGCAAAAAAAATAAATAAATAAAATTGTAATTATCGTGTGTATATGTTTCTCCCTCAGCAGACTGTGAGCCACCTCAGGTCCAAGGTCATGTCTTCACCCTGGTGTCCAGCACCTGGCACTGTACCAGGCACAAAGCCAGCAGTCTATACATTTTGATTAATTGCATAAATGAGTCTTAAAGTACAGGGTGCCCTGTGCAAGCATTTGTGCTAGAAACACGTTAAGAAAGAAATGTTTTCACACTTTTAGGAAACTTTGACAAGTGGAATGTGGCCAAACTAGGTATTTTGCATTTGTAGGCTTTTAAGGAATCCTGCCAGAAGTTCTATCAGGCAGACCTGGAGGAACTGAACTTTTCTAAAGACACTGAAGAATGCAGGAAACACGTAAATGACTGGGTGACGGAGAAGACTGAAGGTGAGAGATTTTCATTTCAGGAGATGTGGTGTTATGAGGGACACAGAGCTGAGATTGCCGGATGTGACCTCCACGGGTGGCCACTGTGACCCTAACCTGGGATGTGACCTCCACGGGTGGCCACTGTGACCCTGTAACCTGGGATGTGACCTCCACGGGTGGCCACTGTGACCCTGTAACCTGGGATGTGACCTCCACGGGTGGCCACTGAGACCCTGTAACCTGGGATGTGACCTCCACGGGTGGCCACTGTGACCCTGTAACCTGGGATGTGACCTCCACGGGTGGCCACTGTGACCCTGTAACCAGTGGCCTGTTTATGTGTGTTTGCTGGGCTTTCAGGCCATTGATGCAATTCTGATATTTTTCTTGGGCTTACGAAGTGGTGATTTCTGAAAAATGCTTAAACCTAATGTTAGTCTCTCAGATGCCCTCCCCTCTGGAAGGTAATGGAACATCCCCGAAAAATGCTTCCTCTTTGGTTGCCCCATTTAACTTCTACCTGCGAGGACACTGCCGTGCTCTAAGGGCAGGACATTCCATTTAGGTTATAGCTGAGGTGGGACAACGTTTCATGTCACCTCCCAGTGGTGATGTGAGCCGCTCTAGTTTCATCCACAGCCCTCTCCTGCCCTCTGAACTTGGCTGGGGCTAAGTTTGCTTTTCCGAATTTGCTCCAGATTCTGGAAGTGCAGCTACTGTGGAGCATACAGGGTGCCCTGTCCAGACACATTCTGTCTCAGCAGAAACATTTCTGCCAGTTCTCAATTAGAGTGCAGAGAAAAAGGACGTGCTTTTCAGAACTCTAAGTACTCAGCACGTAATTTAGAGACGTCAGCAGGCGGGGAGGTTACGTCACTCGTTTGTTCACATGCCCACCTGGCACTCATTATTCCATCCGTTCCATCTTATGGCGCATCCACTGCGCGTCAGGCAGCCACAATACCCGTGATCACGCAGGCAGCCAACGACCATCGGAAGGGAAGAACCTTTCACGTTGATATTTTCGTACGTCACGTGTGTAGGGGTCTCTGGCTCTCCAGTTGATCTAGCAACACTGAGTCACCTAGGGAAGCCAGAAGCTTCTCCACACCTCACCCTCCCTCCACCACCCACTTCCCCCTCCACGGCTGCTCACACCCTTCCTTCCAACAGGTTGACCACCCAAGATTTCCCGGAATAGCAGAGCTGGAGGGGGGGTTGGGGATCACCTTGTCTCCGCTCTCATTGGACAACTCAATTTGGGCCCCTTTATTGCATCCCCCTAATTCTTTTGCCCCATTCCCTCCCTCCAGGAAGCTGCCTTCTCCCATTTACAGATCTGTATCCCCATCCTTTGGAAGCCTCTTCTCACCTAAATGAGACTTGAAGGTGGGCACAGAGCAACGATTCTTAATCAGAATCAACCTCTAGGGGATATCTGGCCATAACTGAAGACATTTTCAGTTGTCATAGTTGGGGGAAGTGATACTGGCTAAACATCCTAAACACATAGGACCATCCCCCAAACAAAGAATTATGTGGCCTAAAATGCCAGTAGTGGCGTGGCTGAGAAATGATGGTGCCAAGGTCGAGAAGCTTACAGTTGGAATCGAGACTCTTGGGTTATTTTCTCAGCTCAACCACTTGGTCGCCTATGTGACCTTGGCAAAAAGTCAGGCAAATACTCTGAACCTGAATTTCTACATCTATAAATTGAGGGCAAAATGGTCGTTGACCTGCCTGCTTCAAGATTCTTGTTTAAGGACAAACACTACGCTGTACGTGTGCACAGAATGAAACACCATCACCCCGGTTCCTCAGGCAGCTGGAACTACAGGATCCAGCCTTTCCTCCACCAAGCCTCGGCTTTCAGTGTCAAGAGAACTTTTGTAAAAGAATGTTTATTCTCCCCCAATAGCAATAACTTTCTCTCATACTCTTTACAGGAAAGATTTCAGAGATACTGGGGGCTGGGGCAATCGGTCCTCTGACCAAGCTGGTCCTCGTGAATGCAACCTATTTCAAAGGAAAGTGGCATGAGCAATTTGACAGAAAGCACACAAGGGGAATGACCTTTAAAACCAACAAGGTAGGGACATATTTTTGCAGATATACAGCTACTTTCTAAAGTAATACTCTGGGAAAGGTTGTGAGTGAATGGAAAAACATAATTTATTTCACACTGTCTTGATTCTTAATTTATTATTTCTGAAGGAATTTCATGCCCCCTATATATCGCTTATTGGAATGGGAAAGAGAAAAACGAAAATAATTGTTAGATCATTTTGTTTTTGGATCCTTGGTCAAATCGATCTTCTCTCTCTGGTCATGTTATTTGGATTGAAAGAAACTGTCTTCTAAGCCTTGGAATTATGTTTGTATTTTACTGTCACTGTTGTATTTAGACACTTTCTTGCAACAGTCAGTGACAACTGTGACTATTTATTGCCTTAGAATTCATGGCTGTACAATTCCTAATACAAGAAAAAAAGTGTTAGCAAATGTCCAGGCCAGCTTTGTTTTTATTTATTCTTGGAACTTCTTAAGAAATAAAAATTATACGTATTTAAGGTGTACAAGGTGAGGGTTTGATAAACATATACATAGTGAAATGATTACCGCAGTCAAGCTAATTAAATATCTTTCCCTCACATAGTTACCATATATTTTCTGTGATGACAGCACCTGAAATCTACCCTCTTAGCAAATTTCCAGTATTTGATACGGTATTATTAACTATAGCATCAGGTTGTATATTTGATTTCTAGAATTACATGCCTAACTTCAAAAACACTTTTCTCCATTCACTTTTGAATATGATAACGGCTGGGGTCAGTAACTGTTAGCTTGGAATTTGACCTCCATCCGCTTGATAGCAGTGTATTACACAAAAATTTATAAATCTAGAATATATTTGATGCAAGCTTTAAAAATGGTGGACCCTAGACATCTGATCAAGGTTCCCCCTTCAAGAAAAGCAAGGCCATAAAGCCAATTATATAATTGAGCAAGTTTTCAGAATAGAAGTATAACTCCCGGGGCTTTCCTGGTGGCGCAGTGGTTAAGAATCCGCCTGCCAATGCAGCGGACATGGGTTCGAGCCCTGGTCCAGGAAGATCCCACATGCCGCAGAGCAACGAAGCCTGTGAGCCACAACTACTGAGCCTGCGTGCCCAGAGCCCGTGCTCCGCAACAAGAGAAGCCACCGCAACGAGAAGCCCGCGCACCACAACAAAGAGTAGTAGCCCCCGCTCACCGCAACCAGAGAAAGCCCGCGCGCAGCAACGAAGACCCAACGCAGCCAAAAATAAATAAATAAATTGGGGAAAAAAAAAGTATAACTCCCTCTGGCCTATATACCTTTTCCAACCAGATCTTTCTGCCTAAAGACCTGAATATTAGTTAAATTTCCCCTTAACTTGGAGAAATAATTTTATTTTTTTAGATATATATATATATTTTTAATGAATTTATTTTTGGCTGTGTCGGGTCTTCGTTTCTGTGCGAGGGCTTTCTCTAGTTGCGGTGAGTGGGGCCACTCTTCATCGCGGTTCACGGGCCTCTCACTGTCGCGGCCTTCTCTTGTTGCAGAGCACAGGCTCCAGACGCGCAGGCTCAGTAGCTGTGGTGCGAGGGCTTAGTTGTTCCGCGGCATGTGGGATTTTCCCAGACCAGGGTTCGAACCCGTGTCCCCTGCATTGGCAGGCAGATTCTCAACCACTGCGCCACCAGGGAAGCCCGAGAAATAATCTTTTAATTAAAAGGTCCCTGGGAGTGCTTCTCTACCCATCTTCTCAAAAGAGAAAAAAACCCCACAATTTCTTCTGAGAATAATATAGTTTTGTGTCTCTCTATATTCATCAATTGATTCTCTCCTGCCTCATAATACTTGATCTGCTGGGGCAACAGAATGTTATACTCAACACTAATATGTAATAATGAAGACTTTACATCAATCAGCATAAGTGCATAGAAATAATAATTATATGTACCTAGGGATTCTGCGAATCAGACATATCTTTTAGTGCACTGCGCTCATTTTTCAGTTATTTGATTTTAATGTTGTATTCTTATTAGGAGAAGAAGACAGTGCAGATGATGTTTAAGCAAGCTGAATATAAAATGGGGTATGTGGAGGAGGTGCACGCCCAGGTCCTGGAGCTGCCCTACGTGGAGGGGGTGCTGAGTATGCTCATTTTACTGCCTGATGACAACACAGATCTCGCTGTGGTAAGCCCTTGGCAATGAGTCTGAGTGTCCATGGATCCAGGCTAAGCTCATTTTTAAAAGTCCATCCACCAGATAGCATTTGAGGAATTTCCAATTTAGGATTATTTTAAGGAGTGCTAAATGAACACCACTGCATGTCTTTGGGTGAACATGTGTATGCATTTCCTGTTGAGGGTACAACTAGGAGTGGAATTGCTGGTATTGACAAATTTTGATGAAGCTTAGAAGAGAGACTTCCAAAAATATAAGAACATTATTATTTATTTTGAAGGGAGGGTCTAGTTGAGAGCCCAATAATTACTGAACAAAAGGACAGGAAAAGGATAGAATCTGGGCCGTGTTCCTCAAACATTAATGTGCATATTAACCTAATGGGATCTTGTTAAAATGCAGACTTTTATTTGGGGGGAGTTATGGCCTGAGATTTTGCATTTCTAACAAGATTCCAAGTGATGCAGATGCCGTTGGTCATAGACCAACTTGAGGAGCAAGCGTCTAAAGTACAGGTGAGGAATTTATCTCAGACACGAGGAAGACATCTTCCCATGACGGAAAGTGGGGGTTCAGGATGGGGGAAAGTAACTTTGTAGGGTGGGAGGCACAGGAGTGATAGTATGCTCGTTATCTGGCTCTCTGGGGTGGAGGGGAAGCATTATGATATTTAGTGATTCCTGTGGTGTCAATACCCCCACCATGGCTGAAGTTAGGCTCCCGAGGGTTTAACAATTGACTCTCACCGGAGATCCAAGCCAGCTCCAGCCCACCGCCTGCACACCAGCACACCGCTGTGAGGCTGGGCCTGCCTGATCTCCCTGGCTTCTCCATGGAATCAGGAAGGTCCTGGCATAAGTCAAGGATGAGCTCTGTCACGGCGACTTGAGAAGAAAATTAGGAGAGTCTAGGAATAGAGCTGACATCCAAACCCAGCTGTCACGGGAGAGGAGAACTCACCTGGACTCCAGGTGGTGAAGGGAAGTGGGGACGCAAGTGGAAGCCCCCTCTTCCTCCTTTATTTCTTCCCTGTGGATAAACAGAATGAGTTATGGGTCTTGTAGGTTTTGAAACTCCAGGGCAGGCAGAGGGCAAACAAGGATGCCAGAAGCAATCGTCCTGTGGAATTCCCCATTGCTGCTCTCCCCTCCCCAGAATCCACATCTTCCTTCCCGTTCAGATGATCCCTGATTTCCCCATTTTTCATCCATCAGAGTTCTGAGCCATGCTTTGTCTCCCTTTTGTCGAACAAGTTCTCAAACTCATGGTAAAGTGTTTCGCATGAATACAATCCATTGGTTATGAGAATTTTCTAAACTAAAAAAATGCTTGAAATGAATTTGCTACAGATAGTTAAAAATAAAACCCTATCTTTGTCTCAGGTGTTTTCTAACTGTTCTTGTGTCCATAAAACAAGGAAAATGCAAGAATTTGAGGGGAAATCCAGGTGTGTTTATAAGAGGAAATATCCCTTAGATTGTCTTGGACTAGATCTCACCATCTAACTGCAGGTCATGCGTGTGTGTGGAGGTGTTAATGCGTGGGGGGATGGGTGAGTACCAGGCTCTTGTCATCTAGCTTTTAAGATTTAACTCTTCATTATTTCAGGTGGAAAAGGCACTTACATATGAGAAGTTCAGAGCCTGGACAAATCCAGAAAAGCTGACTAAGGATAAAGTTCAAGTTTTTCTTCCCAGATTAAAGCTGGAGGAGAGTTACGACTTGGCGGCTTTTCTTCGAAGTTTAGGAATGACTGATGCTTTTGAGGAAGCCAAGGCCGACTTTTCTGGAATGTCAGCCAAGAAGAACGTGTCCATGTCCAAGGTCGTGCACAAGTGCTTTGTAGAGGTCAACGAGGAGGGCACGGAGGCAGCTGCGGCCACCGCGGTGGTCAGGAACTCCCGGTGCAGCAGAACTGAGCCAAGATTTTGTGCAGACCACCCTTTCCTTTTCTTCATCAGGCACCATGAAACCAACAGCATTTTGTTCTGCGGCAAGTTCTCTTCTCCATAAAGAGCTGCAGTCCTTGTACGTCACTCTGCCTACCCTGCCTTACTTCAAATTCCCTGTGACCAAATTGACGCGGTGGTTTGAATGCCAAAATAAAGTGTAATTATGATAACAGGACCCCCTCACAGAGTTGTTGAGAGGATTTAATAGGTTGATAAAGAGGTTAGAGCAATACCTGCTATAGTTGTACACAATATCATTATTAGACAAGAGTCAATTGCATTTTTATGCACCTAAAATGCAATAGTTAGAAAATGTAATTAATTTTGCACTAAAAATATAATGTTCTTAGGAATGATAATTAACAAAAGATAAGCAAGACTGTTATGTTGAAAATTATAAAGTGCTATTGACAGTCATTAACGATGACCAAAATAAATGGACATATTTCATATCACGAATAGACCTTGAGTTAAAAAATTGTCAGTTCTCCCCCACTTGTCCTATTGATGTAATGTAATTCTAATCCAAATTCTAGCAATGCTTCTATGGAACCTGACAAGTTTATTTAAAAATTTATATGAATAAGCAAAAGGCCAAAATTTATAACACATTTCTAAAGAAAAAGATCAAGTTGCAGAGCTCTGCTCTACTAGATATTGAAGCTTGTCATAAAGCCCTGGTAATACAGTGTGGTGTTTACACAGGGATAGACAAACAGATTAATAGTACAGAAGAGCCCAGAAGCGTACTTATTCATATATGAAATGTGAAACAGAAAAGAATTGGTATTAGAGGTCAATAGGAAAATGACAGCCCAATACAGTATGCTGGGAAAAATTCCTTATTTAAAAGAAGAAAACAATTATTGAGATAGTAAACACTTAACGAGAAATGAAAATTTTATATGCTTTACAAGAAAATATAGCAGAATATTGTATGACTTTAGGGAAAGGAAGGATTTTTTTTTTTGGCCATGCTGCAAGGCTCGCAGGATCTTAGTTCCCCGACCAGGGATTGAACCCACGCCCTTGTCAGTGAAAGCACGGATTCCTAACCACGGACCACCAGGGAATTCCCAAAGAAGGATTTCTTAATCAATATATAAAAAGCATAACAGTTAAGGTAAACAATGGACAAAATCAACTACATTAAAATACAGGTACTTTAAGTTTAAAATACACCATACAAATTATAAAAATATAAGCACAAACCAGGAGATGACAGTTTAACAAATTTAACCACTAAAGGGTAAATCCTTTAGTGGTTAAATATTGCCATGAAAGAATCTGTAAGAAAACGGCAAACAATCCAGTAGAAAAATTGACATGAAATGGATACTTCACAAAAGAGGAAACAGAAAAGGTCAGTAAACACATGACAAGGTGCTCAATCTCATTCATAAAAGAAAGCAAACTAAAATAGAAATTAGAGGTCAGAGGGGGATGTGACCATGGAGGGAGAGCACAGAGAGATTCACTGTTGCTGGCTTTTGAGGATGGAGGAAAGGGGCCCCGTCAAGGGACGTGGATGGAGAAGCTGGAAAGGACACGGAAATGGATTCTGCCACAGAGCCCTCAGAGAGGGATGCAGCCCTGCAGGCACCTTGGTTTTAGCCCAGAGACTTGCGTTAGACTTCTGACTAGCAGAGCTTTGAGATGGTGAATCTGTGGTGTTTTAGGTCACTAAGTTTATAACAGTTTGTTACAGCATCAACAGGAAATGAATACAGCATTCAACACTGATTCTTGCCATTGGCAAATGACAGAAACACATTTCTTTCTAACTTAGAAAAAAGCAATTTATCATCCAGTATCAAGTTAAGAAAAGTGCTTGAGGAATAACTAGAACTATGGACCCAAGTGCCTTAGGCTCTTTCTTCATCTCTGGTTTTATTGTTTCTCAGTGTGTCAGCTTCCTTCTTTCCCCACAGCACTTGAAGCAGAGCTCCACCCCTCAACCCCAAAACCATAGTCTTAGGTTGGCCAAATTTTGTTCCATAGCTGTCCATCCTAGAATAAACAACAAGGGCAAAGCAGCTAGGAAACACAGAGATGAACTAGGGACAGTTACTATAATACGTTGCTTGGAAGACTGATCACGTGTCTGCGTTCCACCAAACCTGTTTTGGCCATAACTGAGCTGTGATACGTCTCAGTTCATGGCCTCCTCCTGCCAGTTAAAGACTAACACAACTAGAGAAAACAATTAATTTAAAATAACATTGATCAGGTTATTTAAAAGCATTTGGATCAACAGAACTATCACAAGCCAAGCTCATCCACTGTGTTGGTTTTTACTGCTGACACTTAACCACCATCCCAGTGGCTTGAATAAAGGATCTTCGTCTCGCAATTCTGTAGGTCAGTGGCTTACCCCGGTCTTATAGTGTCAAAGTCAGGGTGTCGGCAGGGCTGCCTCCTTTGGGGGTTTTGAGGGAGAATCCATTTCCAGAGACATTCAGGTTACTGGCAGCACTGAGCTCCACGTGGTGGTAGGAATGAGGTCCCTGTTTTCTTGTTGCCTGTCAGCTGGGGGCCTTCTTTGGTGGCTTTCTTCCAGTTTCAAAGTCAGCAATGGCGGTCCAGTCCATCTTATGCTTTTGTAGGGAAGGGAAACTTTACTTCTAGCCACCACCTTAGGTTTTCAGCTGAGGCTCTTTAACAAAAAGATTAGCAAGAGAAAGACAGTTTATTACTGCATGTATTTGTATACACTATTACCAGATATTCCACTCCTAGTTAGAAACCCTAGAGAAACTGTATGTTCAAGAGACATGTAAAATAATGCTCATAGCAATACTATTTCATCACAGCAAGAAAAAATGCTAAAAGAAACCCTAGGAAAAAATGCTGAATTATTAAAATGAATAAATTATGTTGTATTCATACCAAGGAATCAGGGCTATCACCTTACTCAGCTCTGGGGCACCATTCACACTGTCAGCACCTTTCATACAGAACACAATGTACAAGGTTGTACAAATTTGTACAGAACACCATATATTAGGGAAAATGAATTAATCACAGCTATCAGCGTAAAACAATGCAGAGTAAAAATAACAAGTGTCAACTGCATTTGCACAAAGTTAAATAATAAGCAAACCGGTCATTATGTTGTTTAGAGCTACATCTATGTAGTTATAGAGAAAACTATAGAGAAAAAGCAAAGGAATTGCTAACACAAAATACAGGATAGTACGAAATCCAGGGCAGGGAAAGAATGTAATCAGATCAACAGGAAGCTTCAAAATTATTCCTGATACTCTGTTTCTTAAGTTGGATAGTGGATATTAGATGCTTCTTCAACTTACTATTAATCTTTAAATATACATATATGTATATCCATTGTGTTGTATCAGTGATACATTTCACAATAAAAATAATTTAACAAAAGAATGGAGAAATCATAGTATAATGTGATGCAATGAGGACTAAAACCAGCTAAGAGAAATAAGACTAAATATTGTAAATTTAATAGTGGAACTAAAAGTGACTTCCTTATTAAAAGATAAAAATCTTTTAGATTGAAAATGAAAAACGGTGTTTGGTCAAATGTGGTTTTCAATTAGCATACCTCAAACAAAGTGACATCAAGTGAGCAAAGATCTATCAGGGAAATTTAAATAAAGGGACAGCAGGAGTCAAACTATTAATAGCAGAAAAGGTGGACTTTAAGGAAGTGAATTAAAATGGAGAAATGCTGTCTTTTGATATAGAAAGGGTATGATTCATAATGAAGATAAAATTAAAATTTCAACATGCCTTTCAATACTGGACAGATGAACATAGAAAAAATAATAGAAATCTGATAAAAAATGTCACCAGTATACTGTACTTCATAATAAGACCCATTTTTGTACATCTTCACACCTCTGAAAGTAAGATATGTCTAGGTGTAATTTTCATTGTCCATATATGTTTGTTTTTAGTCATAGGTGTCTTTATTTTTTTCACTTCAGGTTATTGTTGATGCTATGTATGTCGAGTATAGTTGCCATTAATTTTTGAACATTATATTATTATCTGGCCTTAAAAAATTACTGTAAATGCCAAAAATTACTGAAGTGAAACGGTGATGTGGAATTTGATATTAGAGAAGTGAATATCTAGATTTGGAAGAATGAGTGAAATTCCCAATTTTCTTGCAAAGCAATGACCATAATCCATAATTTATAGGACCTAAGAAAGGACAACCCTATAACCCTGTGTTATAGGTTCCCTATTATACGCTAACATCAAAACTTGCAGAAAGAGCGTCAGTAGCTTGGAAGAAAATCCCAGACAATAGGGCTATGTTTGCTCACGTTTGGTAATGCCCACATACCAAAGTTCTTGCTGGCAGAATAAAGAATACTGTGATGAAAAAATGAACATCTATGGTTTTAAGCCCCACAAACATTTAAAAGAATCAGATTCTGAATATGGTTTTAAGTTATTTTGCAATTTATTTTGAAAATACTGCATTTTACATATGAAGAAGACAATATATATCTAAACACACCTAAAGGAACTCTTTACATATTTATAAATAAAAATTCAAGTGAAACAAAGTATTGTCTCATAATTCAATTGGCACAGCTTTTATTTCCTTAGCAATATATGAAATAACAATGCATTTTAGAGGGGGGGTCATTTTAGAATTGATGACATGTGGTACAATTTATTTGATTATTTCTTCCCTTCCTATCTTACTGTCCAAAATGTATGGCCATCAAGTGTTAGACCCTCTGAATTGATCATCTACAGCTCAACTTTTCTCTATTTTCAAATCCTGAGCTATTTCCCGATTTTTTTTCTCCAAGTCCTTCTATTGACTGTTTTGGCAATAATGTTTTAAATTTCAGAAACATATTTTCTTGCCTTTTGTTTATTCCTTTCTGTCGTATCGGTCTGTGTGTCTGTGTCTGTGTGAGCGTGTGTAATAAGCTCTTGAATTAGCTAAAAATACCAAATGGGAATTGTTCACGTTCTTGTCTAAATTGTTTCTTCCAGATCAGCTCTTCTGAGTGTCAGTATCGTTCCCTCTATAGTAAACCAAAGATGTTCTTCAAGGTTCCTTGTGCATTTTGATTGTCGACTCCTATCCAGTAATGAATAATTTTGAGGATTGATGTAGGCAGCTCGTCTATGTTGCCTCTACTGTTGTCTATGTGTATAGGTAGGGCTCTTTATTCAATAGGCCTCTCTGTCAAAAAGTATGCTTAACTGAGAAGCCTGCTTTTAATGGAGCGGTGTGTAACCTGCATTCTGTACCAGAGGGCGTGCAGGTAGAAAAGCCTGGCGTGCCTACCTCTTTCCCCACCTGCCTCCACTCCCTTTCCTCCTTCTTTAACTTTCAAATTTCAGAGTAGGATAAATTCTACTCTCAGGTTCTAGTCTCCATATTAAAAGCACCTTCTCTCTCTGGCCAGATTTTTAAATTTTCTTTACCAAAAAAGTTCAGTTTTATTTTTCCCTAGGGAGCAATTCTGGATTGCCCATCACTCTGCCAACAGGGAGATAGATGGGAGGCATGGAGCCAGTGGGAGCTACTGGAGTTCCATCTCCCTTCTGCCCTCTCTCCCTCAGGGTCTGCTGACTCAGAATCCCGAGCCTGTCTGGGAATTCTGATGCCCACCAGTACCCGAGCATTCTCCTTTACGTGTGCCAAGCTGCTTGTTCCTTCACTTTGATTCATCCATTGATATCCTGCCACATACATTATGACTTCCAGAAATCAACCAGAACCTTGTGCCCACCATTGAACTCCCTCTCATCCTTCTTATTTTCATTGGTATATTTCTTTTTTCCCTTTCTATACAGTCATCAAAATAGGATATTTAGGGGGAAAGCAGGCAACACATGTTCCATGTTTACCGTATGCCAGAAGATTGCTATTTGTGGACAGTCTTCTTGTGCCATTACACCTTGTGGAGTGAAGCTCATAAAGGTGAGCCAAAAGGATGCAAAACAATACAATGATGAACGATCCTAAGTATTAGGAAAAGAAGCAAAATAAAGGCTGCCATGAGGGAGTCACCTGGGAGACGTACTTAGATTGGCAATGAGGGACGACCTCTCTGAAGAAGTACCATTTAAGATCTAAATTTGAGTGGGAGTAACCAGGCTGTTAATGAGGAAGGTGTACCAGGACGAAGAAACAGCACATACAAACTCCTGATATTAAAAGATGCTTATTGAAGGAGAACTGAAACGGTACGAGTGTGGGAGGGAAGTTGTGAGCCGGGCGGGGATGTGCAAAGGAGGCTGAAGAGAGGCAAGGTCAGTCGTGAAGGGTGCGTGTGTCACACAAGAAATTTACATTTAACTATTAATGCTGTTGGCACCTATTAAAGGGCTTTAAGTTGAAGAAGGAAGCACTTAAATGTGCAGTTTCCAAAGATTAATTGGACTGCTGTATGGAGAAAAATAAAATAGAGCAAAAGTAGAAACAAGACGTCCAATACGAGGATTATTTTAATAGTCTTGGCAAGAGATGAGGGCTGATGACATTACAGTAGTAGAGGAATATGCTTAGAAAAGGGAATGCGTTAGAGACACATTTTAAAAAGGAACCACGGGTCTCACTGTTAAACAGAATGTACCGAATGTACCAGGGTATGTGTGGGAGTGGTGAGGGCAAGTTAAGTTACTGAAGGGTTTGGGATGAACAAAGGAATGGAAGGAGGTGCTTTTCCTGCAATGGGGAAAAGCTGAAGGGGGAGCAGGGGTTGGGAGTTTTAGGTGTGATGGGAACCAAGGGTCCCACTTTGAACTGGTTAGCACTGAGATTCTTGCAACATATACTTACAGTTTGCCCTCCGTATTCCTGGAATTCAGTCCGTGGTTGGTTGAATCCATGGATTTGGAACCCATGGATACAGAGGGCAAAGTGTACATTATTTCAAGAAGGTAGCTTCACAGCTGGGTGTGGAGCTCAGAAGAGAGTGTCAGATGGATGAAAGGTCAGAGAAGTGGCTGGGAACTCAGAGGACCTGAGCAGAGAGTGTGGGTTGAGAGTCCTTTCAGCAATCCTTCCTTATGCCAACTCTCTCACTTTTCATACCAGACTCTTCTCTCCTGGATAGTGAGAGAAGAATCACATTTCATAAGCAACACATTGACTTGATTTCTATTGCATGTGTCAAACAGATTCCATACATTATCTTTAGATTCTATAAGAGATTGTTCTTAGATTGTCGTTCTCTGAGTATTTTCCATGCTGCTTTTTCCCTTTTGATCTGAAGGTTCATCTCTATAGGCTCCATGACTTTTACTATATATATACTTTTTAAAAGTTTACTTATTCTTGAAAAATGTGCTATCTGTATATCTGAAAGGCAGATTAAGCTACACAGCTGCAAATCTTTTGCAGATTCTAAAAGACTGAATTGTTTGAATGTCTCACCTATTGACTGATCCTCAGGACCTCTCATACTAAGCAGCGTTTGAAAAAAAATCATTTATTTCATCTTTTGGGTTTTCTATCTTTTCCCTTATCCCTAATATTTAATTCTGTGGGCTTCAATTTCCAGGATGCACCATGCCTTCGCCAGCCCTCCATCCTTTTTGCCCAATATTTTTTCGGAATTTACAGTCATGGTCCCTGTGGTCCATGTCATACGTCAGACAGACCTGACTGCAGAGGGCATAGGTCTGCACACGGACCCCTGGCTCAGCAGCTGTGGGGTGGTAGGGAGGCGGGTCCCAGCAAGTCTATGGCTTACTGAGCGTAACACAGAATGGACCTAAGACAGGAGGACAAATACTAGGCCCCAGCAGCTGCTGAACTTGAACTTCAGCCCTGATTAGGGCTGCCTCAATAACTGGGCAAAGTTGGATTTGAAGGGAGAAGCGATTGGTCTCACGGATGTAGAGAAGGCAGTCGCTAACAATTCAGAAGTCACTAACTAGTTCTAAGACCTCGAACAAGGTACTTCACTTCTTTTGTGTTCCGAGTCTCCTCTTTTGTAACATGAAGGGGTTTACCCAGCTGATCCCTAAGTGGCTTCCAGCCCTTATGTTGTCTAACGAATGTGCAGCACAAGGCTATTTGGGGCCATACGCCTGACTTTCTGCATTGAGATTTTTCATTAATTTGTAAGCTTTTGTTATTTCAGAGATGACTTTTGTTGTTAGAAATCCGAGTTGGCTCTAGTGGGCTTGTTATATCGACACTTTTTTCATTTCAGTTAAAGACTTTGATGATAGTTTCCAGTGAGAGCCCGGCAAAATAAAACCATGTTTTCTGTTCTAACATTTGTTTCATCTTCATCTTTTGTCAGCGGCAATATTGCTATTTGTCGTTTCAACATTTCCCAGGATCACTTCTTCCCTCATCTGGGGCCTTTGAAGTTTCTCTCATCAGAATGAAGGCTTTTGCTAATGGTTCTTCAGGGCTGCTGACTGTGTCAGAGACAGGGCTTTAGGCACGCCTGCTAAGGGTTAGCCAAGGTCTCCAGGCAATCTCTTCTCTTCCTCATAAAGAGAGAGACATTCGATTAGAGGACCAAGATTTGGAGGAAAAAGCTGCCGCAGGGCTCAGTGGCTCACGTTGCTTTAGGGCTGCTGTTTCGAAGTAAGATTATTTATACTCACAGACCCTCTAAGCCTCTTCCAGGTAAGGCCTGGGAGTCCTGGGTTTGGGGCCAGCTGACCTGGTTATCCTTCCTGAGAAGCACAGCTGGTGACTGAAGCTGGCCAGAAAGTCCTTCAGCTGGGAGAGGCCTTGTGTATCCAATGGGTCACAAAGCTTTACAGAAGGTACTTAAACAAAGCTTTCTAGTTGTCTCTACGGAGACCGGTTTCCCCATAAATCCTAAATCAAGGCACAATGCAAATGTGTTTTCAGAGACAACAGGTTGGAAATCAGATTTTTTTTTTTTCTGGTTGAAATCAGGTTTGTTCTGGTTTGAAATTAGATTTGTTCTGATCTGAAATCAGATTTGTTCTAGAAAACCCAGAATATCTGAGACTTCTGTTTTCAGAGACAACACGTTGGAAAACAGTTTTTTTTTTTTTCTGGTTGAAATCAGGTTTGTTCTGGTTTGACATTAGATTTTTTTCTGATCTGAAATCAGATTTGTTCTAGAAAACTCAGAATCTCTAAGACTTCTGTTTTCAAGGGAGGCTGAAGTGAGGATGATCTCCTTACCTTCAGGTAGACATCAGAGAGAAATATTAACAGTGATGAATGGAAGGGATAAATAAGTTTTATTATTGCTAAAGGTGATAAGTGAATAAGAAGGGGTTTACTGGAAAGTCACAGAGATTCAGTATTTGAATAGGGAGGGATTTTAGGAATAATCTAAATGCCACCCTTATTTTAAGGAGTCTAAGACCCAGAGAGTTTGTATGGCTTGTCCATCACCCAGAACATTGCCTCACACGTTACATAAGCTGATTAAATATTTTTGGATTAAGTATCCAGTAACACGAATCTTGGTGACAGTCCTGAATTATGGACATGGAAGGAGAAGAATGGGAATCACTAGACCTCTACTCAAGAGTCCTTGACTTTGAAATTCCTTCTTTTCCATGGCCTGTTCTGAACCTCGTTCTAAGCCCTAAGACTTTCACCACCAGAAGCAGTGATTAGAGAGCTGTTTGTGCCCTCTCTTCTACATTTATAGAATATCATCTATAGGAAAACAAGAGAAACCTAGGTGTCATTCTTCATTACTACGTCCCTGGTACCCCAATTAATTAAGATCTGATTCATTAAAAACCCTGCCTGTTTCTTAACTCCACATGCTTCTACCATCCTGACAACCCTTCACTAGTTCTTCTGCTCCAGTCTTATCCACTTCCTCCTGAATCTAATCTTTAATCTGTTATTAGGGTCATACTTCTGAAAAAGTAAATATATTTATACCAGTCTCCATTTTTCAATGCCTTCATGATAAAATCCAAACTTGTTCAAGTGACACGCCTGTTATGATCTGCCCCCTCACTAAGTCCTTATTCTCATTGTTTCCCATGTTTTTTTTGCTTGCATATAATACTTCAGCTGTAGTGAACTTGGTAGTTTGATTTATATTCCATGTTGGTTCATATCTTCCCCAAATTGGATGCTTCTTCCCTGCTTCTTGCCATCCCATATCTGCCCACTGGATCTGCCCAACATATACCTTGCAACCCAGAGAACTTCTCAGATTGTTCCCAGGTAAAGGTGAGACAAGAGGAACCCAGCTATCTGAAACTGATAACAGACTCACTGTCAGGTCCGAATCCTTCTATAACTAACCTCCCCTCATACCAATGAGTGTAGCTGTCCCCACGTTAGAGATGGGGGAAAAACTTACTAATGAGAGATTTAAAATAATGGTCTACAGATATATACCCAACAAGCAGAAAAGACGGATTTGAACCTTGGTTGAACCTTCCTATCAATACCTCCCACCATTAGGGGGCAGCAGCTACCCCTGTAGAAGGCTGACGGTCGCTCTGCACAACACCTGACTCCTCTTTCTTTCCAAAAAGATAAGCAAAATTTACTTATGCTCATTTATATACAAATCATGGTTGTCCGTACGGAATTTCTTATTTGACTCTGACTCTGGTCTGGAAATAAAACTTTTATTACAGAAGCACTGGTTGTAATTATACTTAAAAACATTTAGAGGCAGATTACAGATTATGCTGATCACAATAACCATTTTCCCGGGTTGTAATTTCTCTTTTAAAGAAATTTATTTAGTCGTTTATAAAACAGACTAAAACCATTTCCAATATGCTACCACTTGGTGTCGCTACTAGTCTGTATGTAGTTGCCTCAACCATGATTTCATTTATTCTAGGCAAATAACCTGTTCATTTTAAAGAAGTCCTTTTGGGATAAATTGGGATAGGTATATTAGAATTCAAATAAAATTTTTGCTTTTTAATTTTACTTTTCGAAAATTAACAGTGGTCGACTTTGGGTTTATTTCAGTAGACATACTTCTGAACAAATAAATCTTCTCTAATTAAAAATAAAAAGCCTCAGTTATTGCATCCATCATCTTGGTGCACTGAACAGAAATAACAGGACCTGAAGGAAACTCTGAAAATGTTGCCAAGGGCCAATCAATACAAAGTAAATTGGAACATTTAGAATTGACTTCTTACAACCAGTGATTTGATTATTAGTACCGTTCTAGTTTTCTTGTGCTGAAGATGTTGTAAGCATCTGGGTCCATTGAAGTGGGTAAGTAAAATAATATTGATCGAATAATTATGGTGTAAAGACATTGTGTTAAGTGCTTTACATGTATAAAGTCTAACCATCTTCATCATTATGACTGTTTTAATCCTTTACTTTTGTTTTGATGTTTTGCACCTTACAAAGCACTTTATCTTAATGACTCCCATGAGGCCAAGGATGAATGTCAAAAATATTCAGGGAAACCATGAGAAACAAAAGAAAGACAGGGAAACATTTTTGAGTTGTACTCCCTATTATAATGGATTTATAAAAGTCTATCAGAATTTATTAGACACACCTTGATATTTGACTGCATATTTTCCCTAGGACTAGCTAAGCTCATCAGATACTTTCATGGCTTAAAGAACAACAACATTAAAAACAAAGGCAAAGAGAAAGTAAACGACCATCTCCAGTTTTTCATTTCTACGGTTATAACCTTCTTTCAGGATCAAACACTGGCTGAGTGATGAATCAAGGCCAGCCAAGGTGCATGAGTGTCCGCTATACCATGACTGTCAAATCTTTATGTTAGTATGGATTTCTCCTTGAGGTCTAACATTGTATAGCAAACTGCTTCTTGGAAATTGTCCAGATGCCTGCAGGCATTTCAAACTCAACATCTCTCCAAGGAAAGACATTTCCCATTCTGTATCCCCTGCTCCCTACACAGCTTCCACCTACTTTGCCTCCTGTGATTCCAGTCTCACTGAACAGTACCATTGTCCACTCCGTCTCCAAACCAGAAACCTAGAAGTCATCCTAAGCTTCCCTTTTCTTGCCTCCTACCTCCAGCCACTCCTGTCTTCCTGTTTGTCCTATGATGTCTCTCAGTCTGCCTTCATCTCCCCGTACCCATGGCTAAAGATCTAGTTCAAGTTCCTGTCATCACTCTCGGAAAAGGGCTATTTCCTAGTTCCGGTTTGTCCTCTATTCTGCCAGACTGTTGCCAAAACCAGTCAGGAAAATCTAATTGAGTCTCACCCCTGCTCAGAGTTTTCCAGTAGCCAACCATTAACTACGCAATGAAATACTCCCTTTTATGTCGTAAAGAGAATCCTCAGGGTCTAATAACACAGTCCTCTGTTAAGATTTGTGCTACAGCAACACCACACTACCCAGTCAATGAAGAAATCAGTGACAGTGTGATTTGGTGGCTAATGAACTTGCATGGCAATCCCTCCAATTGTCACATCACCATTAAAACTTTCTTTTTGGGGTCCTGAAGTTTTTACTGGGTTCACAAATCCTCAGAAAGAATGATTAACTGAATGTGTGAATGCATGTGGAAGGTGTTGGGAATAGTACAAAGACTTACTAGTTAATACATACTTATTTTTTTTCCGGTACGCGGGCCTCTCACTGTTGTGGCCCCTCCCGTTGCGGAGCACAGGCTCCGGACGCGCAGGCTCAGCGTCCATGGCTCACGGGGCCAGCCGCTCCGCAGCATGAGGGATCTTCCCGGACCGGGGCACGAACCCGTGTCCCCTGCATCGGCAGGCGGACTCTCAACCGCTGCGCCACCAGGGAAACCCAATACATACATTTTTAGTTATCTTGCTAAGGAGCCTCACAACACAGACATGGATCCTGTGTTTAGAGTCTGGGGTGTGGCTAGAGGATGCTGCAGGGACCCTGGACTTCCTTCAGCAGGTAGCTTGGGGCCATTGCTGGGAGGAGCTCTGCTTGCGTAATTCTCACTGCCACAGATGGCTGGATAACCTTGGGTAAGTTATTTGACGTCAGTTTTTTCCCAAGCAAAGTTAAAATAGCAACATTAACCTACCCCGACAGGCATGTTAATAAGCGTATTTTCCCCAAAAGTGCCATGTACGAATTTTCATTAGTCACAGGGCTACAATAATAGTTAATTTTCCCTAGTTCTCCTTGTTCTTTACTGCTCATTCAAGCAAAAGATGTTACTGAAGGGACTGAGGTGGTGGTGAGGGGAAGTTGCAAAATATGCTGATGTACTAAATAAGTTGCAGAGACAATATAAAACGCAATCCAGACTGCAGAAGACCTTCTGATTTCCATCCCAACTAATCAGTAGTGATTCTATTGCAAACTCTTATCTCTTCTCTCGAAGTCAGCTCCTCTGCCAAGGACAAATATAATCTAACCAGAATGGCAAAAATAATAACTAATGCATACAACTCCTGAAATTTTGTGAATAGTTTTCCCATGTGACATCTCACTTCATTAAGCTTCATGCTCACCTTGTTAAGAGGGTCTTTTAAAAAATCATTTCTAGGGGCTTCCCTGGTGGCGCAGTGGTTGAGAGTCCGCCTGCCGATGCAGGGTACGCGGGTTCGTGCCCCGGTCCGGGAAGATCCCACATGCCGCCGACGCCTGGGCCCGTGAGCTATGGCCGCTGAGCCTGCGCATCCGGAGCCTGTGCTCCGCAACGGGACAGGCCACAGCAGTGAGAGGCCCGTGTACTGCAAAAACAAAAAATCATTTCTATTTTACAGCTGAAAAACAGAAAACAAAGACAATGAAACTAAGAAATTTGTCCAAGATTAGAGACTAAGTTAACATCATGTTAGATTTTTTTTGTAGAGAAATCTTTTAATTGTTTGAAGGTGGGAAGAAAGTTACTATCAGTTTTAAAACAGAAAACAACCTTAGAAGAATGTGATTTAATATTATGGAAGGTGGCACTGAATTTACCTCTCCGTGCCATCTGTGTCTAATGTGGACACAGTTCACTATCTATCTCAACTCTATGAATTCCCCCAAACCTGCCGCAGTCTGACTCCCCTCCAGGCTAGGCCCAGAGTACACGAAGTCCAGTTCAGACACAGCCATTGTTTTGCCAGTAGCTGCAAGAGCAAGGAGAGGACAGCTCCCAGCAGGCGCTGGCCATGGTTCTAGTGAATAATTCACTGGGACTGCCACCAGCTGGGGAACATCCTTCTTCCACTGATTACTTGCTTTTATCCACCCATTTATCTTCATTAAAGACTTTGTTTCCTCTCAACAACTTGTCTCCAATTTTCCCATTTAAAGCTATTTTTCCCCCCCCCCGGCTTTGAGGTTTTAGATACACTTTTCCTTCCCATACCAATGCTAACCACAAATTCCCTGTGCAATGAAAGTTTAAATCCTAAACTTTCACTATTCAGACTTAACCAAATGTCACAATGTTCAGTATTGACTTCATTAGCATAGGGTACAGACTAATGGAAAATTAGCCCTCTGGTCAACTACTGTGACCCTTCACTTAGAGACTTTTTCTGTGTGAAGATAACTATGGGTCTTCCCTTGCCAAGGACAAGTTTCAATTTCCAGAGCTCACTTTCTAAACAAGTCAATTAAAAGTAATCTGGCAAGCGGATGTTAGATTTCTCACATTCCAAAATTATTAAAAAATACATACTCAGTAGTCAATGTAAGTTTTATTTTCCTTCCCTCTGCATTTCAGTGATATTGAGTGGAAAATAATACAGGTTGTTTAGTTTTGTGTGGTTAATTTTAAAAATATGCTCACGGTTATTATGATTCTAGTGCCCTGATCTTTTTGTTATGCACTGAATTCTAATCTTACGGTTTTACTAATAATATGATTAGTGGAAAAATTACCACCTGATAATTTCTGAGCTCATTCTTTCTAACCTTTTTCAGATAATGGGTACCATGTTGCCAGTATTCAACCAACTATGAGTTTTGAAAAATCATTGTAAGTCAATTAAGTTTCTTGACTAATTTCCTTAATAGCCCAGGGCATTCGTCATTCAAACCTACTGCTTAATATATGTCATGTTTCCCAAGCATTTTCTCACTTATTCTTTGTAAACAGCAATTTTTACAAAGTCTTCATTAGTTCCTAATTGTTGAAATTTATCTTCTTCATTACACCTGCTAAAGACAGATTTTAAAATGAGTTAATTTTCCCTGCTACTTTAGAGTTATTATATCTTATATCCTTTGTTTATTACAGGATTTAAATTATTCCAGTATATGTTGCCTTTGGCTTTGGAAACAGCTGAAAAATCCTTTGTGTGTATTTAGCATAATCCATAATAACTAAAATTTGGGCATTTTGAGAATAAAGATTTTTTTCTTCATTAAAAGTTATGTAGAAACATTACATCTACATCCTGCTAAATAAAGCATTAAACAGGTTTAGCGACTGAAGCTTATAACCCACTCAGCTTTTATTTTAGACATATTTTACTACGAAGCAAACCAAGGTGGTTTACCCCAGTACCTACACTAGAAGTCTTTCTCTCCACTCACCTCAGAAAATTTGGTCGTAAATAATTACATTTTAATTCTTTAAAGGTTACTCAGGCAAGTTTTTGTCTGGATGGAAAGTTTCTAGTCTTTCATATTTTAACTTTTTTCATCTATAACTTTTATCTCCATTTCAATATTTGCAACCAAAATGCATTTAAATACGGAAAAATTGTAAATATTTTGAATTTAATAGATATCTGCAAAATTGTGCTTTTATTTTCTCTTCTCTTATAGTTGCACACTGAAGGGGTCAGGGTCTGAATACATAAGTTTACCTTTCATATCTGAAGTAACAGTTTGCAGAATCCCAATAAGTGCAGGTGTAATTAATAAGGTTTTATAATAGTGCTAAAAAATGACGTCAAAGTTCAAAAACAGAAAACTAACACAATTGCAAAACGCAGAGAATCCTTTTCCCATGTTAATTTCTACCTCTCATCAGCTAAGACTTAGGAGTCTGGGGCCACTCTCCATCCTGCTAACCTTCCAGCTTCCAATTTCAAGTCTAGGCTGATTGCTCTGCATCACTGGACAAGACTCCCTCCCTCTTGGGGTCCCAGCTTCAGTCCCCTTTTGGCTGCAAGTTAAACGTGGGTCTCACCCAGTGCTTTTGCCAGAACACCCAGGTCCGCCCGGATTTCTATGTGCATTAGCGCTTTCCAGCACCAGCCTGCCCTCTCTGCCCATCCTGCCTCTTCCCCACTCCCCCTGCCACCAATCCCCAAGTCCCTTTCCCTCGTGTTATGCACCCCCCAGCCCGGCTGCCAGGCGCGGGCTCCAGCCTTTCCATCTGGAGCAGCAGATTCTGCTTCCCTCACAGCTACTCTCAGAATTGACAGATTCACTAAAAACAAACAAACAAAAAGCCCCACACTCAAAACAAAACAAACAAATACAACACTTACTACTTTCCTTCACAGAGTACAAGGCGAGACAGATGGGCCGGGTCTCACGCTTCTTTCCTGCGTTTTGGACCATCGTGTTTTCTTCTTCCCAGGGGGTGCACATCAGTGTGTTCAATTAGCCACAGAGGGAGCCTGTGACGCCCTTATGCCTTCGCTGTCATTCACTCAGCACTGCTCAAGGATCAACGCTTGGATGTTATGTAAACACACCCCTTCTCCTTTTCCAGCTACTACATCACCTCTGACCCCCGCCCCCTTCAAATCCAGGTTCTTTAGGTTGGCACAGTCCCAAGGACACTTTTAGTCACAGAGTCCTGAGGCACATGGGACATTCAGCGTGAGGTCATTAAGATCGAGGGTGTCTGTCCCCCCAGGTGTCACCTGTTGGTCTACTCTTGCCATTCTGCCACTTCTGTGGAGAGCTGAAGCCACCAGGTGGAGGCTGGCCAGACCTTCTAACAGATTTCCTTGCAAACTCTCTGCCTCCTTCCTTAATTTCCTGTGTCTGTGTCCAGCTCTGTGGTGTTTTCTTTTCATTCTCCTCACCCTTTTCAGTGCACTGTGGTCCTTCAGGATTGCATGGTCTATGATGGTCTGACACTGATGGCTGGTTACTGCCTGGCTTTCAGGTTCTCATTCTCATATGGTTTCCAAACTGTGGAATGAGAAATCCTGGGTGAAATGTTACAGTCATTTATGTCATATCAGAAGCATTTCATCTGGGATCTCAGAAGTCTTTGGTGCACAGGAGGTGGCTCTCATTGCCCTCATTCTAGGGCCTTATTCTCATCAAGGTTGACTGCTCGTAGGACTTGGTCCTTTGAGTCCAAGTGCTTCTCATACAGAATCAGAGGAATTCATGGTGAGGCCAATCCTTCCTTGACAGTGGGGAAGGGCTGTGTGGTCTGTGGAAGTTTGAATACCTGTTTGATGGTAAACAGCATGCCTAGGGTGGCATACAGGGATGTTTTTTGGATTGCTATTTATACCTTAGACTGGTTGTCAGATGTGTTATTTCCATAGATACCACCAGGTGGGAAGCGGGTTAGGGACTCTCAGGCACAGACTGGATGTTAATGTTGTTCTAAAATAGGGAAGCACTATTGTGATGAAGCATGAAGTCGCAGAAGATGCAGAGGACTCTAGTTTCTGATGGAAACTAGTTTACAATGTAGTAGAGAGCTGACTCTCCATAGAAAATATATCCTGCTCTGGTTAAATAAAGGCTTGCTCTCTCCCTCCCCCCACCCCCGTATTGTTATCTCTGGACACAGTATGTTGCTCATGGCCAGACTCTATATAGTCCAGTCCCCCTGGTAGTTTGGGCATGCCTCGAGGAATGGCTCTGGGTGGAAATCAAGCCTCTAGAACGCTTTGGCTTTGGAAGGTCATGCCCGTGTTGGCATGCTGTGACAATAGCTGAACATCACACTGTGGAAGAAGGACCATTCTCACCCGCTGGTATCTAGAGAACCTGTTTCTAGGCTGGAAATGGTAGTGAGTTCTTCAGTCACTATAGCCCCCAAACTACCAGGTCGGCAGTGGCTATCACTGAAGAGCACATGACCTTCTGGCATTGAGCATGCTTTTAATTCTCTTTCCTTGGAGGGACACCTGTCAAACTGACCCTTTGGATTTGAAGGAACCCAGGTAAGTGCTTGTTGTCTAGGAAAGAAAGGAAGACACTGCCACAAAGTGGGAATTGGAGTTCAGAAAAAATTTAATCAGAGTAGTAAACAGGTGGGTACTTTATGGTATTGCTCAAGACATAGCAGTAACTAAATCACTAAAATAACTTTATCCCTCACATTTTTCTTCTTGTGTGGTGCTAGGCAAAGAAACCACATTATGTTATGAACCAAATTATGTTATGAAATAACCCATGAGGTTTCTATTTCAATGTTTTGTGCTAGCAAGTTCACGTAACTTCACACTGAATCTGCCTTACCAAAATCTTTATTAATGCAGATGATCGAATGAAATTGTACCAGTTGCTTTTCTTTTACTCACTAATAACAGAATTCAGAAACTGGCAAAAAGGAAAACTTATAGAATCAACCACTGCTAGACTTAGGCTCTTGACTGATTTCATCAGAGTTCAGTTTTTCTCCATTACTGGGCTCTGCCTTCTACTGCATAGCCTTTACTCTCTGATTTCACGTGGTGGCCCCCAACATTTCTGGGCTCATGAATGTTCAGAATTAAAGTCAGCAGATGCAAGAGCATAATTCTTTTCCATTAGTAAGAAAAAGCCTTATGAAGCTGATAGACCAGGACTGGATCACACAGCCATGCCTATGTTCATCAATATGGATGGGTGAGTCCTCTGCTCCGATGGGTCAGACAGGAGTCACTTGCCCACCCTAGCATTGAAGATGGATTGGAAATGGAGGAGGTGCGGTTTCCCATAGAAAGTTCAGAGTACTGTAGAGATGATTTCCACCCATTACTCTGCTGTTTAGACCGGGCACATTGGACAATGGTGTAAAGAAAAGTGAGAGCCACTAAGAAACAGATTCATCCCTTTCCAGCCCTTCCCTGTCAATCTCTGCCTTTATCACTCAGGCATGATTAGACAGAAGCTTACCTTTTTTATTCTCTATTCCTGCAGCACATCGGTGTGATAGGGAAGATCCAGGAAAAATCATCTTACAAATGTGCCCAAATGAAAAACCAAAAACCATAAAACTAACTGTAGCGGGGGAGAGGAGGAAGGTGAAGTGAAAATCAGTAATTGGGGCAGCAGCCTTGGAGGCCCGTGGCTGGCAGGGACGGTCCCAGCGCTGTTTGCTATGCCCCCGGCTGGGCGCGAGGGAGGCTTTGGACAACTTGTCTTCACACAGCACATCTGTCTGCCTGAGGGCCCTGCATCCCGGGGAAGCAGCTTCTACAGGCCCCTCTTATCCTGCTCACGCACAGGAGCGTGGCTGCAGTGCCAGGGAAGCAAGATGAGCTTGTTGCCTCTGGAGGAGCCCTGTCGTTGTGGCTTTTATCCCCTGTGAGGCAGCCTTGACGGAGCATTTTATTTGACTGTTCATTTGAAATTGAGATGCAGTCATGAGCAGACGTCTCTCACGTGTAGGTGACCGGGGGGAGCAGATGGACCCTCAGAAACAGAAACTCATTTTTCGTGTGATTGTCTTTAGCGATTAAGCAGGAAGGAAACACCAGAGAAAACCATGAGGGTAGAATGAGGCTGGGGGCGACCTTAAAGATGGCAGAAGAGTAAGACGCGGAGATCACCTTCCTCCCCACAGATACACCAGAAATACATCTACACGTGGAACAACTCCTACAGAACACCTACTGAACGCTGGCAGAAGACCTCAGACCTCCCAAAAGGCAAGAAACCCCCCACGTACCTGGGTAGGGCAAAAGAAAAAAGAATAAACAGAGACAAAAGGATAGGGACGGGACCTGCACCAGTGGGAGGGAGCCGTTTCCACACACTAGGAGCCCCTTCGCGGGTGGAGACTGCGGGTGGCGGAGGGGGGAGCTTCGGAGCCGCAGAGGAGAGCACAGTTACAGGGATGCGGAGGGAAAAGCGGAGAGATTCCCGCACAGAGGATCAGGGCCGACCGGCACTCACCAGGCCGAGAGGCTTGTCTGCTCACCCGCCGGGGCGGGCGGGGCTGGGAACTGAGGCTTGGGCTTAGGTCGGAGCTCCGGTAGAGGACTGGGCTTGGCGCCGTGAACACAGCCTGCAGGGCGTTAGTGCACCACGGCTAGCCGGGAGGGAGTCCGGGGAAAAGTCTGGAGCTGCCGAAGAGGCAAGAGACTTTTTCTTACCTCTTTGTTTCCTGGTGCGCGAGGAGAGGGGATTAAGAGCGCTGCTTAAAGGAGCTCCAGAGACGGGCGCGAGCCGCGGCTAAAAGCGCGGACCCCAGAGACGGGCATGAGACGCTAAGGCTGCTGCTGCCGCCACCAAGAAGCCTGTGCACGAGCACAGGTCACTCTCCACACCCCGCTTCCGGGGAGCCCGTGCAGCCCGCCACCGCCAGGGTCCCAGGGTCCAGGGACAACTCCCCCGGAAGAACGCACGGTGCGCCTCAGGCTGGTGCAACGTCACGCCGGCCTCTGCCGCCGCAGGCCCGCCCCGCCCTCCGTGCCCCTCCCTCCCTCCGGCCTGAGTGAGCCGGAGCCCCCAAATCAGCGGCTCCTTTAACCCCGTCCTGTCTGAGCGAAAAACAGACGCCCTCCGGCGACCTACACGCAGAGGCGGGGCCAAATCCAAAGCTGAGCACCTGTGAGCTGTGCGAACAAAGAAGAGAAAGGGAAATCTCTCCCAGTAGCCTCAGAAGCAGCGGATTAAATCTCCACAATCAACTTGAGGTACCTGCATCTGTGGAATACCTGAATACACAAGGAATCATCCCAAATTGAGGCAGTGGACTTTGGGAGCAGCTGTAGACGTAGGGTTTCCTTTCTGCATCTAATTTTTTTCTGGTTTTATGTTTATCTTAGTTTAGTATTTAGAGTTTATTATCATTGGTAGATTTGTTTATTGACTTGGTTGCTCTCTTCCTTTTTTAAAAAAAAATATATATTTCCTTTTTCTCTTTTTGTGAGTGTGTATGTGTATACTTCTGTGTGCGATTTTGTCTGTATAGGTTTGCTTTTACCATTTGTCCTAGGGTTCTGTCTGTCCTTTTTTTTTTTAACTCTAGTTTTTAGCACTTGTTATCATTGGTGGATTTGTTTATTGGTTTGGGTGCTCTCTTCTTTCTTTTACTACTTTTTTAATTTTAATAACTATCTATTTTATTTTATTCTATTTTCTTTTATCTTTCTTTCTTTCTTTTTTTCTCCCTTTTCTTCTGAGCTGTGTGGCTGACAAGGTCTTGATGCTCCAGCTCGGTGTCAGGCCTGAGCCTCTGAGGTGGGAGACCCAAGTTCAGGACATTGGTCCACCAGAGACCTCCCAGGTCCACGTAATATCAATCCGCAAGAGCCCTCCCAGAGATCTCCATCTCAACACTGAGACCCAGCTCCACTCAATGAAGAGCAAGTTCCAGTGCTGGACACCTTATGCCAAACAACTAGAAAGACAGGAACACAACCCCACCCATTAGCAGAGAGGCTGCCTAAAATCATAATAAGGTTACAGACACACCAAAACACACCACCAGACACGGTCCTGCACACCAGAAAGACAAGATACAGCCTCAACCACCAGAATACGGGTACCAGTCCCCTCCACCAGGAAGCCAACAAAACCCACTGAACCAACCTTACCCACTGGGGCAGACACCAAAAACAACGCGAACTACAAACCTGCGGCCTGTGGAAAGGAGACCCTAAACACAGTAAGTTAAGCAAAATGAGAAGACAGAGAAATACACAGCAGATGAAGGAGCAAGGTGAAAACCCACCAGACCAAACAAATGAAGAGGAAATAGGCAGTCAACCTGAAAAAGAATTCAGAGTAATGATAGTAAAGATGATCCAAAATCTTGGAAATAGAATGCAGAAAATACAAGAAAGGTTTAGCAAAAACGTAGAAGAACCAAAGAACAAACAAACAATGATGAGCAACACAATAAATGAAATAAAAAATTCTCTAGAAGGAATCAATAGCAGAATAACTGAGGCAGAAGAACAGATAAGTGACCTGGAAGATAAAATAGTGGAAATAATTACAGCAGAGCAGAATAAAGAAGAAAGAATGAAAAGAATTGAGGACAGTCTCAGAGACATCTGGGACTACATTAAACACACCAACATTTGAATTATAGCGGTCCCAGAAGAGAAAAAGAAAGGGTCTGAGAAAATATTTGAAGAGATTATATTTGAAAACTTCCCTAGTATGGGAAAAGAAATAGTCAATCAAGTCCAGGAAGCGCAGAGTCTCAAACAGGATAAATCCAAGGAGAAACACACCAAGACACATATTAATCAAACTATCAAAAATTAAATACAAAGAAAAAATATTAAGGGAAAAGCAACAAATAGCATACAAAGGAATCCCCATAATATTAACAGCTGAACTTTCAGCAGAAACACTGCAAGCCAGAAGGGTGGGGCAGGACATATTTAAAGTGATGAAAAGGAAATATCTACAACCAAGATTACACTACCCAGCAAGGATCTCAGTCAGATTTGATGGAGAAATTAAAACCTTTACAGACAAGCAAAAGCTGAGAGAGTTCAGCATCACCAAACCATCTTTACAACAAATGCTAAAGGAAGTTCTCTAGGCAGGAAACACAAGAGAAGGAAAAGACCTACAATAACAAACCCAAAACAATTAAGAAAATGGAAATAGGAACATATACATTGAAAATTAAATGTAAATGGATTAAATGTAAATGGATTAAATGCTCCAACCAAAAGACATAGACTGGCTGAATGGATACAAAAACAAGACCCATATATATGCTGTCTACCAGAGACCCACTTCAGACCTAGGGACACATACAGACTGAAAGTGAGGGGATGGAAAAAGATATTCCATGCAAATGAAAATTAAAAGAAAGCTGGAGTAGCAACTCTCATATCAGAAAAAATAGACTTTAAAATAAAGACTATTACAAGAGACAAAGAAGGACACTACATAATGATCAAGGGATCAATCCAATAAGAAGATATAACAATTGTAAATATTTATGCATCCAGCATAGGAGCACCTCAATACATAAGGCAAATGCTAACTGCCATAAAAGGAGAAATTGAGAGTAACACAATAATAGAAGGGAATCTTAACACCCCACTTTCACCAATGGACAGATCATCCAAAATGGAATAAGGAAACACAAGCTTTAAATGATACACTAAACAAGATGAACTTAACTGATATTTATAGGACATTCCATCCAAAAACAACAGAATACACTTTCTTCTTAAGTGCTCGTGGAGCATTCTCCAGGATAGATCATATCAAGGGTCACAAATCAAGCTTTGGTAAATTTAAGAAAATTGAAATTGTATCAAGTATCTTTTCTGACCACAACTCTATGAGACTAGACAGAAATTACAGGAAGAAATCTGTAAAAATTACAAACACATGGAGACTAAACAATACACTACTAAATAACCAAGAGATTATTGAAGAAATCATAGAGGAAATTAAAAAATACCTAGAAACAAATGACAATGAAAACACCGTGACAAAAAATCTATGGGATGCATCAAATGCAGTTCTAAGAGGGAAGTTTATAGCAGTACAGCCCTACCTCAAGAAACAAGAAAAATCTCAAATAAAAAACCTAACCTTATACCTAAAGCAATTAGAGAAATAAGAACAACCCGCCCCCCGCCAAAGTTAGCAGAAGGAAAGAAATCATAAAGATCAGATCAGAAATAAATGAAAAAGAAATGAAGGAAACAATAGCAAAGATCAATAAAACTAAAAGCTGGTTCTTTGAGAAGATGAACAAAATTGATAAACCATTAGGCAGACTCACCAAGAAAATAAAGGAGAAGACTCAAATCAATAGAATTAGAAATGAAAAAGGAGAGGTAACAACTGACACTGCAGAAATACAAAGGATCATGAGGGATTATTACAAGAAACTCTATGCCAATAAAATGTACAGCCTGGAAGAAATGGACAAATTCTCAGAAAAGCACAACTTTCTGAGACTGAACCAAGAAGAAATAGAAAAAATAAACAGACTAATCAAAAGCACTGAAATTGAAACTGTGATTAAAAATCTTCCAACAAACCAAAACCCAGGACCAGATGGCTTCACAGGCGAATTCTAGCAAACATTTAGAGAAGAGCTAACACCTATCCTTCTCAGACTCTTCCAAAATATAGCAGAGCACTCGCAAAATATAGCACTCCCAAACTCATTCTACAAAGCCACCATCACCCTGATACCAAAACCAGGCAAAGATGTCACAAAAAAAGAAAACTACAGGCCAATATCTCTGATGAGCATAGATGCAAAAATCCTCAACAAAATATTAGCAAACAGAATCCAACAGCACATTAAAAGTGTCATACACCATGATCAAGTGGGGTTTATCCCAGGAACACAAGGATTCTTCAATATATGCAAATCAATCAATGTGATAAACCAAATTAACACATTGAAGGAGAAAAACCATATGATCATCTCAATAGATGCAGAAAAAGCTTTTAACAAAATTCAACACCCATTTATGATAAAAACCTTCCAGAAAGTAGGCATAGAGGGAACTTACCTCAACAAAACAAATGTCATATATGACAAACCCACAGCCAACATCATCCTTAATGGTGAAAAACTGAAACTATTTCCACTAAGATCAGGAACAAGACAAGGTGGCCCACTCTCACCACTATTATTCAACATAGTTTTGGATGTTTTAGCCACAGCACTCAGAGAAGAAAAAGAAATAAAAGGAATCCAAATCGGAAAAGTAGAAGTAAAGCTGTCACTGTTTGCAGATGACATGATACTATATATAGAGAATGCTAAAGACGCTACCAGAAAACTACCAGAGCTAATCAATGAATTTGGTAAAGTAGCAGGATACAAAATTAATGCACAGAAACTCTTGCATTCCTACACACTAATGATGAAAAATCTGAAAGTGAAATGAAGGAAACACTCCCATTTACCATTGCAACAAAAAGAATAAAATACCGAGGAATAAACCTAACTAAGGAGACAAAAGACTTGTATGCAGAAAAGTATAAGACACTGATGAAAGAAATTAAAGATGATACAAACAGATGGAGGGATATACCATGCTCTTGGATTAGAAAAATAAACACTGTGAAAATGACTGTACTACCCAAAGCAATCTACAGATTCAACGCAATCCCTATCAAAATACCAATGGCATTTGTCACAGAACTAGAACAAAAAATTTCACAATTCTTATGGAAACACAGAAGACCCTGAATAACCAAAGCAATCTTGAGAAAGCAAAACGGAGCTGGAGGAATCAGTCTCCCTGACTTCGGACTATACTACAAAGCTACAGTAATCAAGACAATATGGTACTGGCACAAAAACAGAAATATAGATCCATGGGACAGGATAGAAAGCCCAGAGATAAACTCACGCACATGTGGTCACCTCATCTTTGATAAAGGAGGCAAGAATATACAATGGAGAAAAGACAGCCTCTTCAATAAGTGATGCTGGAACAACTAGACAGCTACATGTAAAATAATGAAATTTGAACACTCCCTAACACCATACACCAAAATAGACTCAAAATGGATTAAAGATCTAAATGTAAGGCCAGACACTATCAAACTCTTAGAGGAAAACATAGGCAGAACACTCTATGACATAAATCACAGCAAGATCCTTTTTGACCCACCTCCTAGAGAAATGGAAATAAAAACAAAAATAAACAAATGGGACCTAATGAAACTTCAGTGCTTTTGCACAGCAAAGGAAACCATAAACAAGACAAAAAGACAGCCCTCAGAATGGGAGAAATTATTTGCCAACGAAGCGACTGACAAAGGATTAATCTCTAAAATACACAAGCTGCTCATGCAGCTCAATATTGAAACCACAAGCAACCCAATCCAAAAATGGGCAGAAGACCTAAGTAGACATTTCTCCAAAGAAGATATACAGATTGCCGACAAACACGTGAAAGGATGCTCAACATCACTAATCATTAGAGAAATGCAAATCAAAAGTACAATGAGGTATCACCTCACACGGGTCAGAATGGCCAACCTCAAAGAATGTACAAACAAGAGATGCTGGAGAGGGTGTGGAGAAAAGGGAACCCTCTTGCACTGTCAGTGGGAACGTAAATTGATACAGCCACTATGGAGAACAGTATGGAGGTTCCTTAAAAAACTAACAATGGAACTACCATATGATCCAGCAATCCCACTACTGGGCATATACCCTGATAAAACCATAATTCAAAGAGTCATGTACCACAATATTCACTGCAGCTCTATTTACAATAGCCAGGACATGGAAGCAGCCTAAGTGTCCGTCGACAGATGAATGGATAAAGATGTGGCATGTATATACAATGGAATATTACTCAGCCATAAAAAGAAATGAAATTGAGTTATTTGTAGTGAGGTGGATGGACCTAGAGACTGTCACACAGAGTGAAGTAAGTCAGAAAGAGAGAAACAAATACCGTATGCTAACACATATATATGGGATCTAAAAAAAAAAAAAGGTTCTGAAGAACCTAGTGTCAGGACAGGAATAAAGATGCAGATGTAGAGAATGGACTTGAGGACACGGGGTGGTGGGGGAGGGTAACCTGGGATGAAGTGAGAGAGTGGCATGGATATATATACACTACCAAATGTAAAAAGGATAGCTGTTTGGGGAACAGCTGCATGGCACAGGGAGATCACCTCGGTGCTTTGCGACCACCTAGGGGGTGGGATAGGGAGGGTGGGAGGGAGACGCAAGAGGGAGGGGATATGGGGATATATGTATACGTATAGTTGATTAACTTTGTTATACAGCAGAAGCTAACACACCATTGTAAAGCAATTATACTCCAATGAAGATGTTAAAACAAAAAAAGAACGAGGCTGAACTTTCTGTCTCATGCACCCCGTATGCAGGCTGGAGGAGAAGCTGGGTGCCTGGGGCTGCTTTGCCTGCTGACTTGTCCTAAGCTGTGTGAGGACAGGAGGACATGGCCAGCCTGGGTACTCTGTGGACTGCAGGGAAGAGCACAGACCTAATGAATAGACAGCCAATGTTGACTTGCTCTATGACCTTGAATAAAACCTGTATCCTCTCAGGTTTTATTTATTATATTAAATTATAATACATATATTTAAGATTTGACTAAGTGAGTGCTGAAGTGCCTACTGGCTCTGAAATCTTATGAGTCTTTCAGCTGAATCTCAACGTTCTCTTTCTCATTATCATCACTGTCATGTCCTGGGCACTGTACTCAACCTTTACAGCCATGATCCCATTTTATCCTCACTTCAGGCTTACCAGGTCTACGTTGGTGCCATCACCTCACAGATGAGGACACTGTCTCCCAGAAAAGTGACATGACTTGGTCTAGGTGACTTAACCATGAAGAGGCAGAACTAGGAAACAGAGCCGAGATTGCTTTGATTCCAAAGTCCATGGTGACTACCTAGAGGAAGACAGTATCTCTGCCAATGATGCATTAACTTATGACATTTTAAAATTCACGCATTAATTTATGACAATCCTTTAGCCAAATCTATCTAAAATCAAATACAGATCGTTATGTTTTTGAACCAGGGATGAGTGGCTCCCTTTACAATGCTTATTAAAAGTGATACCGTGCAGGGCCCTGTGGGGCTCCTGGGCTCAAAAACCTTCCTGTGTCCCCCATTCCTTGATTACAGGAAATAGGCTTCATTCAGCTTCCATGACCCTCTCTGAGTTCCAAGGAGCAGGTTCAAACAGTCGCTAATTAGGAAGGGGAGGGGATGTGGAGACCAGGGAGGAACAGTCAAAAGAAACAACAGGACAGCCTTGCGGCAGGGTCCAGGTTCCCCCTCATGGGATACACATAACAATATCTTTGAGCTGTTTTGCAGTATCTTTTGCAGATACTGAAACCCCAACCAGGTGGGAGAAGTTAACTGACTGCTGCCCACCAGCACGTAGACCCCAGACTGGCTGAAACCAGAAGGTTGATGATGCTGACTCCCTATTACCTCACCACCAACCAATCAGAACAATGTCCATGAGCTGACCACGCCCTGCTCCTTGAACACTCTAGGATGCCTCACTACCCCCTCCAGGTCGGGACACACAGTTTTGAGGGCACTAGCCCGCTGTGGCCCCCTTTGCCCGGCAAAGCAATAAAGCTATTCTTTTCTACTTCACCCAAGACTCTGTCTCTGAGATTTAATTCGGTGTTGGGGTACAGAGTCCGGATTCGGCTTCATTAGCTTATCTTAAAGATGAGAATAAAGATACTATTTGTACTGTAATATGATAAGTTAACTTAGCTGAAGTAAGAAATGTGTGGACACTAGCTGACACACTGTTGGTATGAAACAACTTACAGTTCTTTTCTCCCTTGATTAAATGAGGTTAAGACCGTAAGAAAGAAGCCATCACTTTGATATTGCTGCGCTGAGCAATGTCAATTGGGTTTCTAATAATCTTTTATTAGGGTTTGTGAATGAAAAGCCGAAGTCAAGGAATAAGTTCAGTCTGAAATCAAATATGGCCTAGACGCGGCTCTCAAATCAATGGCACAGAATCTTCTAAGCGATTATATCTATTCACTGAAAGCCCGAAGGGCACAACGAGAATGTGCTGGAGGAAACCAGAGATGTCAGCGCCATAAAAGAAACAACTTTCTAACAATTTAAGCTGCTCAAAGAATGAACAAAGGGCTTCAGAAGACAGTGCGTCTTCTGTCATCCTAAGTCTTTAGATGGCATGGGGAGAAGAAGGTCCTTTGTTAGGTGGGGTTGCACCTGAAGACCTTTATAAACTCGGTGCTAAGACTCTGTGCCTCAGAGACGCTATGAATCTGCTAAGATTTAATGGCTATTGTGGAGAGCCAAACACCTCAGGCTGCATTTTTAATTCACTTACTCATTCATTTAAGGTTTTTTTTTTTTTTTTTTTTTTAGTGCATCTGTGAACCAAGCCCTGGTCTAAGCATCAGGGATATAAGATGAGTAAGATTTCTTCCCTTCAGTGAGCTAAAGTATAAAAAGGGAGAGACACATGTAAAATAGAAAATGTAATAATGCTTCACTGATGCTATATTAGAAGACAGTATAAGGTATAGCGAAATATAAAAATGGAGGTAATCAGTGCTTCCTGTTTTGGGTTTAATAACTTATTTTCTTTGTTAGTTTGGCCTAATCTTTGATTTTGAACATTCTGATTCAGTCTCTAGCTTTTTCTATACCAGTTCTCCATATTTGCTCTGTAAATTGCAGTCAAAGGGAAAAGACACTCTTCAACACCACTTCAAATAGAAATTGACTTCCTGGTGGTAAGTCTACCTGGAGATACAACTTGAGATTTAGCAGTGCAGGTTGTGGTTGGAATGATGAGAAAGGGTGAGTTTAGCCTGGGACAGGAGGTAAAAGGAGAAAACAGAACCAAACAACAGTAAACAATAGTAGGAGTTCACTGGTCCATATATACTTTTGGGTTGTTTAGTTTCCACCAATAGAATCAAAGCATCTACTGACTGTGGAATGACACAGCTTTGGGGATGTAAAGCACAATTCTTAAATCACTACTTAAACCGACATAACACGTTAAAAAAAATCTAGAATGAGCTACCATCACACAGCTGAGACTGTTGCTGTCATGACCACCTTCTGATGATTGCTTAGAAGAGGCTTTCAGAGAAGCTCCACTTCTTCACTCCATCAATTTTGGGGAAACATATCTTTTTTTTTTAATATATTTTGAGAACATGCAGAGAGAGGGAATTATTCTTGTTTGTCCAGCATCCATTGCCCACAGGGTGTGATCAAAGCCAATAGCTTAATTACAGAAAACTGCAAAGTCTGCACAAATGTCTTTTCATTCTCACCCGTGTACCCCGGGTCAGGTCCACACTGATGGTCTCACTGTCCTTTGGGCATGACAGTTGTTTTCATTAATCTAAGACTTGCACATGCTTTCTCTTCCACCTAGAATACCTTTCCTAACGTTGTCACCTAGCTCGTTGGCGAACGTTCAAAGAAATTTCACTTTTTAATCTTTCCTCATTCTTCTATGCACAGTTATTAATACTCTGCCTCTTTTTGTGTTTTGGCCTTTGCCATGTTACACTAAAATATATTTTTGCATTATTTATGACTTTCCCTTTTTATTGTAATCTTCTGGAAGGCTAGGACTGAAACATTCATTTCTAAATTTCTATAATCTATTACAGTGCTTGAGAATAGATGTTCAATAGATACTTGATAAATGAATTAGAAAAATTTAGATATAAATCTGTGAAGTAGGGGAAATTGTCCCTATGATCTCAAAACACCTATTTATTTCCTGTCATAAAAAGCACCATACAATTGTAGAAGGAATAGTGGCCTGAGTCAAGATACTTGAACTTGTTGCCATCTGTGCTGGCTACTTGTTGAGCAAGCTTTAGAAAGTCAGTGAACTTGAAAAAGACCTTGGTTTCTTTGTAAAGTCAGAGTGTTGTAGGAGATAATCTTGCAAGTTTCTACCAACTCAAAAATTCTGTGATTATTAAAAGTGGTCAATGGCCCAATGTTAAATCAATGTTATTAAATGTTATTATATAATAACGGGTATAGTAGATATGGAGATATAAGCCCTAAGTTTGCATTCTGAATCGGCAACCAAATGGTCGTGTGACATTGGATAAATCACTTAATATCTGTTTCGAATTAGTCGTTTGAAAAATGGGAATAAAATGGTAAGTTTAGTTTGGGACTGTTATCAGCATGCAATAATTCATTTGAAAATACTTTTCAAATTTGGTTATTAATTGCGCACCCACCCCATATTTAGTTATTAATTATACCATGGCAGCTAAGACGAAGCCACCTTCATCTCTCAGCAGCAATAGTCTTCTGACCATCCATCCTGTTCCCAGAATAGAAATTTTAGAAATCTGATCACATGATTCCCTTGAATCAAACGCTCCAATGGTTTCCATTTAAAATTCAGAATAAAATCCTACCTCCTTGCATGGCCTACAGAAACTTACATGTCCTGACTTCTGCCTACGTCAATGTGCTGCCTGACCACTCCCATGCCTGTTCTCCAGGTCCACTGACCTGCTGGTCCCCTAATAGATTAGTTCATCCTGTCTCGTGCCTTCCTGCTTGCTCTCCCTTAGATCTTCCCATGGTTGTGTTCCATTCATCATTCTGGTCTCTGCTCAAATATCAGAGAGATAGCTCCTGCTCCAGTTCCTGCTCCTGCCTACAGCACACCTCTCTTCACCTTCAGGAACTCTGTATATCTTTACCCCAAGACTTACAAAGGTTTAGTGACCTGCCCAAAATTATTCAGAAATTAGAACCCAGAAGTCCCGTGTTTTGTTTTGTTTTGTTTTGTTTTAAGATCACATTCAGATAGAGTGACCCTATTCTATTTCTTTAATATAAGAGAGACCCACTTCTAGGTGTACCGAGTGAAAATGTTCTAATGTAGCTGCCTGCTACCAGGGTCAACCAGTCATTCTTAGACATGGGTGGTGGAGCTTCAGACGTCATCCTATTTTTCATATTCCGAAAAGCATGGGACATAGACTAGATGACTAACGCAAGCATAAAAGGAATATGACAACTGGGGCTGCATTTTCCAAAAGGCATGCCGAAACAAAATACAACCATTGACTCTGTGCTCACCGGATTTTACCAGCAAGCACAATTTTGTGTTAGAAATTTGCAGAGAAGAATGGGAGGGAAAATAACTGACACATTTCACTGATGATACTCTAGCTGCGGATTGGTAAATAGATATGAACTAATTGCTTTTAAATGGTTATGTGACATGCTTTAGAAGGGCTACTCTGGGCTGAAATCAGAATCCACTCTTCCAGTCTTTTTTTGTAGCAATTAGAGATAAGAGAGAGTAAAAATACTTTTAAGTTAATGGGTGACTAGAAGGTAAGTAGGAGCAAATTCCAGTAATTTGGATACCTTATCGGTCCCAGTTTCATGGGTGCAGTTGAAAAGTCCTAGCTGGTATTCAAACAGACTTTAAAAATATTTCCTGGGCTTCCCTGGTGGCGCAGTGGTTGAGAGTCCGCCTGCCGATGCAGGGGACACGGGTTCGTGCCCCGGTCCGGGAAGATCCCACATGCCGCGGAGCGGCTGGTCCCGTGAGCCATGGCCGCTGAGCCTGCGCGTCCGGAGCCTGTGCTCCGCAACGGGAGAGGCCACGACAGTGAGAGGCCCGCGTACCGCAAAAAAAAAAATTTCCTGTGTTTGTTATTATGAAGGTAATCAGTATAAAATTTAGAAAAAACCAAGTAAGCAAAAAAGAGTAAAATAAAAATTACCACCAGAGGTCACCATTGCAAACTTTTTCCCCCCATGGTTTAAACTCAAGGACTCCACCGCACACGGGATCTCAGCTCTAGCTGCAGAGTGAGATAGATGCCCTGACAATGGCAATCTTCTATCTTCTTTCTAAAGCACTCAAAGTCTGTCAAGGCTCACTCAATATACCTCTGAAATTAGGAAACTATGGGCACTGTCCATTGTGTAGATGAAGGGGTGAAAATATAGGTCATGGGATATAAAAATGCAAAACAGTTCAATGAGGGGCAGAGTGAATAGGAGCCAAACTTTTCCCTTTCAGAGGACCGGTGGTGCTGTCACAGGCAAGTTTCCTTTTTAAGAGTATTTTGGGTTATATTTCAATGAGGAAATATGTCCAAAAGTAGCCATAAAGATAAAGGGTGTTTTCTTTATGTATTGCAAAAGAAAGAAAGTATCTGTATCTTTAGAGTCATAGCTGTATGCTTTATAAATATGTCTAACAGCCACATTCCACTAATTGTTGAACATCCTTTCCGGTGAAGCAGAGTCAGTTCCCTTTGGGTTTTTTAACTCTTTGCTCATTACTGTGATGGCATCCTGTGGGTTAGAAGGATACGCAACCTTTCAAAGTTGCCCTTTAAAAGAGTGAGTTTTATACAAGCAAAAGGAAAAAAGGGTGGGTTTTGAAACTGCCGGTCTCAAGTTTTTTAGGCATTGAAGTGTGTGGTGGTTTTGTTGAAGTGAATGGAGCTCTCTTAACATTCTTTGGTTGAATTTACCTTGATGCTTCCTGATCAAAAGTGGGCATTTGTAGCCTGTTCAGAAAGGGAACTTTGCAGAATGCCTAACAATTTGGTGTTTGAGTCTATTGACCCTCATTCATGAGATTATCATCATCACCCACAGCAGCTACAGCAGGTACCAACCCCCCACTGGCCTCTCACCATGGCAGAAAATGACACGAGGACCACAGGAGATGCAGATATGCCACTTCTAATGACCTCGATAGCATTATAGTGACTTTATTATATCTACAAAACACAAAGCAATGTTATCACACGAAGGTTTACTGTCATCTTTTTCTTAATTAACTAAATCTACAAACATGCCATTACTTTTTGTCAATAAATCTTGAATATTTTATAATTCAGAAAAGTTCAAGAATGAAACACTGGGGCTTTAACCTTAGGCTGTGATAGTATGTGATATTTTCAAGTTGCTTCTCACGTGCTCTTAAAACTGGTCTTGAGGTTTAAGTATATTAAACTAGGCTTATTTTCAAAAGTCCAAGCTTTAATTTCCTCTTGAAAGTCTCTTAAACGGCAAGAAAATTTTAGCTGAATCCAAATTTACACTTTTAATAAATATATTACTCTCTATAATTGTGAATGCCAGTGGTTAAGAAACTAACTAACTAAATAAATAAAACTAAAAAATAAGAAGTAATTATTCTTTCTTTTCCCAAAGGATTGAAAGACTACTAAGAAATTCAATGAGTAAACATTTAATGAATACCTACTTGAGAAGATCACTTTAGAAGTTGTTGGAAAAAGCAACAATAAATAATAGAGTTATTGTCAATAAGACAGCCATTTGAAGTAATCATACATATATTTATACATAATAACTATACATTTTTCATTTGTAAACCATTTGCTGGGTACCTAAAAGGTTTTGGACATTGAGAAGAAGGCCAAGGAACCAAAAATAACAATAATGATAATACTAGTAATAATAGCAACTACCATTTAGTGGGAGCTTTTATGTGCCAGCATTTATCAAGCTTTCTCTGTCTTGCATTATCCCCATTTCTAAGTTACAGGACAGAGAATTAGACAAATTAAGTCTCTAATACACTTGTTGAGATCTATTTACACAGCAGGAAACTAAACTCCGATCTGTTCAGCTCCAAAGGTATTCCACTTTATAATACGACTTCCCACACAAAGACATAGAAGACAACTCTGCTTTCCTTCAGAGATCACAGGTCATCAAGGGGATGCAGATATATAAAGAGTTAAAAAACAATGTAATAATTGGTATGATGCAGGCAAATCTAAACATAATACGCATTAGGGAGAAGGGAGCTCTTACCTGTCTCATGGGGCTCATTTGCAGAACAGCTGATGGTGTCCATTTTGAGTTGGAGGATGGATAAGAGTTCGCTGTACAATCAAAGACAGGAAGGTGTGCAGTTCAAGAGAATAGGAAGAGCAGAGTGTCATGGCAAGAGGGAAAGTGCACATGGCTTGGTGAGCCTTTGCACAGAGTGAATGTGTAGAATTGACAGGGAACTATGCTAGAGGAAAGCGGCTGAGAACACGGGAAGGATCAGAAGCGCCTGGCTGAAGAGTTTGCACTTTATTCTGTGAGCAGTGGGGGGAAATTAAAGCTGAGTATTGACCCAATTAAGTTTGTCTTGTCAAATGACCTACCTTAGCAGCTGGGTAGAGAATGGATAAGAGCAGGGAGAGGGGTTCCCCTGGTGGCGCAGTGGTTGAGAGTCCGCCTGCCGATGAAGGGTACACGGGTTTGTGCCCCGGTCTGGGAAGATCCCACATGCCGCGGAGCGGCTGGGCCCGTGAGCCATGGCCGCTGAGCCTGTGAGTCTGGAGCCTGTGCTCTGCAACGGGAGAGGCCACAACAGTGAGAGGCCCATGTACGGCAAAAAAAAAAAAAAGAATTACATGTGAAAAAAAAAAGAACAGGGAGAGGAGTTGAAGTATTCTAGGTAAGAAATAATTAGGGACGCAACTAAAACAGTCACGTGCAGTAGAAATGGAACAGGCCAGAGAAATGGTCAGTGGGTTAAATCAAAAGAAACCCAATGAAAATACCTCTGTGGGAGCATGTGCCCCATGGTTGTGGTTTGAGTGACAAGTTTGGGAACACTGGAAATGGAGGAAAGTTTAAAGGCAGGTAGGTATAATGAGTTCAGTTTTAACCATGCTGAATTTCAGGTGCTATGATACATTATGGTACATATAGATTAATAAGTCCAGTAATGATCAGAAATCCATGGATGCCTGAAAAAGAGAAAAATATTCGTGGCATTATAGGCAATATAGGGGTGACTTAGTCACTGGCTTCAGAGTGAATGAATACTAAGAATGATAGATGTAATCAGTAGTCCTCAACTTTTAGAGGAGAGGTGAAGGATGGAGGATCCAACCTGGGGCGGGGGGATGCTCAATACAAAAGACCACTTATTTAGCTCTTTTTTTCTTTTTTCTTTTTTTGCGGTACATGGGCTTCTCACTGTTGTGGCCTCTCCCGTTGCGGAGCACAGGCTCTGGACGCGCAGGCTCAGAGGCCACGGGTCACGGGCCCAGCCGCTCCGCGGCACGTGGGATCTTCCCAGACCGGGGCACGAACCCGTGTCCCCTGCATCGGCAGGCGGACTCTCAACCACTGCGCCACCAGGGAAGCCCTATTTAGCTCTTCTTAAAATGCTTATATTGTCTTGGCGAGTGGATACGTGAAGATGGAGAAGATGTAGTTTGTGTACGCGAGGAGCGTATGGTGTATCAATGGGGGAGAAGTGATTTCAGAAAGCGGAGGTCCAAAGCAGCTAATCCTACAGGAAGGTGAAGTAGAAGATGTACTGGAAGTTATATTCAATTTGGCCATTACATAATTCACTGCTCTAGAGAGAGAAGCTTCTAGAGAGAGTATGGTGGTGAGGGCAGCAGGCAGAGGAGTAAATGTGGAGTGATTCACATAGTTTATACCACTTTATCATGGAATTTATCTAGGAAAGAAAGGCAAATGGTGAGGTGATAAAGAATGTGGGAGACATAACTGAGAGTGATTACTTATTTTTAAGATGAAATTTAGCAAGCTTGGATTTCAGGGAAAGTAAGGAATAAAGGAGAAGCTGAAGAAGCAGAACAGACAGGAAATACTGATGGATCAAGTCTTGGAAAGGAGTGAGATTTAAATCATAAACCTGAGCCAGACCAAGAAGAAACTCTGTCTAAACCAGAGGACTTGAGCAATTAGGCCCATAGTGTAGATAGTTTTTCTCTATCTACAGAGGCAGGTTGACTTGCAGGGAGTGGTGGAGGCTTATAGGAGCTCTGAGGGTTTGACATAGCCAGTGTGGGGAAAGGTCAAAGACAGGAAGGGGCTTGCTGAGGAGTTTTGAGGGCCCAGTTGAACTTGAGATAACTAACTTGAAATGACATCAGTCTATACTATCGTGAGGCTTTCCTTCTAACACTGCCTAAAAAACCCTGTTAAAGAGTGAATAGTCAAATTGTTTGACGATTGGTGCGGATGACTGGTGAGGTGTGTCTCGCAGGACCTGGTGTAGAGGAAGCTGAAGTTGCTAGCAGGAAAAGTGTTGATATGATAAACCTTGGGGTCTAGGCTGGATACGGAAGCATATTGGGAGATAATTCTCCATGATCCAGCGTTCCTGCACATCTTCTGAGCAAAGGAGGTTGATAGTTTTGCTCAAGGATGTTTGCCTAGGGTCTTCCCTGGTGGTCCAGTGGTTAGGACTCCATGCTTCCACCGCAGGGGTCACGGGTTTGATTCCTGGTCAGGGAATGAAGATCCCACATGCCAGCTGGCATGGCCAAAAAAAAAAAAAAAAGACGTTTGCCTATTACACAGCTTTGGGGAAGATAGAGACAGTGGTTTCCCCCTGCGACACTGAGTGCTTTCTCTCCCTGGGGGTCTCCTTCCCCTCACTAGAGGTGTTCTAGGGAATAAAGGTGACCTCTCTGTGGAGTGGCAGGTGTGCCAGCGGGCCCTGTATAAGATCAGGATGTCCTTATCTAGGAGTTCCTCAGCCATGACGCACGCCTATTACGTGTGCAGCATCCTCCACGGCATTGCCCCTGTGGAACCTGGGGGACGAGGGAAACCAATGTAAACATGAAACCCAGGCCTGCTGTGCCAGGGGTTACAAGCTGTCTAAGTTCATCTGGTACTCATCGTCTCCTTCCCGGCTGCATTTATGAAGTGTGGTGGCCACCTGCCAGCCGCTGTTGCTCCGGCTTAGGGATTGTTTGATGGCTTGCCTTGACAAAGTGAAGGGGGAGGCGGGGAGGCCAGTTCTGGGGTGGGCTTGGAAATGGGAAGGGGGCCTTGCTGGGTGAGAAGGGCATGTGTGAGTGCAAGGGAGGAAACAATAAGTGCCTAGAAGTTGTTAAAAGCAGATAGTACGTCATGGGAAGGTTTTGTGGAGGAGGTGATACTTAGACTCAGTCTTAAGGGATTTAAATGATTTGCAGATGCACAATGATTTAAAATGGTGGGAGCTACTTTCAGGGCGAGTGAGAGAGTAGAAACTGAAGTAGAAGCTGGAGCTTAAGAGACCAGGCTGGGTGGGGAACAGCACGGGCCCCGGGGGGTGGGGAGGAGGTGAGCTGCCCGGTTTAACTGTTATGAGCCCAGTAAAGTGAGGCTAGAAATGGCTCATTGGGGCCACCATCCATGAAGCAGACAAGGTTATGGGCGCTGTGCATTAATCGTAGGTTAAAAGCATTAAATTGAGCTTTAGCATGTGAACCGTTGGGAAAAAGCTAGCAGCCTGTTAAAGGGAAATGAGAGAACACGGCACTCCTGTGAAGTTTTTGGTTGTATTAAATGTGCATTTTGAGATCCACTAGCTACTTAACGTTTATGGCATCCTAACACTTAAACAAGAATGTTAAAGAGATTTACTGTAAAGACCAATCTATAAAATGGAGAGCTGCATCTGAGTTGGGCCTCACTGAGAAAAATAAACCCCAGGTAAAAGTAGCTATTTAGGAGTTGGGATCTTCGTAGGACAGAGATATGTCCATAGGAGGAGTTTAAAACGAACTTTGAATGACTTAAAGGGTTGCTTTAATAAAAAAGTTTCTGGTGCTACTTTTTGGTTTAGCATCTGCCCCATGTTTTCTTTTTACTTGTTTATTTATTTACTTACTTATTCATTTAACAAGAATATTGCCCTTCCTTTAAACTGTCGATGTTTTGTCTACTTTTCCTAATTAGAGAAGTCAACTAAATGATTTGAGAATTTTCTGATTGCTTATTGATTTCTTATTGTTTGTATGAATATTAAATATAACATTTTAATCTTAACTAGGATGCATATGTTCCTGAAAGGTGCATTTTTTAAAAAAATTGACTTTGGGTTTATTACATTTACTGTAGGATAATTCTTCCCTTCATTTTATTCATCTTCTGGAAATGTCATTAGCAGAGAAAACTAAAAAGGCAAATGAAGATGTCTAGGGAGGTAAGCTGCCCTTGCTTATCCTCTGGATAAATTATACAACAAGGTTACTCTCCCAATTAGATAATATCTTGGGAGATAACCAGTCACTTTCTAAACACAAGCACGTCTGAATTTTAAAATGTTAGCTTAATAAAAAGTGATGCATTTTGAATCTCTGGGCTAAGTACATAAAGCGTAGTTGGCTAACCTGGGTGTGGAAAATACTATAACGTAGGTCAAGAGACTTTTGCAATCGTAACTACAAAGATACATACATGCATGCTTACGTATGTAAAAATTCGCTTTAACTTTTTTTAAAAAATAAATTTATTTATTTATTTTTGGCTGCATTGGGTCTTTGCTGCTGCGTGTGGACTTTCTCTAGTTGCAGCGAGCAGTGGCTACTCTTCCTTGTGGTGCGCGGGCTTCCCATTGCGGTGGCTTCTCTTGTTGTGGAGCACAGGCTCTAGGCGCGTGGGCTTCAGTAGTTGCCACATGAGAGCTCAGTAGTTGTGGCTTGTGGGCTCTAGAGCGCAAGCTCAGTAATTGTGGTGCACGGGCTTAGTTAGTTGCTCCACGGCATGTGGGATCTTCCTGGACCAGGGCTTGAACCAGTGTCCCCTGCATTGGCAGGCAGATTCTTAACCACTGTGCCACCAGGGAAGTCTCTGCTTTAACTTTTAAAATATTTTTATTTGTTTTATTGTTGAGTCATTGTTTGAATTTATTTCCTTCTATGTTCCTCCATTAGTTTTTGACTATAATGACTCCATTAATATTTTTTTAGGGCAAGGGATTTAGAGAGAGAATCTTACGAGTTTGGTCATTCTTAGGTTAGATGGGAGAAGATGTGCTTTTCTAGGACTGGAAATTTCTAAATTTTTAACCTCTGATCTCTCCCAAAGGATATCCACTTTTTGTGGGCATCTAATGAAATAAACACAAATTTTAAAAAATTCAGTGACTAAGATATGACTATAGTAATAAATACATTTGCGTGTTTAATCAAATCACAAATTATAAGCAAGGTCCTTAACTTTTCAATTCAAAAACTTTTCTCTGACTTCTTTTTTTAAACATAATGAAGATATTAAAATATACACTTTCAAAACTATCTTTTTTTAATGTCATTTCTGGAAATATTTACATTTTTCAGCAATATAAATCATAGTCTTTATTTAGCCTGACACTGCTGGCTGAGGAATATGGAATGCAGTATTAGTTTCTGTAAGAATGAATTGACTTTGCCCTGAAATAAGGCTTCTCAGTAACAGTCCTGGAGAAATATATTGGTTACAGCTAAAACGTATGGCTATGCTTATGCTTAAAACATACCAACATTATAAAACTGTATACTGGTTTCGGTAACAATGTATTCTTTCCAAAGGATTCATGTGGCTTTCAGCAAGAATGTATTGATTTCATTAAAATGTGCTCCTTGAGATAAACAAAAATTTAGTTAAAATGCATTGGTTTCTGTTAAAGTTCATTGACTGAAGTGAAGAACATTACACTACTACTGGGTTGCCTCAGGGTTTGGTAAGTATTGAATAGAGAAGTATACATCAGTAATAATAAAGGCTGGGGAAAACAAAGACATTATAAACCCGATAAAGATGTAAATATTCTCAGCCATTATTAGGTTGAATTTTGTTGCAGGCACTAAGAGTTGGCTCAGGTACTTTTCACAAAGTCAGTTCAACCTCGTGTATTCCAAATTCATGGGGACCAGTGACTTAATAAAGGGACTCTCTGGTTTTCCCTCTATTTAAATTACTCTCCAGGAGGATATTAGGCACATAGGTTGCTCTTCAAGGCACATAATGTCTGAAAATTTCCACTTAAAAAACAGAGGATGGTCCCTCAATGAGTTAATGCATTTTTTCCCCCATAGGACCTAAAATATTTGCAGAGAATAGGCCATACTCTGGGAAAATCCAGTTGTTTTTGTTCAATCCCACATTGCTTCTTCATACTTGTCATAGAAAAGGAAGAGAGAGAAGGAAGAGAGGGGATAGGATAAGTACAGTTAACCATATTATTTCATATTTTGGTTTCTAAACAAACAAAAGAGAACCTAAGATTCCTAGGGGGAAATTATATTTAAACACTGTTAATTATAAAACCAACTAGCTTTCATACAAGCAGAATGTAGGTAGGTGCATTTCACGTGGGAAAACATTTTTCTCTTTGTTATCATTTTATATAATCAGAGCTGTACAAGACTAGAGTAGAAAAAGTAAAAGCATGAGCAAAAATAAAAAATTAACTTAAATCGCTGAATATCCTATTATTCATGAAAAATCATTGTTTATATTTAGTACCTGTTTTTAACAGAATTTTTCTTCTTCACGACTATCAATATATTTATCTCTTTTAAAACAAATTGGAAGTTATGTGAATTTTGTGCTAAACTGTTTTTTTAAGGTGTATAGGAAACTGCATAAAAATAAATATACAAATAAATGAATTATAGTGAAGCTCATATCTGACTGAGCTGGCCTTTACATTCCCCTCAGCTTCACTAAACTTTAGACAGGTTTCTTCCTGACTTTAGATCCCTGACTTCTCTTTTCTTAGAGCATTTACTTTAGAAAACTTGCAACTGTAAATTCTTTCTCTGCTCCTTTGAGATGGAAATCATCTATAACCCAGGAAAGTCAATTCAGGAAGGACCCGAGAGCTGTCCTTTGAAATGTGATCATCGGGAGAGACAGGGCTCCATCTCCCAGGCTCCGTGGCAGGTAGGAGCCTAACTTCTATTCAGTGTCAATCAGCAAACACAGATGGCCTTAATCACAGCGACCAGCGTCCCCATTAATGTCCTCGAGTACTTTTTCATGAACTCACCCTAGTGTTTAAAAATACTCTTGCCTTTTGTTTCAGTGGAGTTGAGTTCAACCTCTCTCCCATATTGCAAAATAGCCTTGAATAAAGTCTTCTTTGACTGTTTAACTCCATACAGTACAATTTTTCTTTGACAGACCCATGCATGCACAATTCGTATGAGGATTTGTAGTGTTGACAGTGCCTTGAGCCCCAGCATGCCCTTTCCTATCCAAGTTCCCCCTTTATGTCAAACTTAACCATTGTCTTGACTTGCTAATCACTTCCTTGCTTTTCTCCAGACCTTTTCTTTATACTTTTACTACTTAAATGTGTATTCCTAAACACTACTTAAATTTGATCTAGCTTTGAGATGCTAGAAATCTATTTAAATGGAAATAAATAATCTATTTAAATGGAAATAAAAAGCAAATATTATTTTAGCCTGGCTTCTTTTGTCCACTATCATGTTTGTGAGATCAAATCACATTGTTGCATATAAGTGGAATGCGTTACTTTTAATTACTGTGAAGTATTCCGTTAAATGAATATGTCATCATCTATTTGTCCACACTACTGATAGACACGTGGGCTGTTTCGTCTTTGTGCTATTACAAATAATGTTGCTGTGAACACTCTTGTACATAAATCTTGTAGCATGTGTGTACTCTTTTCTTTATGAAACCTACTTAGAACTGGAATTGAAAGGTCACAAAGTTTTTATATCTTTAACACAAAAGAAGTATATACTTTCTTCCTTCCTTCTTTCCTTCCTTTTTGTTTGCTTTCTCCTCTATCTTTCCCTCTCTTCCTCTCTCTCTCCCCTCCCTCTTCCTCCCTCATCCCTCTCATTCTCTTTTTTTCCTTTTCTTATTTTTTTCAATTATATTGTAATCATTTAGGTGTGAATTTCTTTGTCATTCTGGTGATCCACTGGGCTTATTAACTCTGTATAGTGGTTATTCACCAGTTCTGAAAAATTCTGGCCATTTTCCTTTCAGATACTCCTTCTGAAATTCGTCTTTTCCTTTTGTGATTCTAATTAAGTTCATCTAAGAACTTTTTTTTTGTATTGCCATTGTCTCAAATTCAGGCTCTCTCATTTTTCCTTAAAATGTTGTTTCTTTGGATTTTATTCTGGATTTTTTTCCTGGTGTTTATCCCATTCACTAACTTATTTTTCTTTAGTTGTTACTAAGATGTGAACTTTCAAATATATCTACTGAGCTCTTAGTATTATTTATTTTTCAGTTTTAGAATTTCTCTTTTGTTCTTCTTCTCAAGATCAGCTTTGTCCTTTCAAAAGCTATGTTCCAGTCCTCTGCCAAACTACTTAGACTTGTCTGATCTCCTTGAATATAATAGTCACAATAATATAAAGCTAGTGCTAAACTCTCTGGGACCCTAGCGTGTTTGGTACTTTCTGATTCCCCTTCAGATCATCAGGTCTCCTGATTAGCCTGCTTATCTTTTTTTTTTTTTGCGGTACGCGGGCCTCTCACTGTTGTGGCCTCTCCCATTGTGGAGCACAGGCTCCGGACGCGCAGGCTCAGCGGCCATGGCTCACGGGCCCAGCCGCTCCGCGGCACGTGGGATCTTCCCGGACCGGAGCACGAACCCGTGTCCCCTGCATCGGCAGGCGGACTCTCAACCACTGCGCCACCAGGGAAGCCCTCCTGCTTATCTTTGATTATGAACTCCACATTTTATTTGCAAATTTGTTTGTAAAAATAATTTGAGGCCTAAGATAACAGGTACACATCTTGACTGAAATGAAGCTGCGTGAGGATGGGAGGAGGGACAAAACGGAGACTTAAAAAGGGATATGAGGATATTTTGGGGGGGGCTATTACGTGCATTATCTTGATGGTAATGGCCATTTCATGATGCACACATATGTCCAAATTTATCAGACTGACTTCTCTCTGTATATGTGAACTGTCAGTGATTCTTCAGTAAAGCTGCTAACATTTTTTAAAAAAAGAAAGTCACAATAAATCTGTACTGAACTAATAAATCCCAAATGAACAGTACCTTCTTTAGTTTAACTATACACAAAGAGATAAGGTGGAAGAATTCATTGCTTTTTAAATTTTTTAAAACACAAACTTATACAGATGTACTGAGTACATATGTGTTATAAGATTTACTTTAACATTACATTAATGTATTTCAACCTTTGCCCACTTTTACTGAACTACCTCTTCCACAAGTAGCTGGTTTAATTTGTATAGTTTTCAGTGACCTGTGGTCATCTGTAGTTTCTGGAAATTACTTTTTTAAAGAAAGCAATTTATTGTACTAAGGCGTAAGTTCCCATAATATAGAACACTTATAGCATTTTATTCCTAGTATGTAGGAGGGACTTGAAAATCTAGTGAGAGAAAAGCTGGCAGGTAACAAGATGGTAGCCATGAAATAATAAAATGTGATCATTAACCAAGGGAATGAGGCATTTATGGGAGCCACCAAGGGGTGAAATTGTGCCTTAGCTAAGACTTTCTGAGGAGAATACTTCTTTTCTCTAGGCCTTTAAAATTTAATTGGAAATAAATTTATTATTCACCCATTGGTTTTCTTGTTCATTCCAGTAATTCGTACTTATTTCTAACTTTATTTATCACTAGACTGCAAAAAGGACGTGTGAAAAAATCTAAACTTTCTCCATTTTTTATGCAGAATTTGGAGAATTCCATTGAAATTCAGGTTCTGGGCAGACAAATTGCTTGCCTACTATACTATGCTCTGTGATTATAAAAGTCAAGAGATCAGAGACTTTGCTCCTGGTCAAAGAGATCACAGACTTTGCTCCTGGTCATTGTAGAGCTGAAAAGCTTTCTGTTGTCATGGAAAATATTTTAATTTCTGAGTCAAAGGACAAGCATTTCTGTTTTGCTCAGATTCTGATGATAATCTACGGGAAACTGAACCTTCTATTCACCCGCTCTGCCTGTGAACCCTTTGTCAATTAGGGAGTTTGTGATGGAATTCAGAAACCCATTGGTGCATATGTGGGAATAACATTCTGCCGGTCAAGTAGTGAGGCAGGGGAGATGCCCTCTGCTACTTAATGCATAATAGCAACAGAAGAGGTCTTTGTAAGACCCTCAAACCTTCGCATTCTCAAAGTCTTGCTCTGTTTGTGCACAGAAGCTCCAGTGGAAGAGTGTTTCTAGTGATGGAGCATCAGTGATAATCAGAAAGGGCAGCGGGAACCAAACGGGAGTTCAAGCTTCGTTTTTGAGAACCACCTACACTTGCTGTTGTTTATACAGTGAACTACTGACTGGGATGAATGTTTCCATGAAAGGCCATTCTTTTAAAATTTCCTCAGAATTTAAACCCTTCTGAGGTTGACCCACTTGCATTTCACTGCTTAGTTTCGGATTCTTTCTTTGACAGTTAATTACAGGAAGCCTGAACTGTTGAACCATGTGCCTTGCCGACCAGTTCAAATTCTCCAACAAAATAAATTTAGCTTCACTTCATTGGAATTAAAAGGTTGACGCTTTCATCAAGAAACTGGATTCTGCCCCCTGCTTTGAAAAATGAACCATGCTTTGAGACATGATTTTTTTCTTTCTTCAATACCCAGTTGCTCAAATAGTGACAGAGAAACAGAAGACATTCAAGTGAAAAGAAAATCATGCACTAATTATTAGAGGTGCTGTTCTGAAGTTCCGATTTCAAGAAAAATGCACATCCAGTATTTCTAATGGGAAATGAACAAAGTTTGAGACTGGTCCGGTGTTTGCATCTGTACTTTGTATTCATATCTCAGGCCTAGAGATATTAGAAGCAGCCGAGACAATAAGCAGGCACCGCTGTCCTTTTCAGGTGCTCAGCTCTCCCTGGTATCCTAATTACAGACTCTTCACATGAAGAATTCTTTTTGAAGGTAATCAGAGTGCTGTATCCAGAGGATGCTAATGAAAGTGAGTTGAGAGATCTGCTTCAAGGATGTCTTACTTTTAAGGTCTTGTCTTTCAAGGGAAAGAGAACAAACGTTTATCATTAAGGACCTACTACTATACGCAGCCTTTGGGTTTAATGTTTTCCATTTTAACCTGAATTCCTACAGTCCTTCTCTGATTGTAAGAGAGTAAACGAGGTTGCCTTACTGTGTAAGTGAAAGTTGGACAGCCTGTTATATCTCATGTACCTGTACCAAGTCTGGCCCATTTTTAAGGTTTCTTCCCTAGCATCTATGAGGATTCCTACGAGGTGTTTCCCAAGTTCTCATTCATGATCATGCTCTCAGAGTTGTATATTATGCACTATATATTAAGGCTCGTCTAAGGGTTCGATTTTGGTCTTTTCCCAGTATACCATTTGCCATAGGCTGAATGTTTGGGTCCCCCTCCCCTGACCCCCCATTCATATGTTGAAACCTAACCTCCCAAGCAATGGTATTAGGAGACGGGGCCTTTGGGAGGGATTAGTGCTTTTATGAAAGAAACCTCAGGGAGCTCCTTTGCTCTTTCTGCCCTTTGAGGATATAGCAAGAGGACTGCCATCTATGAACCAGGAAGTGGGTCTCCAGTAATTACCTCATCCGCTGGTTCCTTGATGTGACTTCCCAGCCTCCAGAAATCAGAAAAATAAACTTCTGTTGTTTATAAGCCACCCAGTCTATAGTAATTTTTATAGCAGCCCAACAGATACAGATATCATTCTACATGTATCAGAAAGGAAAAGAGAGGGGGGGTATTGAGAAATATCTCATTATATAATCGGGCAATGCATATTTGATATACCGTTCAAATTTTGCATTCTAACATTTTATACATTTTTATACTTCATCTAGAAACAACTGTTTCATTACCAAACTTGATTAAACATCGCTCTCCTCCATCATAATGGAGGACAGATTCTGAACTGTAGCTTGGCAGAAAGTGTATTTCTTTCTTCTTTCTTTGATTAGTTTGTTAGACTTCATGTATGTAACTGTCAGAATTTGTCATTCTCATAGAATCTATACTTTCAGATGTTTTGGTCCCAGAGGATTCTGCCAAGATATTCATAGAAGAGAACAGAACTATAAAGGTTTGAAAACTCATTGATAAATGTTTTTCCCTATGGCCTAAGGCCTAAATCTCAGTAATAACAATAATCATGTTTAAGCGATAAAGTAATCTTCCCTTGTAAAACCAGTAACTCTCATTTCAATGGACAGAACTGTTCTCTGTCCTTGATAGATCTCATTCCTTTTCCTTTTGGTGAACCCCTGTGGCATTTCATCTTTCTGACCGAAAGTAACTCAAGTGAAAAAAATAGCATTAAACCTTAGAAAAAAAATTAGATAAATACCTCAGAAATTAATCAAGAAGTATGACTTATTTGAGAAACAATAAGTAAAATATTTTTATTATTTCTGAATAAAGCAGTGTGTTTCCAGAAGACTTATTTAAAACAAATTATTTATTATGACTAAAGTTCACTCAGATCAACTCATTATATATTGCTTGAATAGTTACAATATGGAAGACACTAGGGTATCTGCTTCAAGAAATAAAAAAGTAAACCAGATAGGATCAGTGGCCTTAAATATGCAGAATTTCCACAATTATTCTGTTATTGAAAATGATGTGTTCCAATGCACAAACTTGTGTAGGAAGTGAATTTATATAAAAATGATGTAACAAATTGGTCAAAATTCTGTGAAAATATCTAAGATTAATGATAATTTCCTATTTATTTATGTATTGTGAGAAAATTCAGTATTCTCCTATAGCAATTAATGTCATATAAGGGCAGTATTCATTCAAAAGACAAGACTAGTTTAGAAAACAAACTGAGATTAGAAATGAATTTGCACTACTAGATATAAAATAGGTAACCAACAACGACCTACTGTATAGCACAGGGAACTCTACTCAATATTCTGTAATAACCTATATGGGTAAAGAATCTGAAAAAGAATGAATATATGTATGTGTATAACCGAATCACTTTGCTGTACACCTGAAACTAACACAATATTGTAAACCAACTATACTCCAATAAAACAAACAAATTAATTAATTAAATTAAATTTAAAAAAAGAAATGGATTTGCATACAAGTGCTTAAGGTTTTGCTTTTTTGTTTCTTTGCCTTTGTAGACTGGATTGCTATGAGTATGAAGACATTACTATTGTTTTTGCTAAAATATGATCTTATATTTAAGAAGTCATTTAATAACAACATAATTCAAAATTATGAATTAAAAATAAAAGCACTGCAAAAACACTCCCCTCTCACTCCTCATTTACACCTCAAACCACATGACCTAAATTTGGGAGACAGAGATTACTCAATCCCTTCTTTTTCCATTCAAATTTTATATTTTTATTTTTTTCCAGTCAAATGCAGAAGGTGAGTTCATGGCACAGTATCATCATTTGCCCAGGAAATTCCCTCCATTCTTTTAATTATTTACATGCAATAAGTTTTTCATTCCATTTATCATTATCACCCATTTTTATTCCCCTTTCCCAAGATAAGCAATTATTCTAATGTCTTTTTGTTTGTATGTGCTTTTGAAAAGATTTGAAATTTTGTGTTCATGCATTTTCAACTTACATAAAAACTATTGGGTCATATATCAAATTCTGTTTTTTTTTTTTAAAACAATACTGTTACTAGGCATTATGTTTATGAGATCCATCAATGTTGTTAAATGTGCATCTACTCTGTTGCTCCTTTCTGCTCCATAGTACTCCATGAAGGGCATCCATCAACCTTTATCCACTCCTCCAGCAACTAACTCCCCCAGTCTTGCCTCCAACTCCACACTTCTTCAAATAATGCTGCAGTAAATATCCTTGTACACATCCCCTTAGGAGTCTGTGTGAGAAATTCATCAGGATATAAACCCAGGAGTGGTTTGCTGGATCACACTGCAGGCCTATATAAAATTTAACTGAAGGTACCAGATGCTCTCCACAGGGGCTGCTGCAATTTACAATTCCACCACCAGTGCTTGGGGGCCCCTATATCTCCACAGTCCCATCAATTACCCAGCTTTCTAATTTTTGCTAGTGTAATAGGTGTAAAGTGATATCTGTTTGTTTTAATTTGCACATCTCTCATTTCTAATAAGTTTGAGCATCTCTTCATATATTCATACACTTGATAACTTCTGGGTTTCCTATTCACATACTCTGTCCATTTCCCTATTGTGGTTGCTGTCAGTTTCCTTTCAATTTATAAGGGTCATGTGATATTTTCTAAATATTATTCCCTTGCTTGTTTAGGACATGCGAGTATCCCCTTCCATTTTTTCATCTGTTAAATCTGTCCATGGTATACGACTTTGAATAGAAATCTTTCATGCTGATACAACCAAACTTATCATGTATATATATGCCTTATAATTTTTATTTTTGAAATTTTAAGAAGTCTTCCAAATGTATGTAAATATACATGTATGTGTGTATATATATATATATATCCTAGATTTCTATTAACTTTACAGCTTTTTGTCTCTCACATTGATCTTTGATTTGATCCATATTGTATGTGTTGTAAGGGAAGGATTTAGTTTTTTCCCCCTGAGATAGGTTTGTCTTTCAGTATGTTCTTTTAAATAACTCACACTTTCCCCATTTTTTGTGAAATCCTTTATCAGATATTGCATACACACACACACACACACACACACACACACACGAGTGTATTTCTGAGCTCTCTAGTCTGTTCTATTGGTCTCTTTGTCTCTTCTTACATACATCCCATACAGTTTTTATTATTATGGTTTTGCAGTATGTCAGTACTGGGTAATGTACAACTCTTCCTCTTCATTCTTTTATTTTTTTTTCAAAGCTGAATTTTTTATGGACATTATAGGTTTTAGACCAAGTTTATGAATTCCTCAAAAATTCCAACTGTAACTTTGATTGAAATCTGCTTTAGTTTCCTATTGCTGCCATAACAAATTACCAAAAGCTTAGTGGCTTAAAACAACACAACTTTCTTACTGTACAACTCTCTAGGTCAGAAATCTGACACGTTCTCATGTGGCTTAAGTCAAGGTGTCTCCAGGGCTACGTCCTTTTCTGGAGGCTTTAGAGAAGTAACTGTTTCCTTGTCTCTTCCAGCCTTTTGAAGACACCTGCATTCCTTAGCTCATGGTTCCCTTTCTTCATCTTCAGAGCCAGCAACATAGCATCTCTCTGACCCTGCTTCCATTGTCACACTTCTCTCTGACCACAACTGGGAAAGATCCTCCACTTTTGATGCCTCTTGTGATTATATCACCCCACCTGGATAAGCCAGGGTAATCTTCCCATCTCAAGGCTGATAACCTTAAACTCATCTGCAAATTCTTTTTGTCTTGTAAGGTAAGATATTCACAGATCCTGGGGATTAGGACACAGACATTTTTGGGAAGCCATTATTCTACCTACCACAGAATTGCATTGTATTTACAGATAAATTTGGGGAGAATTTGAGGAGTCCTACAACTCTTTTTATAGAGATAGTCACTTTGTTCTCTATAAATATCTTTCTTCATAGAAGAGTTGTGTATTTCTTGGTTAATTCCTAGATTCTCTATAATTTTTGTTACTATTGTAAATGGTTTCTTATTTTTAATCTCATTCTATAAAGTTATAGCTAGTGTACAGAAGTGCTATTATTCTTGTAACTGATTTGGTATCTGGCAGGCTTGTCAAAATCTCTTATTAATCCTAACAGTTTTTCTACTGATTTTCTCAAACTTTTCTATCTTCTGCATTTCTCTCAACCAGACATCAGTCAATTATGGCCTTATTGCCAAATCTAGCCGGCCACCTGTTTTTGTAAATAAAGTTTTATTGGAACACAGCCTCACTCATTTATTTGTAGCTGCTTTCATTCTGTAATGGCAGAGTTTAGCAGTTGTGATAGAGACTGTTAGTGGTCCACAGAGCACCCCCCCCAAATATTTATTATTTGGCCCTTTATAGAAAAAGTTTGCTAAGCTCTGCTCTAAGCCTCTTGTTCCTTATCCATGCACTTTACACAGTGGGAGGAGTTTGCACACTTTATGGAGTGTTAAAAAGTGGCCAAAGACCCAAAATATTACCTTTGCCTAAAATCCATTAATTCTTATACTACTTCTGAAATCATACAAATTCGGGTTTACAAGGGTTAATTGTAAAGGGTTAATTGCATCTTTTCTTTAAAACTGGGACTCCCTCTAGGCTGTAAAGTGCAATTTTGAAGCACAGGGAAGGCATTACAGTGCTGGGAGACTGAGTAGTTCGTTGGTGAGATGAGACCACTGAGTACTTAGATATTGGGGGGACCCACAGGAGGGATCCCACTGAAATGGAGAATTGATCAAACCATCCCCTTTGCCACACTGTGTAGAGTTGCCCTGCTCTCTGATTTTGAGCAACTACATTTGTATTGTGGAGATGACCTGTCTAGAAAGAAGGATCATCATGATGAGACAGGTATCAGGAGAGGCACTGCTTGGAAGAGCTTGAAGTATACCTTCTACGCCTCCCCAAGTGATCTCATATTGAAGGACCCTCTTCCTGCATTGCTAAGTGTGGCATACTTTGAAATCATAAATGAATTTTTAATAAAGAACTCTGTTAGCTGTTAAAAGAAAATAGAGAGCTTAAGAGAAAGGACCTATGGGACAGACACTTAGAAAAAAACGTTCATTCACTTTAGCTTGGCATTTAAAGTCCTCTATAGTTTGCCCATACATTAGTTGTTCCCAAACGTAGCTGCACAGCAGAATCACCAGGGTGCTTTAAAAATGACAGATTCCTTGAGCCTTGATTCTAAACCTCCTGAATCAGAATCTCTGGAGGTGTGATCATAGAGTCTTTATTTTTACAAAGTTTGCCAGTAGATTCATTTGTGTCTGGCCCAGCACTGTTCTAAAATACTTCAACCTTGCTGTCTTGCTGTCCATTACTACAGCTCACATACCTTTTCTTTAGGAAAATTAATTTATTTTTCCTTCCCTTACAGGCTTTGTTTTTCTATTACCATGCATCCCCTTAAAAATCCCCTCAGCCATGTTCATTTACCCCAATACCGCCAGCCTTTCAAGCCCAGCCAATGTATCACAAATTTCCATGATTGTCCAGACAGGTGACCTTTTCCTTCCCAGAGTTCCAGTGACAATTTGTGCTGCTATTATGCAGTTATGCAAACTTTTTTCTCTGCTCCTTGAAGGCAGGGGAGTTCCATGAATTAAACAACTTTGTATCTGTCATAGTTCCCAGTGGTGACTTGAAGCAGGGTAGATATTCAGTAGACGTTTCTTCAATGAATGATACTTGGTTAAAGGACTGTGGCCATCCAGAAGACCACTCTGTTACTAAGAACAGTAAGGAGGAAAAGGGCTCAAAAATATCAGAAGACAAAAATCTTTGCCTCTTTTCTCTGAGTTTTTTGTTTAAGTGGATAATTTATTGGAAAAATATCTATATTCACTAATAAATTTCCACTCGTTAAGTTACTTTCTCTGTGAAAAGCTACTTGTAAAGTGTTCGATTTTATTTAACGAATGAGAAGTATGGACTCTGGTGGCGAGTCAGCTAACTAAGGGGCTGCCCCTGAATATCTACGCAAGCCTGGGACCGTGTGCCCTGCTGACAGCATTTCTTATAAATATGCCTCAGCAATGTGGGTCCTCAGACTCAGTGTCAGAGGTGTACGGAGCCTGTAGACCTGAAAAGGTCTGCATCACAGAAGTGGTGTTAGTTGCAGAAATTCTTATGAAAAGAACTGATATGCTCAAAAAAGAAACATAAGATTAAAAATATCTAAACACATACTTTATGTTGCTGGGTTTGGAACACCCACAAACTTTGGGTGCTTGTTTTCTGTCTGTGCTGGTGATGGTAGGAAGAGGTTTTGATCAGTAAAGAGACACAGTACTTAATTACACAGACTGGTCCTACAGGGATTGCTTGTTCACAAAAGGTTGAATCAGAATGCCAGCTGTGTGCTCCCTGGATGGGGCAAAATCTTCCCTGTTGACTTTTTCCCTCTCTTTAGAAGTGTGAGGATTTAGAATGGATAAACAACAAGGTCCTTCTCTAGAGCACAGGGAACTATATCCAAACTCCTGGGATAAACCATAATGGAAAAGAATATTTTAAAAAAGAATGTATATATATATATATATATATGTAAAATGAATCACTTTGCTGTACAGCAGAGATTGGCACAGCATTGTAAATCAACTATATGTAAATAAAAAGAAAAGTTGAGGAATTTGGGACAAACTTCAAGTTAGAAGTCCCCACAAGACTGTCACTTCTGATACCAACTGCAATTTTGAAGGGTTCCAAAATCCCCTTCAGGTTTGCTAATTCACTAGAAGGATTCACAGAACTCACTGAGAATCGTTATACTCATGGTTACGGTTTATTACAGCAGAAGGATGCAGAATAGAGTCAGCCAAGGGGAGAGGCATAGGACAGAGTCCAGGAAGGGTACAGACGTGGGGCTCTGCTCATCCTCTTCCCGTGGAGTCATGGGTGACATTACCTACTCCCAGCCATGATGTGTGGTAACACACACAGAGTACTGCCAACTTGGAAGCTCATCCAAGCTTACTGTGTCCAGAGTTTTATTTGGGATCAGTCACATCCTGTGTGGCTGAAGTTTACCTGGATGTCCAGCTAATACCTTTAGTCATCAGTTCCTCTGAAGGTTGGAATTGATATGGCATGGGTCACATCCCCACCATAAATCACATTGTTAGACTGACTGGTGGCCAAAGTCCCCAGGAAAACAAAGACACTCCTATCAGGCAGGATATTCCCAGGGCTGGGAGATCACCTCCCAGGAACCATGGACAAAGGCCAGACTTCCCTTTGGGTAAGGTTAATTCTTCACTGCACAAGAAACATCAGGCTGCTTTTCTTCATCTGGCCTATTGTTTCTCCTCTGCCTCATTATTTCGTTTTTTTCCTTTTTGAAAAAATTGAAGTATAGTTGATTTACATTATTATATTAGTTTCAGGTGTACAGCATAGTGATTAAATATTTTTATAGATTATGCTCCATTGAAAGTTATTATAAAATATTGGCTATATTCCGTGAGTTATATATTACATCCTCGTATCTTATTTATTTTATGCCTAGTAGTTTGTACCTCTTAATCCCCTATCCCCCCCTCCCCCTCTCCCCACTGGTAACCACTTGTTTGTTTTCTGTATCTGTGAGTCTGTTTTGTTATATTCATTCGTTTTATGAAATTTTGCTGTCTGTAACAACATGGATGGACTTGAAGGATATTATACTTAGTGAATTAAGTCAGACAAGGACAAATACTGTACTTTTCATTTATATGTGGAATCTAAAAAATAAAACAAATGAATATAATAAAACAGAAGCTGCATCATCATTTCTTCATAGAACTAGATTTGTTTTTTGAAATTGACTTATTTTTTTTTAATTTTTAAGTTTATTTTTATTGGAGTATAGTTGACTACAATGTTGTGTTAGTTTCTGCTGTATAGCAAAGTGAATTGGTTATACATATACATATATCCACTCTTCTTTTAGATTCTATTCCCATATAGGTCATTACAGAGTATTGAGTAGAGTTCCCTGTGCTAATATAGTAGTGTGTATATGTCAATCCCAATCTCCCAATTTATCCCTCCTCCCCCTTCCCCCGGGTAACCATAAGTTTGCTTTCTATGTCTGTGACTCTATTTCTGTTTTGTAAATAGGTTCATTCGTACCGTTATTTTATTTTTATTTATTTATTTTATTTTTTATTTTATTTTTTTGCGGTACGTGGGCCTCTCACTGTTGTGGCCTCTCCCGTTGCGGAGCACAGGCTCCGGATGCGCAGGCCCAGCGGCCATGGCTCACAGGCCCAGCCGCTCCACTGCATGTGGGATCTTCCTGGACTGGGGCACGAACCCGTGTCCCCTGCATCGGCAGGCGGACTCTCAACCACTGCACCATCAGGGAAGCCCTGTACCATTTTTTTAGATTCCGCATGTAAGCAATGTCATATTTGTCTTTCTCTGTCTGACTTACTTCACTCAGTATGACAATGTCTAGAAATGGACCTATTGTTGAAGTGACGTTTGGCAGTAGTTAGGAAACAATAGGCAGGGTCTGACAGGAGAGAAAGGGGATTAACACATAAGCAGAGCCCAATATACTTCTGGCACATATATGTTATTTAATCTTTAAAACAGTCCTTAAAGAAAGATATTATTTTTATTTGTAGGATAAAAGAAACAAAGCCTCAAAGTGATCACAAAGACAGTGAAGGAGCCGGAATTTGAAGCTGGGTCTTGCTGACTCCCAAGGGTGTGCTATTTCCACTATATCAGACATGAACCTGGGCTGCTGTTTCTCTTCCTCATCATGACTGGATATTTCAATGTAAGTAGTAGCCACTCCTGAGAATGATGGGAAGGGAAAAGGGGCTGTAGCCTATAGGTCAACAAAAACCAGTGGGTCTGTAGGGCAAGTGCCTGAGCTAAACATGATGAACTCCTTTTTCCTCTCTGACCCACAAACCTACTTTAGATGAAGAACTGGTGTTGTGAGAGCCCACTGGAAAAATGCTTTGCCTATGTTTTGTACTTAAAGTTTCCATTTACTGGAGAAAAGTAAAAACAAACAATTATTAAAACTTAGTAAATGCACTTATATTTTTATCCTTTGTAACAATGCACTGTAAAGTAGTTATGCTTATTTCCAGTTTCACAAATGAGCAAATTGAGGCTCAAGGGATAGTGAGTGGTAGAAATCCAGCTTGACTCCCATGCCCACCTATGTCCCGTCTGCCACATGGCTGTGTGTTACTCCATTGCCATGCACACACAGCCACTTCATGAAACAGAGGTTATGCAGTTCACTAGACGTGATCTTTCCCACCTTTTTTCATTATTTATAGGGAGAGGCACCGATACATCTCCAATGTTGCATATTCCTAGTATTTTGTAGAAATAAGCCCTGTCCCTGGTGTCAAGTTTTGAAGAAAATGAAGTTCCTGTCTGTTTTGTTTCAGGTTCTATTAGGAGCTACCCATTTCTACAGGAATAGGGTTGGTGAGATGTGTGGGAGGGAAGCATGAAGGCAGCGATGATATGTTCTTATTTTATTTTATTTTGGCCACGCCGTGTGTCTTGTGAGATTTTCGTTCCTCAACCAGGGATCGAACCCGGGCCCTTGGCAATGAGAGCGTGGAGTCCCGATCACTGGACCACCAGGGAATTCCTGTGATGATATATTTTTAGACTCTGTTCTATTATTTAGTCTTTGAAGGGGGCAGCACTTCCACAACCTTCATAAATTTGTGATTAAATTTGTGATTTAATGCCTCCTTAGAATACAGTTATAAATCTAGGGGAAATTAAGAGGCAAAATTATTTTGGAACTCATAACAGTGGTACATAAAAGCATTCAGTCCTACTAAGTTTTAGAGCTCAGAGCCCAGAGAAGGGTCTGTGCATTAATCTGAAAGCTGGGAACCTGTGATTCAGCCAGCCAGTGTCAGTGTCATTCTATAAACCACCTATAGCCCCTAGAGGAGGTAAAAGCAGCCAAAAGCTATATTTAGTAGATCCTAGACTTGTAATTAAATGACAAAAGGAGAAGCAGGAGACAGGTGACTAGCTAGAAGTATGATTCAGCAGGACACACACTCTCTACTTTGGGAATGTCATATCTTTGCTATTTTGGGAGGACAAAAATTGATTTGAATTAATATAAGTTCCCACCATTGGTTTCTTTAGGGATCCAGACATGTTTATGGGTTTCCCTGGTAGCGCAGTGGTTGAGAGTCCGCCTGCCGATATAGGGGACACGGGTTCGTGCCCCGGTCTGGGAAGATCCCACATGCCGTGGAGCGGCTGGGCCCGTGAGCCTGCGCGTCCGGAGCCTGTGCTCTGCACCAGGAGAGGCCACAACACTGAGAAGCCCGCGTACCGCAAAAAAAGAAAAAAAAAAAAAAAAAGACATGTTTATTTTAGGGATGAGCATAAGATCAATGGCATAATATATTTTGCCAGAAAACATAATTTAAAGAGAAGCTCGTTAAAGCAGCCAAAAGAGAATTTTCTGAAGTGATCTATTTTCTCTTGTATTAATTTGAAAATAATATATATGATACGGGCTGATTTGATTGATCTTGAGAGACATTTTATTGAAGCCACCATTCTGATTCTTTTAAGAGCCTCTCACAGGTGTGAGAACTTTATTTTACAGATGTTTCAACTTTTTATAGGTAATAAATTAATATTTTATGTTTAATTGCATTAGGTGATATGTAATTTCAATTAATATAGGTTATATCATACTGAGATACAAATATATTGCTTTTATTTACGAATTAAAGTCATTTAAATTATTTTGTATGGTACTAATATGTAATAAACCTTAATAAGTCTTCTCATGCTAGTGATATCTTCATAACAAAGGTTACTTTTGGGAACCAAATGTAGAAAATGATAGATTTAGATTGAGCCCTGTAGAAAAAACTTTGTGTTTCATTGGGAAAACTAAGCATGTTTTGAGCACAGACTTTTGGGTTATCCTAATCTTGATTTATGGGGGCTCTGGGCCTTTCACTGCCTTTAATATATTTTACAACTGTGAAAGTTATAGGTTACTGATAACAATGCAAAAGGATTCTTGCCTACAGACACGTGAAAAAATTCTGTCTGGTGGATCAACTGACTTTCCTCCCTCCATGGAAAAAGTCGGTTTCCTCTCTATTTGTAAATCTATTTCAACATTTCTTCACTGCATATAAATTTGTGCTTCTTTTACTTCTCTCTTTTTTTTTTTTACTTCTCTTTTAAATTGGCTGTAATACTTTATCCTTTCCCTTATTAATAATGAGTTAAATAAAACCTTTAACTCATACTCATTTTATATCTATATGAATCATGATTTTACCCTATTTTTGAAAACTATCCTTTTCAAATGTCATTCTCAAATGTGACACTCAAATGTCCTGTCTTTAAGAAGCCAGAGTGGTATCTTTCTGTCCTTGCTGGATATTAAATCATATTCATTGTTGCTTCTGTTTTGATATCCTCTGGTGTTGTTGCTGTTTAATCTGTCATTTTAAACCCTTAAGTGTTCACAGGTGTATGTCTTGCTTTTTCCACCCCAGTTGCAAGCTCTTTGATGGTTAATGCTTCTCCATATCTCCTGCAGTGTCAAACATAGTATGTTACACAGAGTATGTGATCAGCTTGATAACTAGTAGGTGAATAAATAATAACGTTGGGTTTGTGTTTCATCCGTTCTCAGTACCTTCTCCGTGGTCCTTGGCAAGTGTTACAAGACTTGTGCATTCATGTCACAGATTGCAAATATCCCTGGAGTCCTATCCAACTATGAAAAAGGCAACTGGATATTCCTGATGTCTTTTTATTTTAACTTTTCTTATTTTTTTTCAAGTTATTTTTACATGGGAGCAGTAGTCAGTGAGTCCCATACAGGATAAATCCAAGGAGAAACATGCCAAGACACATATTAATCAAACTATCAAAAATTAAACACAAAGAAAACATATTAAAAGCAGCAAGGGAAAAACAACCAATAACATACAAGGGAATCCCTGTAAGGTTAACAGCTGATCTTTCAGCAGAAACTCTGCAAGCCAGAGGGCTTTACAGTGAGCATACTGACACTTTATCAAGTTAAGTGACTCAGGATTTGCACCCAGGTCTTCTGACATCCTAAGGCACTCTCATTCCACTAAACCAGGCTACTTCCCCCCTCTTGGGAAGGTCTTATCCTTTGGATTATCACTTCATGGCACAGCCTTTCCAGTATGCTATTACTGTGGCTCCATCTACAACACATTCTAAATTTTACCTAGAGTATTTTCTAGAACATTGTAAAGATACAAAGATAATTGTTAGTCAAAAATATGTGTGTGTTTTTTTTTAACATGGATGAGGACCTAGATAAAACTCAGATGTTGAATTCCTCCCCAGTTGTTTTTTTACAATCAAGAACTTAACTGTATGACAATTTAATGTTGAGCAACCCCACTCATATTACTTGCTTTCCAAGGCCTGTCCCGAGTATTGTTAGACTGGTGATGGGAAATCCTGGATCTGTAAGAGGGTGACAAGTCTATTGTCGGTCTTGAATAACCTTTCCCAAATTCTGTTGCATATTAGAAACCAGACCTTTGGGATCAGAATCACCAGGAATGGGGTCTGGGAAGTTATTTTTTCAAGCTTCCCAGGTGATTCTGATATACACTTCTGGGGGAAACAATGCTCTAGGAAATTTAATTCAGGAAAGATCTAAGGGCCTGGGAGCCAAATTTCACAGGAGCCAGAGAGCTGTAAGAGGTTGATGGATGGAGGCGTGGTTGTCCTAGAAAGTACTGCTTTGATTTTAATGTACTTGATTCTATCCCTGTATCTCCTCTGAGGTGAGTGGAGGGGAAGCAACCCTGGGCCATTCTTTACAGCTCCCAAGAAGTATATGTTCTTGTATGGCTCTGCAGAGACATGAATCATTGGCATAGCACCAAGTCCATAGAACTCTGGAGTTAAATATTGAAGTGGCCTATAAGATTTGTTTAGCTAAAATACTAATTATGAAAATAATGGAAGTAAATTCTTATTTAGACGAGCAATGAAGGGAAACAAATATTTAATAAAACATTTAAAAAGAGTGTACTACAACTAAAACCTTCAGCTGGAAGATATTAAAGAAGAAAAATAAATGGCGGGCATTCCTTACTTCAGGAAGCAAAGATGGAGTATTTTAAAAGTGTTTTGTAACTCCCCTGCACAAAATCTTTTAGTGGATTTCTAATCACACTCAAAATAACATCCAAAGTCCCTGCCATTTATCCAAAGATTCTTCATGGTGAGACGTCTGCCCCTTTTTTTTGTGGTAAGCGGGCCTCTCACTGTTGTGGCCTCTCCCGTTGCGGAGCACAGGCTCCAGACGCGCAGGCTCAGCGGCCATGGCTCACGGGCCCAGCCGCTCCGCAGCATGTGGGATCTTCCGGACCGGGGCACAAACCCGTGTCCCCTGCATCGGCAGGCGGACTCTCAACCACTGCACCACCAGGGAAGCCCGTCTGCCCCCTTTTTAATCTCTTCCTCTTGGGTTATTCCTTGATGATGCTCCACTGCTCCCCTGTCTTCTTGATTCTCCCCTCTGATAACCATGGAGCTTCCTCCCTGTGTCTTCAGGTCTCTGATCAATACAGGTTTAAGAAACCTTTCTAATCATCTTATATATAAGATCACCTCCTATAATTCTTTGTCTCCTTACTTTGCTTTATCCTTTCTTCAGAGCATTTATCACTCCCTGACTCCATGTTATATATCAGTTTGCTTATTGGTTTTGACTCTTATGTATATGTGTGCCGTAAGGAAGGCTCTTTGATTTTTCCATTGTTGTATTAATATTTGGCCCGAAGTGGGAGTTTAGTTCATATTTTTTGAAAGAGTGAACGAATGGATGCTCATTAATCTACTCTACAAATTCAACGAGATCCCAATTAAAAACCCAAAGGATTTAAAAACTCTTGATTAAATGATTAAAAATTCATACATACTAAAATTTAGAATATGCATACTTTTTGAAATAGAAATCCTACTTGCAAGAAATTAGTCTAAAAATAATTGAAAAGGTGTTCAGAAATATCTATACAAAGATGATCATCACAGAATCATTCATGAAGTTAAAATATAAAATAGTCTTAAATTCATAGATTAGAGCTAGGTTATATAATTTACAGTTGATCAAATTTAAAGGTAATCTCCTTGACAGAGATAATACAATGATAAGTGGAAGATGTTATGAAATAGAATATACAGCATAAGACCATTTAAAATATACGGTTATATGTGTATTTACACATATACATAACATGTCTATAAGAGGAAATATGAAGATATTAAAGTAATTATTTATTATTGGTGGGAGAAGGATGATCCTCTTTTAAAACTATTCCCTCTTTACATAACAATTATTTTTAAAGGAAAAAATTATTTTAGTTAAAAAAATTTAGTCCAGTTTCTTTATTATACTGATGAAAAAATTGGTCTCAAGATACAAATTGTGTGTGTGTGTGTGTGTGTGTGCATGCAAACATATTGAAGGTGGGGATAAAGAAGTTTATCCAATATAATCCATCTGGAAAGAAAAGCAGGTTTGATTTAACTGAAAAGTTGAGAGTTGTTTTATTTTTTGTGAACCAAATAGCTATTTTTTATGAACCTCAAACTTAGCTGTCAAATTGTCTTGTGAGAAGACACTTGATTCAGAGATAGATATAACCTGCTAATAGAATGTATCTATCACAGGATACTAATGCAGCAAAGTGAAATCACATAAGCAATCTTTTTAGATAGGTCTCGGTGAATCTTGCTGATTTCAACCCAAATCAAACCTACGTTAAAATATTAATGCAAAGATTATGGGACTTCCCTGGTGGCACAGTGGTTAAGAATCTGCCTGCCAATGCAGGGGACATGGGTTTGAGCCCTGGTCCAGGAAGATCCCACATGCCACAGAGTAACTAAGCCCGTGCGCCACCACTACTGAGCCTGTGCTCTAGAGCCCGCGAGCCACAACTACTGAGCCTGCATGCCACAACTACTGAAGCCCACGTGCCTAGAGCCCGTACTCCGCAACAAGAGAAGCCACCGCAATGAGAAGCCCAAGCACCGCAATGAAGAGTAGCCCCCGCTCGCCGCAACTAGAGAGAGCCCGCGTGCAGCAATGAAGACCCAACACAGCCAAAAATAAATAAATAAGCTAAATAAATTTATAAAAACAAAACAAACAAAAAATATTAATGCAAAGATTAAACTATACAAGTACCAGGTTAGCCTGGAAAAAATTAAAGGGAAGACAACAAGATGACTACTGAATCCTCAGGCACAAAGTTGCAATGTCTGGGTGTGAGCTCTTACGAGACAGCTATTTGCATAAACCAAGAGTCACAAAGAAAAAATATTTCTCAAAAGGTAACAACATTAGTAATTCCCTAGGTTTATTTGCTGCCAATAAAAATAGTTATTCTTCTTTAAACTTAAGTGGATTTTGCTCAACATACTTGTTTGAATTTCATCCCTGTGTATTTTAAAACTGAATCATGTATATGTTAGGTTAAAAGAGTCCAAAGAGTTAGGTATTTGAGAAGTTAAATTTTGAGAAGCTCATGCTGTGAAAATATTATGTGAGACTGTCAATTTAAGAGAAACATCTGGGGCTACAGTTAACTCACATAGCACCTTTGTACACAGAAATGTGCCCTCTCTGGAGAGATATGACCCCTAGGATGCATGGCTTGGTGAGCCTATTCTTCGGGCAAATTGGAAAAAAAGCCAGTATGGCCATGCTGAAGGCTGAGAGAAAAGGGGGCCTCCTTTATTTCTTGGTCCTGAGATTTGAAAGGGTATGTCTGTGAATAGCATAGACAGAAAATGTACTCCACAAAGCCTAGCCAAGAATCCGTATCACTGACCTGCTTATGGTGTGAATTCTGTATCTGGTCCTTGCCTGCTTTTCCAGTTTTGTTTCCTCTTTCATCCCCATATTGACTGTATTTTCTTGTTTCTTTCCAGCTCTAATCTGTTTCATTAGTTTCTCAGGATAGTTCTAGAACTTTCCATTGCCTTGCTATATGCCGATTATCTTACATTTATTTTCCACTTCTACTTTACTTAACCTCATCTGTTCATTTTTTAGGCTTCTTGCTTCATTCTCTTTTTAATTTTTCTTTTAAAATTCTTGTTTTTAATACATTTGGAAAAAAATCTATTTTAACTCCATATAAAAATCTGCAAATTCCTCAGTCAAGTTGGATTCAATTCTTAAAATTTAACTTTGTAATATTATTGTTTCTATTAACCTTTTTATTCCATTTAATTTTCTCTTACCTTGTGCTTAAATTTTACCTTTAATCTCCATTTAGCCATCCACCTTCCCTTTAACATCCTACTTTAATTTTCTTTTCTTTTCCCTTTCTCCTCTCTCTCTCTATAAATAATTCTAAAATGACCTAGAGGACATTTAGCCAGAGAAGTGGTGGTAACTAGACGTTCCTTACCACAGACAGGAGCTATTATAGGCCGGCTTTCTCCTTGCCACCACTGTGTCTGCAGCTTCCCCTCAGCTCCTCCTAACCGAGGTCTTGGTCCGCTTAAGGATGGCTCTTCAAACACCTCAGTTGGTCCCCCAGTTTTCCCACTGGCTTTAATTCTGTTTGTGGGCCTGACACTTCTGATTTCCGGGAATAGTGTTTCTTCCTAAATTTTCATAGTGTCTGGACTTTACCTAAGCAATATGCATTTCAAATCTATTGTCTGTTGTACATGCTACTAAATTCGAGACAAACAGCCAAGAGAAAACTACTATGTGGCAGTGCTGGCAGGTCACACCAGATAAGACACTTCAGGCAAGAGGCCTGTCTGGCAAGGCTTGTCCTTGATAAGGAACGAAGTGATGCTGAGCTGCAAATGGGTACTTGGGGAGTAGGGATATGCGTCTGCTTCTAATGACCTTCTCTCCAAGCTGATTTCACTTCTATTCCAGTGGAGCATAAGAGCATCTTCCAGATGCTGGTTCTAAATTCCTGGCTCTCATTGTAATGTCTGGAGGAATCTGTTTAGAATAGCTTTTTTTAAAAAAAAAATTAATTAATTTTTGGCTGCGTTGGGTCTCGTTGGTGCGCGGGCTTTCTCTAGTTGGGGCAAGTGGGGGCTACTCTTCCTTGTAGTGCGTGGGCTTCTCTTGTTGTGGAGCATGGGGTCTAGGCATGCAGGCTTCAGTAGTTGTGGCTCGCGGGCTCTAGAGCACAGGCTCAGTAGTTGCGGCGCACGGGCTTAGCTGCTCCGCAGCATGTGGGATCTTCCCGGACCAGTGCTTGAACCCGTGTCCCCTGCATTGGTAGACAGATTCTTAACCACTGCGCCACCAGAGAAGCCCTGCTATTTTTTTTCTAACATATTTATTGGAGTATAATTGCTTTACAATGGTGTGTTAGTTTCTGCTTTATAACAAAGTGAATCAGTTTTACGTATACATATATCCCCATATCTCTTCCCTCTTGTGTCTCCCTCCCTCTCACCCTCCCTATCCCACCAAACTAGGTGGTCAGAAAGCACCGAGCTGATCTCCCTGTGCTATGCGGCTGCTTCCCACTAGCTATCTATTTTACATTTGGTAGTGTATATATGTCCATGCCACTCTCTCACTTTGTCCCAGCTTACACTTCCCCCTCCCCATATACTTAAGTCCATTCTCTAGTAGGTCTGTGTCTTTATTCCCATCTTGCCCTTAGGTTCTTCATGACCATTTTTTTTTTTTTTAATTCCATATATATGTGTTAGCACATGGTACTTGTTTTTCTCTTTCTGACTTACTTCACTCTGTATGACAGACTCTAGGTCTATCCACCTCACTACAAATAGCTCAATTTCGTTTCTTTTTATGGCTGAGTAATATTCCATTGTATATATGTGCCACATCTTCTTTATCCATTCATCTGTTGATGGACGCTTAGGTTGCTTCCATGTCCTGGCTACTGTAAATAGACCTGCAATGAACATTGTGGTGCATGACTCTTTTTGAATTATGGTTTACTCAGGGTATATGCCCAGTAGTGGGATTGCTGGGTGGTATGGTAGTTCTATTTTTAGTTTTTTAAGGAACCTCCATACTGTTCTCCATAGTGGCTGTATCAACTTACATTCCCACCAACAGTGCAAGAGGGTTCCCTTTTCTCCACACCCTTTCCAGCATTTATTGTTTATAGATTTTTTGATGATGGCCATTCTGACCGGTGTGAGATGACATCTCATTGTAGTTTTGATTTGCATTTCTCTAATGATTAATGATGTTGAACATTCTTTCATGTGTTTGTTGGCAATCTGTATATCTTCTTTGGAGAAATGTCTATTTAGGTAGCCCTGCTATTTTTAAAATAAAACGCCTTTCCATGAAAAAAAAATTAAAAAAATAATAAAAATATATTAAAAAATGTAATTATAATCTATATCAGTTTTGTTCTGATCTCTATGTGTTTGTGTACTCCTTGTTTTGTTTTTTTTTTTTGGTCTTTTTCTCATTTTATATTCTTGCCTCCTTTGTCATAGATTAACTGACCATATATGCGTGAGTTTATGTATGTGTTATTCTTAATTGTCCAGACAGAATGCAGGCTCCTTAAAGAAGTGGGAAAAAGTATAGCTTTGGAGACTGGAAGTTGAACTTTGAGGCTGATTGTGCCACTACCTAGTTAAGGAAGCTGCCTTAGTCTGTGTTTGTGCTTTGCCATCACTAAACTGCGGGGCTAGAACAGATGGTACCTACTAGCAGATGGCATTTCGTTGTAGATCTTAGGTTTCTCTTCAGTTCACCATAGTCTCGTTTAGCACACTGTTAGGTACAGGGCGGGTTTTTAACATATGCTTTTCATTAATTGATAAAACATCTATTTTACATGCATGATGAGGTATGTGAGGCCAAGAAAATTCTAATCTTGTACTGTATGAGAATGTAGCATTGAATCCAGTGCAGTGAAGAAAGCTACTCAGCGGGTAAAACTCGGCTAACCCAGAAATGGTGTAGTTAGTTCCACAGTTTCTTATCAGCACTAATCACTTAAAGTCATAATCAACTTAGTCATTTCTCTTATAGCCAAATTGTAATCCACCAAATTCTCAAGCATTTAAAGATGCATTATGTTTTTAATCAAGGAATTCGTTATCCTAAATTGATGAAAAGTGCATTTTCCAGATCAAAATATAGGAGAGGTCAAAACCTGACCATGGTGTGGGTGGGGCACTAGAAGGTTAAAGGGAAAGGAGTGTGGATGATGAGGTAATGTAGATAGGGATGAGGTCAGAGTTTCAAAAATTGAAAAAAAATTAGAGAGTCTCTTGAGAGTTATAGCTTTGGCAATTGTGTAAGGCTGCTTTTAAGGGTGAAGATGGTTTCTCATTTGGTTTCTGATTCAATAAAGCTACTCAATCAAGACGGAGGACATTTACACTCTATTGCCTGTTCTCTATTGAGAGTGTGCATCTTGCTCCCAACTGTACACTTCATAAAGCTAAATACTATCATTTCACGTCAAGTATGACTGGTGTGGCTGGTTTCTGTATGGGAGAGCCTCATCCCAGACGGAACTCGCTTGGGGTTTCTCCTTGCTCTCCCAGCAGGCAACACGCCACTTCTGATTGTTTAGGTTCCTATGATGTGTGCGCAAACAAGAAGTGACTTCTTACTCTAAGCAGAAGCTGCCTGATAAACAGCAGGGATGAATAATTTATAAGGTAGCAGTATGGAAAGTGGCATTTCACGCCTCTTTCCATGTAAAATGTCGCATGAATTCCAAACAGGCTAAACAGTTTAGAAGAAAACCTAAAATCGCCGGCAAGAGAAAGGAAAGAGCAGGCTCAATAATGTGGTAGTTACGACACTACTCGGGAAGGATTCTGATCCATATATTGCTCTCCATTGATTAAATGTGAAAACAAATTACAGTTTCTCAGATCAATGTTATGAAATAATTATTATATACATGGAAATAGCATCAATAAGGCAAGTAGGCTTAGGTTTTTTTCCACTCAATTTCAGTCAATTTACAGTAAATGAATCCTGAAAAAACTGCATTTTTCATTTTCTAATCATGCAGTAAGCCCTCCATTAAAAGAGAACCCCAAAATGGGGTTTGATATATTATTATGCATCATATTGCAAAGTTAACATGAGTCCACTTAATCAGAAAACCCAAGCACATTGGGTCTCTGAATTCAAATCACCAAGCCCTTACTAGCTCTTTATTACTAAAGATGGTTAGTAAGATTAAACTGAAACTGTAGAAGATCAAACTTTTGAAAGTAAGATCACACTTTTATTTGATAATTAATATTTAGTAAGTTGATATTTTGGAAAGCTAAAAATTTAGAATTATCTTATTAAATTCTTGAATTATTACTTAATTTGGCTTGTGGTAATATACCCTTTTTAAAAGAACATTAAAAAAAATTAGATTCTTCAAAGAAATCTATTAAATACCCTTATATGAAATATTATAAGGAACACTCTGGGGGACAGAAAAATATTACATTATTACTTTTTTTCTTTAAGGATCCATCACTCAATCTGGATGGGAGGAGGGCAAGCAGTAACACCTTAGAGAATTAGAGATGATGAAATGGAATATTGTTTGGTACTAACTATTGCTCAACAGGAATTCAGAGAGAAAAGGTCAGCCTTGCCTGGAACACTCATGGAAGGCTTTATAAATGGCTGGAAAGTTTGTTATTTAGTTCTCAACTCTTCCCTTTCCCCCCTAGTTTACCAATAATTCCACATGATTCTACTGGCCAAGTAATTTTTCTGCCTTCACCCCATCCATAAGGCCACCAGCCCGAATATGGCAGCATATTTCTAAATGGTAGCCGTGCACTCAGTCAGACATTCCTAATGCATCCTAAAAGCCCCTGCTTGGGTGGTCTTCCTAAATAACTCCACTGTACAAAGAGCACCACTCAATCTAGCTCCTTAGCCAAATGTATAAGGTTATTCTCGACGGGCACCTAACTTGCCCTTGTTCACAGAGCCAGTAAGTGGTGGAGCCAGGACACACATCCATGTGCTTTGCTTCAAAGCCTACGTACTTAATCCAAAATACCGTATTGTAATCACCAGGGATTTGCCTGTCTCCTGGGAAACTATTCTTTGAGAACAGCAGCTGCACTGTGTCTTATTCATTTCTGCATCATCAGTACCACGCCCATCAGATACTCAATAATAACTACCTGTTAAAGAATTTCAGAAATCTTTTATGTTGAAGGTGGGGGGACCCAATCAGGAAAACAGAGCCTATGCCAGCCACATCAAGAGAGGATATTTAGGGGAGAACTAGCGGAAAAAGTCTTAGAAAGGCTAAACAGACAAAAAGGGGAGTGATTGTTTGTTGGGTACAACATTTCAGTTTTCCAAGATGAAGAGAGTTCTGGAGACAGATCGTGGTGGTAGCTGCATAATACAAATGTACTTACTGTCACTGAATTGTCACCTAAAAAGGTTTAAGATAGGAAATTTTATGTTATGTGTATTTTACCACAATAAAAAAAATTCTGAGGCAAAAAGGGGACAGGAACTCAACCCAGAAGTTGGTATCAAGAGAAAGGGAACCAGCTTTGGGGCTAGAAGGACAAAGGGAAGATTGTGTGGCCAGAGCTAGGGAGACTGGGCTGCCTGTGGTGAGCTAGGGCCCCAGAAGGAGGGGCTCTCTGGACAGAGCAGAGACACGGAGGAGACAGAGCTAGTGCCAGAGCTGGGGAACAGTGCACAGGCAGGTGCTGGCTTCTCTTCATACGCTGCTCTCTGGTCGCCCCACCGGCCGGACCCAAGGGGAAGCCAGCCGTCAACGTAGCCTGAGTGATATCATTTGCAGAAGTGAGGAGTAGGGGAAGGGCAGGGAATGGATTTTTTTCAGGGAAACATGCACAAAACTGGCACAGGGAAAGATGCTTCAGGGGACAAAGAGTGGGGTCTAAGACACAGTGGAACCGTATTGCATGTGGGGAGTAGGTAAACTAAAGATGCTATTCAGGTTGGGAACGACATATAAACACGTACTTGGGAATAACAGGGGCAGACGTTTCAGTTAATAAAGTGAGGCCAATCTGGGGATATCTTTAAGTGTAGGTGGAAGAGTTTTTATATAACATCACTAAATATTTGGAAACGGAAAGCATTAAGTGCACTCTTCAGTAGAATATAAAGATACCATGGACCCATCATACGTTAGAGGTAAATTAGGGCAGTTGCCAAGCACAGACTCCGATCCTCAGAATCAAATAATAGAAAGTCGTGATGTCATCTCTCACAACCTCATTCTAGAGAGGCTTTTATTATTCTACATAACAACCATATGAGAGAGGTATTATTACTCTTGCCCCTATTTTAAAAGTCAGGAAGTTGAGGTTTAGAGAGGTCAAGTAACTTTCAAGGTCACTCACCTGGGAAGTGACGGAGCTGGAACTTGAATGAGGCCATTAGACTCCAGAGCCACGTGCTCCCCATAGGATCTCCTGCCTTGGTTCCGGCACACTCAGCTCTCCAGCTGCTACATTTGGAGATCTCTGAAGACAGATGGCACAGTTGTCGGTAGCTTGGTCCAATGATTAGTCACTCCACAATCAATACATGATTTTTAATTTTAATTTCCAAATGACTTTTTCTCCCTATGCTTCATTCCTTTATCCAAGTAGAGAACATCTGCTCTGGGAGTTGTACTTATCTAAATTCAATCTCTTTCCTTTCCACACAAAACTACTTCCTATGCATTGAGGTATGAGAGTAAAAATGGATTCGTTCATTAGGAACAATCTCTGCCCTTGGGAAACTTGAATACTTTGAAGAGTTAAAATCCCCTTAGGAAAGTTTCACCAATTCCACCTCCTTTGCGTTTCTTCACCAATTTTGTCTTCCCTAATTGCTTGTTTGTTTTTATCAGAAGTATTTTCTGGTTTCTAGTTTGTTTTCCAACATCAATTGCATGGCTGCTATAGCTTTTATGATTTTCCCTCTACCACATTGTTGTGGTTTGGAAAGATTTTGTTGACTTACCTGATTCTTCAAATTAAGCATGGGAGATTTTTTTTCACTTTTCCTTGCACTTTGAAGCTTCCAAAGTCCTAATAGACGTGAGATGTGGGCAATGCTTGGCTGGATCTCCATCAAGGACCCAAGTAGATTTTCTCTTCTTTGTGAAATTCTCTGAGGCTTGCATGCAGTGATAATGTGGCAAGCAAAACATGTTCTTTCTCTATAAAGAGAGAAAGTTATTTACAATAATCTTAAGACATGAGAAACTGCTCAGAACATATTTTATTAGGGGTGTACTTGGGGTGATTTCGAGTTGGTCACAGGGAAACGTAAACAGTCACAGCTCTCCACCACTCGTTCTGGACAAAATCTTCAGGACAGAGAACATATCTTGAAGCACATTTGGTATATTATTACACATCCAGTAAGTAATTAATTATAATATTTTCAATGGTTGTGAAGGGAGCCTGAGGCACCAGTGCTTTTGGAAACAGATTTTGCATATCTACTAAACTGAACAGCATAATAGCTAGTTTCTGAAAATATTAGTCTTAGAGGCATCATTCTATCCTTACTGTACTCTTTGTATTTATGCCTGAAACTTCTCCTGTGATGAGGATTTCTTTTAATTTGCAAGTATCTAGAGGTCATGCACCAGGTTATGTTATTTATTACGAAAAGTCCACAATTTCACCACGTGATGAGCTAGTTAATTTACTTCATTTCTCGGGCCTAGACTGTGATCCTAATCCTATAAATATGTGCTGACGTCGTCCTAGGGCCAGGGAAAAATGACTCATTCAACATGTACATTGTTACGTCTGTTTTGGGCAAGACAGTTTTAGATGATGGGTGCAGGGGAGGGGTTTAAAGAGAAAGCCAGCATTGATCTTGATGAGGGGAACCACCTGAGCTAGGCTTGCGGGGTTTCCTGGGTCTTAAATCTGGGCGAACCAGGAGTTGATTTCCTTATTTTCCCCCAAAGAACTTACAATCTAATTGGAAAGAGAAGTGCCTGTAAAAGATGAGAAATAAAAATAAAGTACTCTCAATGGTGAGGAGGGAGAAATAATTTCCAGCTGAAAGGATCTGGGGCAAGGTGAGTGTAAATCCCCTAATACAGCTGGGGAGTTGGAGGAGAAAAATTAAATGGATGGTATTTTGGTAGGAAGGGATTTGATTATGTCAAGGGATTTCATTCTCCTAGATCTCCTTTGAAATGACCAAAATGATATAAAGCAAAGGGAGACAATGTTGTTATTACCAAAAACTGGGGAAAAGAACAAATCCCTTGAGAGAAAATTGCAAATAGTTTCTGCTGGATAGAGAGCTACAGGCGCCAAATTGAAGGAACACTGAAGGTTGTTTCACAACGTCCCCTTCTGAGAAGTTGGTGCAAGCTTGGAAATAAAAGAAAGCAAATCTTGGGAGAGCTCCATGGATATTCCTTAATTTGGGGTGGTGAGGGCAGGCTGTAGGCAGACACGGGATGCACTGTCATTAGGCTCACTTCCACTGCTCTCCTGGGAATTAAGGAGCAATCCAAAGCAGACACTTGTGAACATCCAGAGTTTCCAGTGAAGCTACTACACTGAGCAGAGTGTGTAGTAGGGTAAAGCTTTCCTCTAGGCAGTGGCCCTTCCCCTGATAAAGTAGAACTTCTTCCTGAACCAGCAGCCTTCTCAGGAGAAGCCTGTATCTGTGTGCCTGTCATAGAGACCAAGATAAGTGCAGAGTCAGATATGGAGAGCTGACCCCTGACCACACAGAGAGAAACCTAACAGAGCTGGCCTTGATTGCCCACAGTTCTGATTTTCTTCTTGTTTCTTTTAGGCTGCTGGTTTCACTGAACTGGCAAAGCTGACTTAAAAACAAACAAAAACTGCTTGAGCTTAAAGTTTTAGAGGAGACTTCTAACAGCAAGCAGATGGACAGTGAGACCAGGAGCATCCTCCTACTCTATTTATGTGCAAACATGCTAGAAGAGACCTCTCCTCTCTCTAGGATGTGTAAACGGAAAACAGCCAATAGGAGGCTGGCAAAAAGATTTTACAGCTCAAAATAAGGAGAGGGACGCAGTACTCAATCTCCAGGAAGAGAGCTGGTTTTGAAGATTTACTACAGGAAATAAATTATATTTGGGCAATACCTTCTTTATGATCTCAGTAAAATATAAGACAAGAGGGGCTTTTATATAAGAAGTGAAAGATGACACGGAACTGTAAAAGACCGAGGTGAAACACGAGCTATCTGAAAGTCAAAAAGAAAATGAAAGGAAGTAAAATAATTCGAGAAAATTAAAAATACAATAGTGGAATTTAAAACTGTAATTAGAAGTCATAAAGTAACAGAACCAATACTGCAGAAATTTTAATTCGTAGATAGAAAACACGCTTGAAGCGGCTAACGGAATACAACGAAATGGACAGAAAAACAGTATTGATGAGAGAGGTAGTGGATTGAACAGACTTGGAGTTCCTATATATGCTTATTTGATGTTTCTGAACCAAAGACTAAAACAAATAGAATCATTTAAACATATAAAATTAGTAATTTTCTGAGCTGAATAAAAACTTAAACCTTCATATAAAAAGAACTCAGGGAGTACCTGGAAAAAGTTATGAAACATGGAAAATGTTATGAAAAGAGAGAAAAATTTAAATTTTCTCGCCATGAACACTTGGTATTTCAACAGTAAAATGTAAAGAATACTAGAAGAATAAGAGCTTTTAAGGGTGCTGATCAAAAAAATATTAAAAATTAGTAACTTTTCTATATACTAACCAAAACAATTTATTAAAGATAACGGTTAAAGATATAATTAATAATAATAGTGATAATAATAACAATAATAATAAATAGCTAGAAATAAGCCTAAGAAGGAAGTGTCTATATACAGAAGAACTTTTATGCATAATACTATAAAATTTGAATGAGTGATGTGAATGCAAGCTAGAAAAAGTTGAGAATTAGTTCCTACTCTTAGATGAAAAGATTCAGTAATGCACAGATATCAATTTGCCCCCAATTTAATGCAATTCCAATTAGTATCTCAACAGGAATTTTTTGGAACTTGGCAAGATTATTCTGTAATGTGGAATTATCGGTGTCCATAAAAGAACAAAAATATTTTGAAAAAGAGGAATAACAGAGAGTGATTTTTCTATTACAGTGTTACAATGAATAACATAGCTGACTAGATAGTGAAGTCAATAAATGAAAACAGAAAAACAAGAAATAGGGAAAAATGCAGAAGTTTGTAGGATATAATTCAATTTATAGTAAAATCAATAGGAGAAATACAGATTATTTATTAAATAATATTGAGAATGTTTACTATTAGGAAAGTAAAATGTTATTTCTTTCTTTATACTATGCCACAAAATTAATTCTAGATTAATTAGAAACCTAACTATAAACATTAATACCATAAAATAATGAACATAACATGGGGATAAGCATATCCACACATGAATGTCAATTTGATTACATGACACATTAAAATTTTTTTATATTATAAAACAATTAGTAGAGCCAAGAACACAGAAAGAAAATATTTAATCAACATATGAAGAACTACTGAAATCCATAAGAAAAATTTTAATACCTTATTAGAAAAAATTTTAAAGGACATCTAAAGTTGATTTACAAAGAAGTAATAATAATAGTGGTCAAAAGTTAGAGGGGAACTACTTTTATATGATTCTAATAAAATGTAATTTTTAAATATCATTATTTTTCATTTATGGACTTAGTGCATATTTAAAATACTGAGAATTGTTGAGGACACGTAGAGAACTCTTAAACACTGCTGATGAAATTGTAAATTTGTATACTTCTGGAAGAGAATTTAGAAAGATGTGCTAGTGACAATGCTTTTAGAAATATTTACAAGTTCTGGCCCAGAAATTCCATTTTCAGTTGGTTCCTTAAGAAAATAATCTGAAATATTTGTTTAAAATAAATAATTTCACCATTAATTTTAATGGTGGAAACTAGAAATAATCTAATTAGGCACCGTTACACTATTATTTAAGAAAACTATGGTACATGCTTATCATAGAATACCATGAAAGATGGTATTAGTAACCATGAAAGATGTATTTTCAAAGGCCCTAACAGCTAAATTAATGTGCCGTGAATTAAACCCCAAAATGCAGAAGTTTGTAGGCTATAATTCAATTTATAGTAAAACCAATAGGAGAAATACAGATTATTTATTAAATAATATTGTATATTTTCAAAATTTATGCTATTTTTCTGAAAACCAACGAGTTTGCCTCACAACTGTTAATTCCGTAACACAATATTTATAGCAAAAGCTGCTTATAATTTCTACTTAAGACAAGGAATTCTGATTTTCTCAGAAACACTACTTACTATAACTTTGGAGAAAAAAACCTTAACTTAAAACTTACAGTTTCTCTGTTTTCAGGTCAAGGTTTGAACATGAGCTGTATTTCATATTTAATATCAGATTTGCTTGTTCTTATGATGATTTACAAGACCTTTTAAAATGTAGAAGATGTGTGAAGAATTGCTCGACTTGGTCAGAAGAGGGAGCTTATAGATAACAAAAAGAAAAAAAAAAGCAAAAATCTATGCACTCTTATCAGAAGTATAGTATTATTTCAAATCCACATATCCACTGCTAATGAAAAAATACGTAGCCAAAGAAATATCTCGATGATCGCTTAAAAATCTGTTTTGTCTTATAATTTGATGAAATATTGCACTTACCTTCACTGTTAAGAGAATTTCATGTCTCATTCTAACAACTGTCTTCATATTATTTGCACATCTGACTATGTAAGTGTTGCTGATAGATAAGAAGTCTGGCTGATGGAGGTGCGTATCTGTATTGCTTTATCTTTTTCTCTTGCGTGTAGTTGGTAAATGAGCCAAGGGATGAGACGGTGCACAGCAAGAAGTCATGAAAAACTGACCACTGAATAATGAAAGATTTACTATATGTTATTTAATACAAATACAGGGGCAAAGTTCTCTGTTCAAAATAGTTTATTAAGGATAATGCTATAAATATAAAAGGTGAAATACATCAATCTAATTAAAGATTTTTTTTCTATATCAACACTCAAAATGTAAAACTAGCGTTCTAGTTCCCAGTAATGTGTGAAGTCTTCATAAACCTAACCATGTTGGAGGTGTGATAGTAAACTATAGCAAACCAAGAACCAGAAGAGAGTTTTGTTATTATCATAAACATATGATAGTGAGAAGTATAACCCAGAGCTCAGGATGTAATATTAAAGATAATCCTTTTAAAATTAGTGCTGATGAACGCCAAGTTCTGCATTCAACTCTTGGCTCTATATCTTGAGGGAGAAGTAAAAAATTTGAAGTGGGTTTACACCAGAGCCATAAGTAACAAATTTGGAAAAGAAATCATGACAAAATTCCGCAAATAAGGTGAATTCTTAAGTTAGTTACCTTGAAGAGAGAATTTGAAATTGTTACTCAACGTTTTTCAAATATAGGATGGTTGATCATACCCAGGGGGTGGGACCAGATGTCTTCCATCCTATGAGTGAAAAAAGACAATGAATTGTTCATTTCAGTGACTACTGTAAAACCAAAAAAAGTGAATAATTGGGGAGTTTACGCTTCTCCTCTTTGGTGTGGATCAGTGCTAATCTGGCATGAAGCCTGGACCTGAACAAACTTAGATGTATCCTATTATTTGTATGCAGCCTGGCTTAGATTGTTCTAAGTCTTTTTTGAATTTATGTGTGTTGCTGATTTAATTTGACAAAAAACGTCTGGTAGGGTCTAGGCACTAAGGTGGCAAGAAGAATTGAAGGTTCTTATCAAGTAAGGGAGAAAGAAAGGAAGCTGGGGTTTTTAAGCAGAGAGAAAATGGAGGGCTGTTATTCACATCGATAGGAGGAAAAGATATTCTCTTTCTTTATTTCATTCTTTACCTTCTCCTTCTTATCAGTAATCAACCATTTACTTTCACTGTTTTAAGAGATGAAACTGTCCTAAGAAGAGGAGCAAAGCATTCTTTTTTTTTTTTAACATCTTTATTGGAGTATAATTGCTTTACAGTGTTGTGTTAGTTTCTGCTGTATAACGAAGTGAATCAGTTATATGCATACGTATATCCCCATATCCCCTCCCTCTTGCGTCTCCCTCCCACCCTCCTTATCCCACCTCTCTAGGCGGTCGCAAAGCACCGAACTGATGTCCCTGTGCTATGCAGCTGCTTCCCACTAGCTATCTATTTCACATTTGGTAGTGTATGTATGTCCATGCCACTCTCTCACTTCGTCCCAGCTTACACTTCCCCCTCCCCATGTCCTCAAGTCCATTCTCTACATCTGCATCTTTATTTCTGTCCTGCCACTAGGTTCTTCAGAACCATTTAAAAAATTTTTTTCATATATATGTGTTAGCATACGGTATTTGTTTTTCTCTTTCTGACTTACTTCACTCTGCATGACAGACTCTAGGTCCATCCACCTTACTACAAATAACTCAATTTCGTTTCTTTTTATGGCTGAGTAATATTCCATTGTATACAGATGCCACATCTTCTTTATCCACTCATCTGTCGATGGACACTTAGGTTGCTTCCATGTCCTGGCTATTGTAAATAGAGCTGCAGTGAACATTGTGGTACATGACTCCTTTTGAATTATGGTTTTCTCAGGGTATATGCCCAGTAGTGGGATTGCTGGGTGGTATGGTAGTTCTATTTTTAGTTTTTTTAGCAACCTCCATACTCTTCTCCATAGTAGCTGTATCAATTTACACTCCCACCAACAGTGCAAGAGGATTCCCTTTTCTTCACACTCTCTCCAGCATTTACTGTTTGTAGATTTTTTGATGATGGCCATTCTGAACAGTATGAGGTGATACCTCATTGTAGTTTCGACTTGCATTTCTCTAATGATTAGTGATGTTGAACATCTTTTCATGTGTTTGTTGGCAATCTGTACATCTTCTTTGGAGAAATGTCTATTTAGGTCTTCTGCCCATTTTTGGATTGGGTTGTTTGTTTTTTTGATATTGAGCTGCTTATATATTTTGGAGATTAATCCTTTGTCAGTTGCTTTGTTTGCAAATATTTTCTCCCATTCTGAGGGTTGTCTTTCCTTCTTGTTTATGGTCTCCTTTGCTGTGCAAAAGGTTTAAGTTTCATTAGGTCCCATTTGTTTACTTTTGTTTTTATTTCCATTTCTCTAGGAGGTGGATCAAAAAGGATCTTGCTGTGATTCATGTCATAGAGTGTTCTGCCTATGTCTTCCTCTAAGAGTTTTATAGTGTCTGGCCTTACATTTAGGTCTTTACTCCATTTTGAGTTTATTTTTGTGTATGGTGTTAGGGAGTGTTCTAATTTCATTCTTTTACACATAGCTGTCCAGTTTTCCCAGCACCACTTATTCAAGGGGCTGTCTTTTCTCGATTGTATACTCTTGCCTCCTTTATCAAAGATAAGGTGAGCATAGGTGCGTGGGTTTATCTCTGGGCTTTCTATCCTGTTCCATTGATCTATATTTCTGTTTTAGTGCCAGTACCATACTGTCTTGATTACTGTAGCTTCGTAGTATAGTTTGATGTCCATAAGCCTGATTCCTCTAGCTCCGTTTTTCTTTCTCAAGATTGCTTTGGCTACTCGGGGTCTTTTGTGTTTCCATACAAATTGTGCAATTATTTGTTCTAGTTCTGTGACAAATGCCATTGGTATTTTGATAGGGATTGCATTGAATTTGTAGATTGCTTTGGATAGTATAGTCATTTTCACAATGTTGATTCTTCCAGTCCAAGAACATAGTATATCTCTCCATCTATTTGTATCATCTTTAATTTCCTTCATCAGTGTCTTATAGTTTTCTGCATACAGGTCTTTTGTCTCCTTAGGTACATTTATTCTTAGGTATTTTATTCTTTTTGTTGCAGTGGTAAGTGGGAGTGTTTCCTTAATTTCTCTTTCAGAGTTTTCATCATTAGTGTATAGGAATGCAAGAGATTTTCTGTGCATTAATTTTGTATCCTTCTACTCTACCAAATTCATTGATTAGTTCTAGTAGTTTTCTGGTAGCATCTTTAGGGTTCTCTATGTGTAGTATCATGTCATCTGCAAACAATGACAGGTTTACTTCTTCTTTTCTGATTTGGATTCCTTTTATTTCTTTTTCTTCTCTGATTGCTGTGGCTAAAACTTCCAAAACTATGTTGAATAACAGTGGTGAGAGTGGGCAACCTTGTCTTGTTCCTGATCTTAGAGGAAATGGTTTCAGTTTTTCATCAATGAGAATGATGTTTGCTGTGTGTTTGTCAAATATGACCTTTGTTATGTTGAGGTAGTTTCCCTCTGTGCCTACTTTCTGGAGAGTTCTTATCATAAATGGGTGTTGAATTTTGTCAAAAGCTTTTTCTGCATCTATTGAGATTATCACATGGTTTTTATCCTTCAATTTGTTAATGTGGTGTATCGCATTGATTGATTTTCATATGTTGAAGAATCCTTGCATTCCTGGGATAAACCCCACTTGATCATGGTGCATGACCCTTTTAATGTGCTGTGGGATTCTGTTTGCTAGTATTTTGTTGAGGATTTTTGCATCTATGTTCCTCAGATATATTGGCCTGTAGTTTTCTTTTTTTGTGACATCTTTGTCTGGTTTTGGTATCAGAGTGATGGTGGCCTCATAGAATGAGTTGCAAAGCATTCTTATAATTGTATTTTATATACAGTCTACCGGGAGACATTTATTTTATTGTTTGCATATTTTCATGGGTATCTCTGATCCCTAAATATGACCACATTTCAAGTATGCATGCTCTTTAAGTCTGTGACTTAAAACAGTTATTTAAAAGCACCATTTATCAAGCCCTGACCTCATGCCAAATTTTGGGTGATGTGTGATGGATGTAAAGATGAATGACACACAGTCCCAGAAGCTCACAGCCTCACAGAGGAGTCAGGCATGTCAACATACATTTAAAATCTGCCAAGAACTAGGTCCAAAGTTCAGTGATTAGATACAGGAAGCCATGGAGACAGGATCAGGTATGGATGGGGAAGAGTGATCTGTGGTTACAGAGTTGACCCTAAGCTTTAAAATGATCCCTCTCGGGAAAGCAAAACTCTTGCTACCTCATCACCTGAATTCATTTGACTTTTCTTTTTGCTGTCACAGGATTTCAGACAGGATTTAACATGTAACGGGAGGAATTCTTCTCTCAGTTTGAAACTGGGTTTTCGATCAGCAGCAGTCTCTTGGTTTCATTAGGTACCGGGATCCTTATTTCTAATTGCAATTGATTGATTTTGTGATGTCTACATCCTTCCAAGCTGTTAGTTGCACTTTTCTGAATGCTTTCCTGATATGTTCTACATGACTAAGTCCACAAGTCAAATAGCATTGTGTGGTTCCTTGTTAACATACCTGCAGCATTTTTGGAAATTATTTAGGAACTAACAAATAAGTTCAAAGTTGTACTCAGCTGTAGGATGTTCTATGCTGCTCTGGGCATTCATATAAAGAGAAAACCAGCTGCACACTTGGACTCTGAATTAGTGGCAGTCTCTGTTTATAATGCAACCCTACTTTGACAATTCTAATGTTTTTAAAGAAAGACTTAATAGACTTAATATCTAATTCTTCTTATAAGAGAGTTGGCTTGCTAACTCTAAGTTTTAGATTTTTTTTTTTTTTGATGGAGGACGGTTATGACAGGATTCTCTGGCCTTGTGGAAAGCCCTGTGTAATATATAAAGTAATAAGCTGTGTACCAAACTAGAGTTTGCTCTGTGTGACTCTTCAATACCCCACAAAGCTACCCAGCCCTCGTATTTCAATTCACTAAATACACAGAAGGTAAATTGGGGCTCTTCACTATATGACGCTCCTTGGAAGTGTGAAGAAGCATCACACGAGGGCCCGTGTTTCTTCAACATGAGTTCAGTACCGTCCCTGGGCCAGACTGTGCTCCTTTTCAGAGGCTTTCCTACAACAGCCTGGAATTAGGTCAAGGGTTGTGAAATCGGTCCCTCTAGGTCACTGGTCATTAGTGGAAACTCAATCGAACCTACCTTTACCGGTATCCGAAAGCAAAGTAGTGCCGATAGCTGAAACGACTCATAAAGTCTTAGGATAAATTGATTTTCTCTTTCTATCTGAAATCAAAAATAAATGTTCTCTTTTTACCTGACAAATTACCTCCTATGCATTTATAACTTACGCATTTCTCCAGGGATTTACTGCATTTTAAAATGAGCACTTGAGAGATCTGTGCACATATGTGCCCATATATGGCTTCCTGTTTTATTATATCAGGCAGTTGCCTGCTTCTGAGTAGGAGAGCGATGAATAAATGTCCCATGGCGGGTTGCTGATGAGAGTATCGTGATTATTTTGTTGGAGACAGAGTGTGCTTGTATCCCCATCTATTTTATGGAGAGGAGCAAGGTGCTTGCTTTCCAGAAATCCTTCCCAAAGTCCTCTGCAAATGTCCTCTGTGAAAATTCCAAATGTTTGGAATGATCGTTTCATCATCAGGAGCACGAAGCTGGACATCTTCGCAGATGCTCTGAGTAACTCGATCTCTGCTGTTGCGAAGTACTATTTATCTGCAATCTAATTTGAGGCTCATTGTGAGTTTGTATTCAGTACCCCCCTTTTTATGGTTGCTTCAACTCAGAAGAAGAGATTGAGAAGCTGTTACAATTTGGTATTTAAAAAATGTTACCTGGTGAAATCTATGATCACAAAATTAAGGAAAAAAGCCCACTAAAATTGTATAAACATGAAGTATACATATACATTTCCTACAAGGTGCTCCTTGCTTACTGGTATATGATGACAGAGACGTTCTCATTCCCCCAAATCTGCAGTAAACTGGAATTTCAAGGCATGCCATTGTTCAGTTCATTTTTTCAAAGAGGCCACAGACACTTCCGATGGTGTCGATAGTACAGTAAGTATTACGTATTCCACGGGAGGACCCGGGTTGGCAGATGAGAGACGCAGCACAATTTTCAATAGCTTGCGGTTATTTTCACACGAAACAGATTAGGGGAAAACAGCAATTCTGAGTGACACTGGAGAAATATAATTAAAAAGACTTTGCTCCCTGTGCTTGTTCATACCCTGCAATTGGCCATGGCCGGACGTTACGGTTTGTAGTCATGCACATGACATTGTTTCCAGTGACATTCTGGCCTAACCCAGGGAAGGAAATGCGAGCAATTTGTCAACAGAGTTAGCCTTTGAGATTTCTGCTTTTACAAACCGAAGCTCTGACTGGTACCTGAACTTTAGAAGGTTTATTTAATGCTAAAGAACTTCAGCGTTTTCAGGTTACCCTTCAGTTCAGGATTTTCTACATGTTTTATCCAGTGATCCATGACTTACCTCTCCTTAGCCCTCTAATCCCCTTGCTCTTGAGGTTGGCTTCTCTCGGCGAGTTTCTGTAAGTTTGGGCACGTGTTTGGCCCGGAGGCATGACAGGCTGGCTGAGACAGCACCTATCTTCTGGCTTCTCAGGCAATGGTGTCTTCACTTCACACTCCATCTGACTGCTTTACTTTTTTCCACCTCTGCAAACTTAGATCTTTTCACCACTTAGAGGCTTGAGGCTCCAATTACAAATGCTCTGAGGCACCCATTCCCTGTGCCTCCTGTTTCTGCCATTTATCTCCAGTTGCTATACTGTCCTATAGAGTTTCTGGGTCCTATCATGGTACCTGCATAATGTTTACTGCCCCTGAAATGTGAAGAAATAACACCGATTTGTCATTTAAACCAATGCTTCTCTGCCAGTGTTCTGATGATGAGCCCATGGGCTAGCATGTCAAGTGTGTTTGCTTGTGGAGTGAAGAACGCACGGACTCAGGTACAGCTGTGGGGCTTCCATGGAGTCAAGGTGGAGACAAAGGGCTCAGGAAGAACTGGGATTAGGCTAGCAAGTAGATAAGAAAAGACAAAACAGAAACACGACCTTGTTTCATTCTTCCCGTTTGGATGGGTGGTGTAAGCAGCAAACTGGCCACCTGCAGTTTTATTCGCTTACAGAAGAAACTAAGCTTCATAAATTATCTCAGAGAGTGCCACATGCGGAAAAATCCTGGAAATTAGTGAGCAAGCTACTGTATACAGAGAGTGACATCGTGGCTCAGAAGTGGAGTGGAATTAATTTGCACCTCAGGCCAGGCCTCTAAAATATTTTTCGTAATCCTTTTTTTGCTCTTACTCTCTTGCGTGATTCAAAGAGAAGGAATCCAAGATGGTGGAGCCACGTGGTGAAAAGAACCCAGATCCCTGAGTCACACTAAAAATAACAGAGTCCTTGGTGCAGGAGAAGGGAGGTTCATGGCAGAAGGGTTTGGGTTGATTGGAGGTGCCTAATCTCCTCCAATTTCTGGGCACATGCTCTGGGACAAAGAGACGAGTGGTCGAATGCTTTAGTAGGTGTCATGCCCGAGCAAGCACTGGGGATGTCTGAGGTGAGAGTGCCAAGGACTAACGGGGAGGATTTGACCTGCGGCAGGTACTCCTCATAGAGACGGTAAATACTGGTGGATCTGTAGAGTGTAGAGGGAAGAGAAAGACTGACAGAAGATCTCTGAAGTCCTTAAAGATTCAGGTGCCTGAGTGGTGGTGGCTGACCTTCTGCAGGCACCGAGAGAGACGGAATGCAGGAAGCAGTGGCTCATGCATCCCACGTTTGTGACTAATGAAAAGGAATTGAGAAAAGTCCTCTGCACTTGTGTTCAAAGGCGGACTATGGTGAATGTCCAGAGAATGGAAAACAGGTTTCCCCAGGTACAGAAATACATTGCAGACTCAGTGTCGTTGGAGATACAAAGGGACCTTGGTTCCTTACGTTATTAGTATTAATTTGTAGGGAGGAGAGAGGGATGTGGCTGATGCATCTCTGAGGGTAGAGAACTATACTGCAGAGTCAGACCTGGGGGGCAGAGTGAAGGTCAGTGAGGCCCCATGACTGAGACCTGTCATGATAATGAGGCCCTGGAGTGATGACAGGCTTGCCCCACACCTCGAGGCACAGGGTTCTCCAGATGCCTCAGGGACCAACACAAGCAGGATTGCTGGGACCAGGCAGACAAACGACGTCTAAAAGTCTACAGTCTGTATGGTATGATTAAGGTAAAGACACAGAATAATACACCCAGCTTTCTGTTCTTTGGAGCAGTGTCTTACACCCAGGTTGGAAAACTACTATCCTTAAAAAAATGGGGATTTCTGATTTCTGGATGATGGTGAAACTCTAGGACTTGAGGAAGCAGACATACTCACTTCTGTTATGGTTGTAGGGAGGGCGGGATTTTTCTGTTAAAATCCCCAGCATGGTAAGAACCTGCTTGATTCTATGGGGGAAGCAAAGGATGGTTTGGAGTGCCTGGGGAATGAGGGACAGGGGACTCATGGAAGAAGAAGTGAACCCCATGAATGTTATGAGTTCGTATGACAAGTTGATTCTGGTCCTTTCTCTTCTCTCAGGTGGATGGAGAGAAATCAGGGAAGCTGAAAACTCATCAGAGAATTCAGGGACTCTGCTAGTTAAATCTAACCCTCACAAACTGCTGCTGCTCTTTGGGGGCTAAGGACACTAGAGTCCCACTCCTTGCTCACAGAGGCCGATTAGAGTTGCCCTCCCCCCCTCAAGACTGAAGAACTAGAGCCAGGATTGACGTGTGTGTGTTTGTGAGAAAACAAAGGCTGAGACAAATGAGAGCGAGGAATAACAACTTCACCGGGCTCACATACACAGCTCTTAGAAGGGAAGTCCAGAGTCACACCCACAAACAGTAGTGTTTGGTGTGTGGTAGGTGCTTTCACTCTGGGACCAGACCCAAATAAGTGTCCAAATAAATAATTTGTTTATATATTTCCTACCCATCTGTCAGTGAATAAACATATAGGGTAGAGCCTTGGCAAGGACTACGAAGTCTTCATGCAGTGGAGGATGGAACAGGGAGAAGAAGGAAAAGATATAACAAAATCTAGCGTTTCTTCCCATTCAGGGGATTAAAAACAAATTTTGTTCTTTCCCCATATGTGCATTGAGGGAGAAAGCCCTGCTGAAAAATTAGCTAGGACATGTTATACCATCACTCCATTAGAAAAATTACTATTTTACATGTGTAGTGGTGTGAAATGGGTTTCTAGAAGAGTGTTAGTTTTACTAAGGATTTGAGAAAAATAGATTCAATCTCAGGGTAGGTGCTCTGATGAGTAAACTAAGAGAATAACAGCCAGTAGGCTGACAGCGAGTCCCGCAACCTAGACCAACACAATGTTGTTTACTTGGGGTTGGTGCATGGGAAATAGACCAGTTCAAGAGAGGGAAAGAGTATTATAGCTTGGCATGTTAGGAATTGCCTATAATGCAAGACAGGGTGAAAGGTTAGAGAAATTCAATGGGAAGGACCTGATTTTTTATTGATCAAAACAGCTTTGGTCAGAGGCTGTGTCTCTTCGGTGGTAGAAATAGGGATTAAAATAGGAATTGACAACAAAGTCATGTTTCGTGTGATAGCCATGGGTATATTTGAGTAATCAGATGAAGGACTCGTAACTGACTTCTATATTGAGCTGTCTTCTTACTGACACTGTCAGCATCCCCATCAGTACCACCATGGCTTCCATTTTTATTTAGCTTCTACTGTTTTTGGAAGTATGTTGGGAACGTTTCCATCTGTGACCTCACTAATCCTAACAACAATTCTGGTAGATAAAAATATTACTGACGTTCATCATACCTGTTTTTATGCTTTCTTCCTGAGCACAGAGAGGGCTGCCCTTCCTGTCCTCCCCCTGGCTGGGCGTGGCTATGTGCTTATTACTAGCCAATGGACAAAGAGGGGAACTGGTGTGTGCCACTGTCAGGCCCAACACTCAACTGCCAGTGGGAGACTCTGCTCTACCTTGTTACGGAAATCCAGGGGGACACTTTGTGTTAAGATGGCAGGGTCAAATAATTAGGTGGCTTGGATCCCTGAGATATCTTCTGGTCTCACAGGGGACTTTGCATGAATAGGAAATAACATTACTGTATGTATTACTATAACATTACTATATTTATTTATACTATTACTATATTTAAAACCACTGTGTGGGACTGTTTGTTATCACAGCATCACCTAGACTCTCCTTTTTCTACAAACTATACCTACTATGAGTTACATTTTACAGATGAGAAAACTAAGGCCTCAAGAAATAAGAAGCCTTTCTTGATATTGCACATTAGGTCATTGAGCTGGAGTATGAATGTGTCTGTTTTTGCCTTCAAAACCTGATGGTAGTAAAATAGTTTGGGTAAGTTAACCAGCTAACTGGGATCTGCTAGACCAACAGCACTGTAGAGGAATGGTCGCTTAGAAAAGCAAAGGGGAAGGTCTTTGGGGGTATAAATGAAACGGGTTTTGAAGAAGAAATGCTTGTGTTTTTTTTGTGGTGACGTATAAAGTCACCAACACAAAACACTCGGGAACCTGCTTGGAAATGACTTAGTTTTCTTGTCTAGGACCTTGTATCTGTGTCTATATTTTAGGTTCTTCCTCTCATGAGTCGTTCACAAGTTTACAGAGGTCCCTGCTGCCAAGTATGGAATACAGAATAAAATACACAACCACCACAAAGGACCCTTTGCTGTGGTCTGACACAAGCACAGCTCATTCATTCATGCTATACTTGAAAATATTAGGAATAACTGTGGCCATCGCTACCTGTGGCAAAACACCTTGCTGTGGAGGGATGCACTGCTAATGGCCTCCCAGCATGAAATACGGCTCCAAAATCATTTCTTGGTTTCCAATGCAGGGTGACTGGGGTGTTTTTCTACATCCTGAGTAGTGCCTGAGCACCTCTGTGTGGTGCTTTCTGAGAACAGAGTGGGGCTCCGTTTTGTTAAATACCGTGGGTACGGATGATTGGCAACCGCAGATCAAATGAACCTGTCAGAGGAAAGACCATGTGGGGAAAAAGTACTACAAACTCCCTTCAGATATATAGTTTCAGTCCTTTGACATTTCGTTCGTCAGGATGATTTCCTTGTTATGACAACTCATGTTTTTCCATTTCAATTCTTTAAAGAATGACTAACAGAGCTTCTAGCTCCCCTTCCTTCAAGACCAGCCGTCAATGTGGGATAGGAAAGAAGGCAGGGCGTGTTCCTTACAAGACTGCAAATTCCTTGGCAGACAGGATTTGGCCTTACTCACTCCTCCGCCCAGATCCCAGCCTGGTACCTGGCACACAGCAGGCTCTCAGCGCTGGATGAGAGAGCAAGGAGATGACCAGCCTCTGAGCTCACTCAGGCTCAGATGCCAAAGAAGCTCCTTGACACCACTTCATTTCTATGTTTGAAATGTGAATTCTTGTCTCTAGAATAGTAAAGAAAATAAATAATTGTAATATTGTAAAACAGAATATGAAAGGACTGAGGTCAGCTGGTTGACTAAAAAGTAGAAGACCAGTGCCCTAAACTTGAACCCTTTTACCATGTGATCCTGCCTGGAGAAGTGAGTCTGGGGAGAAGACTGCAGTGTTGCCCCTTTCTCTGTCCTGTCTGCATGTCTGTCTGGTCTCCAAAACTGCCTGCATAAAGCAGTCTAAGGCTTCCCTGGTGGCGCAGTGGTTGGGAGTCCACCTGCCGATGCAGGGGACGCGGGTTCGTGCCCCGGTCCGGGAAGATCCCACATGCCGCGGAGTGGCTAGGCCCGTGAGCCATGGCCGCTGAGCCTGCGCGTCCGGAGCCTGTGCTCCGCAACGGGAGAGGCCACAACAGTGAGAGGCCCGCGTACCACAAATAATAAAAAAAAAAAAAAAAAAAAAAGAAAGCAGTCTAAGCTCCTTCAGGGAAGTGCTACGGAGGCAATGTGTTTCCATGCCAGGCTTCCTAAGGATTATGAGAAGCAGGTTTTGATACTTTTTAATAGTAAAATTTAATTAAACTAAATGTACCTCAGGGAAGAATAATGTATGCAAACTTATCACAAAATCAAGCACCATGGTGAGAAAAAGTGAGAGCGCAATGTGGATGAATTCCAAAATATCTGGCTTAAGCAACAAAACCAACTTATTCTGTTATTTCCCCTTAATATGTTGTGTGAGTCTTTCAACAGTTGGTTGTTTAATAATAGTAATCTTCAAGCTTATTTCTCCAATCAGCCCGCCTGTGACAGTCCTTCATTGTCAGTAAACACTGTGATACAATCAGTCTGCCGCAGATGCTCCTTATTCTATTACTGCGGCATAATCATTTGGGGGGATCTGTGAAACTAATGCAAAATCTCACAAAGCTATTCAGAAATATGGATTGAAAATGGAAGGCTGGAAAAATAGCTTGTCATAGCCCATTAGCAGCTACACAAGCTATTTAAGGAATTATTTTTCAAACGGTTCCTTTTTGCACATTACTTAAAAAAAAGATCCAAACTTGTTTGTTCCTGAAGAACAATGGGAACATTTATCACAGAATGTTAAGTCAGTTTGCCACATACTAATACGTCCACTGGAATAAATGATGTGGCTTGACTTAAAGTTAGTGTGTGCATTTTTCTCAGAGAGAAACAGCATTTCTGGTGTTATTTTTATTGAGAAGCGAGGATATTAATGTAGTAGAATTTAATGGTATAATTTCATTTATCTTTGATGAGCAAGATTCTGTACTTAACGACTGGCCAGTACTTCATCAGAGAGGATGTTCGTTCTTTCATTTTTTTCTCTTTCTCCACTGTTTTATAAATGTTCATTCACAAATCCCACTTCTCTCCAGCCTTCTCTAACACTGGTGTCTTTCTCCGATCATTGATTTCTCTTTCTTTATTTCCCGATCAATGGTGTTAGCTTCATATTTGTAGACACTATTGTCCTCTGAGATGTCAGCAATTTTACTTGTTTTTCTCAACTCCTGATTAAGAAAACAACAGGTTTTTGTTTTCTGTTTTTTTTTCTCCCTATACTCCAGGAAGGAAAAGAAGACGTCTGATACTTAACAGTCACTGTGAGCCTATTATTACACTTGGGGCATTCTACTGAGAGCTCTTATGACAATGGAAAACTGACATTAAGAGGTATTGAAAAACTTGTCTAAGTTTTTTTTTTTTTTTTTTTTGCGGTACGCGGGCCTCTCCCTGTCGTGGCCTCTCCCGTTGCAGAGCACAGGCTCCAGACGCGCAGGCTCAGCGGCCACGGCTCACGGGCCCAGCCGCTCCGCGGCACGTGGGATCTTCCCGGACCGGGGCACGAACCCGTGTCCCCTGCATTGGCAGGCGGACTCTCAACCACTGCGCCACCAGGGAAGCCCTTGTCTAAATTCTACCAATCGAGCATATTGCAGAGTCAACATTCAAACCCATTTCATTCTGACACTCAAGCTCCTGGTCCTTCCACTTGCCCAGGGTAACATGGTCAATTCCGCCCTTATCTGGCTGATCCTCTAACAGCACAGTTAGAGACAGCATAAGCATGGGCTGTGTAGCCAGACGTACCCTAGAACCACTTATTCACTCTACCACTTACTGCCTTAGCAATTTACTTAGTTTCCAGTTAAAATGAGAGTCAGCTTACCAATTTAGAATGAGAACCTTGTAGGTAATGTAGCACGATGCCTAGTTATTAGTGATAGCCAGAGAATGAGATTACTATAACTACGACCCCAAGTGTAGTGTGCACATTCATCCCGGAAGAGAGTCATGAATTATGTTCCTTGATTTGACTATTTCTTTAAAGCTCAAAATTTCTACTCCCCACTCCCTCCATCACCCCCAGGCCAATGGAAAACAAATATTTATAGGTTGCTTAGAGGACCTGCACGTTTAGACCCCTGTGCTGGTTACACTGCATGTGAGAGTGATAAGACTCACACTTTCTGCTTTCTCCTCAGCCCCAGAGAGAAGTGTAAGTGCTGGTAAGCATTTGGGTCGCATCATTCTGGAGCCCCTGTTCTGCCAGCAGAAACAAGATGGTCGGTGACACTCAACCTCAGTGTATGTGAGCCCGATATATGTATGGCAGATGTGTAAAGAAGAGATAGGTAATCTCGACCTTGACCACTGCTTCTGGAAGCCCACGCAGCCATAAGAAGATGCTGCTGTTTTCCACGAGGTGTCTTTGGAGACTCTTTAGACTTTCTAGAACATACAAACATTTGAAATCCTCTCAAATGTGAATTTCTATTGATATATTCACAAATAACTATTAATCAAGTCTGGAGTAGAGATTTATGATATTTATGAGAAGCACATAAAAATGGGAGAAAATATAAATTTCAGGGTCCTAAAATGAGCATTTCCAAAAGGGTTCTCCCTGCCAGTATCTTCAGTGATGTCTTCTGAATCCCACTCTGGGAAAGCAAAGGGGCATCTCGTTTTGTTACCCCAAACTCTTCTGCAGAAGAGTTTGTTACCCCAAACTCATTCTGCTGAATGAACAAAATGTAAGTTCACCGTGTGTTATGAACCAGGGTGATTCTGCTTCAGTTCATGACAGTTTATACCCTAAGTCTATACTGGAACTTTCTGATATCTCCTTTGGTGCTTATTCCTAAGAATGTTTATTGTTTTGTGTTTTTTAATGAGTCTGTGTGAGAAGCTAGCGGGCGTGGTGGTGACGCACATAAGGAAAAACGTCTGGAAAACTTCCAAGCATTTCAAAATGTCCTTCTTCTCCCATCTCCAACCAACTGCCCCCAAGCAGCACTAGGGCGATGCACCAATTTGCAGTCAGTCCCTTTAGGTGGTTTTGAGAGAACAAGGTGCTCTGTCAGCCAGGGAAAGCCGCGTGCTGAAATTTAGGCGAAGCTGTGAAAACCACACTCTCCCCACCTTACCTTCAACCCAAATCACCTGCCTTATCCACATTTCACGAGTATCAGTTTTGTTCTACAGGGTCTGTCTAGTGTGCAGGATTTTGTGTCCCCAGATGTCCACTGTGCATATGCAGGTAACCTCAGCGACATTAATCTACCACCAACCATCAATTAGGGTATAAGCAGAGATCAAGCTATCAGGCATCCCACTGAGAAAGTAGGAGGCTTTCCAGCTCGAGGGTTTTGCCAGGAAGGAGGAAGGTGAGGTAGGAGTGACCTGTAGGTGATTTTTTTGGGGTGTGTATATGGCCTGTCTGTGGGGATAAGTGAGGAGGGAAATGTGGAGGTGTCAGATGAGACAGTGGAAGGAGAGCCTAAAGACACACTCTCTGTATTAAAACACTGTAGGATATTAAAGGGAAGTGGATCCCAGGTTTCTTTATGAAATTGCCTTACGAGTAGGGCCTAGATGGCCCTAATGTTCTCTTCAGCTGGACTAAACTTTCAATAGGGTCTTCCTGCTTCTAGACCCCTCACCTTCCTTCACTTGGAGGCTTTACTCCAGAAAACTTGCAAGTAGAAATTCTTTTCTCTACCTTTTTGAGATGCAAATCTTGCTAAAAGCCTCTGGCTGGCTTACAACTCAGGACTGTCTTTCTCAAGGACCTGGGAGTCATCCCTTTGAAATGTCATGGCCAAGGAAGACAGCACACTTATTTCCCAGTTTCTGTGGGAGGGCAGGAGCCTCACTTGCTCCAAGTTATAAAGGCCAGCTAGTGAACACAGATGCCCTAAAATCCCACCGTGTCAACCCTTTGGCGCTTTGTTTCAGTCAAGTTCGGGAGTTAAGTGCTGCCCTCTCTCCCGTCCTACAATAGCCTCCAATAAAGGCTTAAAGGCTCTCCACCTGCTTAACTGTGTTTGGTGCAGTTTCTGCTTTGATAGTTGGGTGAAAATGCTTGGTTTTCTTTCTTACAAACAGAAAGGGCTAAACTCACCAACTGCTTTAGATTTTCCACAGGCTTCAACAGAAATGATTCCTGAGGCGTGGAGAGGGCCTCTTCTGTGGTACGGTGCGAAAACCCACAAACTCGATACCTTTATTGAAACAAAGCAAAACAAAATAGTAGAAACAGGTCTTTTTTTCCCAGGTGATTTAGCAACTCTTTATTCCACTGGGTCACCACTTAGGATAGTTTTTAAAAGCGCATCATCGGTATCTAAGTGGTACAAATCACAAGTTCAGCTAGAGGGCAGCTCTTGGTTTCTCCAACAGGCAGATACAGCCCTTCTCTCCATGTTTCCATGACTTTTTTTTCCCTCTAAACCCAGAAAAGTGATATTTACAGTCAAGCCCTTCTTGAGAAGCTTGTAGGGTAGAGCAAATGAAACCATCTACGGTGTCAGGCTCATTCCCGGCTCTGCCTGTTTCTCTCTTCTTTGCCCTTTGGTAAATAAGCAGCGTCATTTCTCTAAGGCTTTGTTTTGTCTCTTAAAAGAGTGGTGAGAATAATACCTATCTTTTCTAATGATTAGGTGGAGGAAAACTCAGAAAGCCTTGAGCCTCCGGACTGAATGCATTATATAAAAGTAATTACTCAGTGTGAACAGCTAGGACGTATTTTATTCTAGTCGGGGGTGCCTCTGGTATTTATTTTGCATAAATAGAATGAGCTTAAAGGAACCTCAGCCATCACCTCCTCTAATGCTCTTATTTTACAGATAAAGAAAATGCATGATTCTGTGATATTATGAAACTGAAGTCAGTTAGGCTAAGTGTAGAAATTCCCATGCTTGATCTCCTCCCCAGACCTGGAACGTTGCCCACCCTTGAGCATTGTAAGGAAGAAGAGCCCTTCATTAACAACTTCTCCTGAGAATCAGCTGACTTTGACAAAAACAATTCCCCCAATCGATCAGATCTCAACTCAACATCAACACATCTTTCCTCCCTCCACCAACTCCACTTCTTGATAACTTTGTTTACCTGTGTCTGTAAAGGGAAGGTTTCTGCCTGACCTTCGAGACACTTGCAGAATCTTACAATAGGGGCTCTTCTTCCTACTGTCACAGTCTCCCTCCCCCTGCTTGAATTGGTCCCCTCACCGTATTGGGATAGACCCCCTCCCCTACAACGATGGCCTTCCCCCTCCTATTGCAATAGTTTTCTCAAATAAAATCTCTCCTTACCTAAGTCCAGGTTTGGTTTTATTTGATATTTCTACTCAACCATTATACCAGACACTTGTTAACTCATAGTTTTTGCACTGCTCACTTTATACTTATTTGCATTATTGGTTATCTTTCACCAGTCTAGCTCTTATTTCCCCAACTATAAAATAAAACTACTTGATAGGGTCCCTGCTTTATGTACGTATTTTTTATATCTTCCTTCATACACAGGACTATACTCTGTATCAGGTAGGGGCTTAATGACTATGTGTTGTTTGAAATTGGTTTATTTGATTTTCTTCATATAATTAATATCGCTATGTACAGCATATATTTAATGAATATCCCTTTTGTGCAAGTGTAGAAAAATATGAATCATAGGTCTTGATCTTCAAGAATGCATGATTTAGCTAAGGAGATAAGACTTTTTGTCAGGTAATTAATAGCTAAGTGACAAAAGCAAAGGTATATATATTCCGATGGAATGAAGAGAGAGATGTAGCTTCCTGAGGTTAAAGAATTCCGAGAGGAGAAGGGATTTTCAGTAATCCTTGAGTGAAACTAAGAGGGAGAAGAGAGAGATCATTCTAGGCAGGTGAACCGACTGAGTAAGGACTGGAGCTGGTCTGGACAGTAGGACATCATTTAGGAAGTGGTTAGATAGAAATTCCAAGAGTTTCATGAACTTCAGATTAGAAAAGGGCTTGATTTTTCATTTAGCATACTTTTAAACCAATTTACTGATTCACTGCAATTAATAATTATATACAATTAATTATGTGTTGACTTTTACTGGGCTAAATATTAAAGGGATTAAAAATAGGAGATGAAATGGATACAGGTGCTTTTACTGCACAAGATACGGTAAGAACTTCTAGGAGTCCAGTTGTTATAGACATTCTGCCTATTGACAAAAATTCATCAACAATACTTTTTCACATTTCTGTTTTGATTGAAAATTACTATGACATGATTCCTCATAGTGAATGAATGGGATAAGTACCTCTCCCATGAGCTTTTGCCAAGATACTTTTTCTGTGTCTCCTCCTGCAGTGGTGAGATGGGTTTTCTTGAACCTCACTGATAGTAGGCAAGAAACTGAAAATCTTCTGGATTATTCTACCTCAAAGACTGATCTATTACTCACATCATCTTTTCTCCATGGCTGTTTTTTATATCTTATTACTGTCTTGGGACACAATTTTGCTTTTGCTTTTGGGTATACTTATGTAGTCTGTCTGATAGATGCTAAAAATGAAGTCTGTCAGGTAGATACTAAAATTGACAGTAATGATTCTCTTCTATGTGAATAAAAATAGCTAAAAGTATGGAAAGAAAGAACAGCCATCATAACAAAAAGCTGCATGAAAAATAATAAGCTTTGCGTCTTGATCTTTTTTTGTACCCTCCTCCCCTCATTTTCTGAGAAGCAGTTATACCTAATTAGTTTTCTTTAAACATAGATTTATGACCACTGGAGGGGGGCACCTTTTTTTTTGCGGTACGCGGGCCTCTCACTGCTGTGGCCTCTCCCGTTGCAGAGCACAGGCTCCGGACGCGCAGGCTCAGCGGCCATGGCTCACGGGCCCAGCCGCTCCGCGGCATATGGGATCTTCCTGGACCAGGGCACGAACCCGCGTCCCCTGCATCGGCAGGCGGACTCTCAACCACTGCACCACCAGGGAAGCCCGGGTGGCGGGGGGTGCCGCCTTTCTATGAAGAGACCAGGAGCGTGAGCAATGAGAGCACAGCTGTTAAAGGCTCAGACCCGATGTGGAGCGTAATTAGCAGAGAAACCAAGCCAATTGTGATGGGACGTTGTGTAGAACAGATACTCCTCCTCTATCTTCTAAGATGGCTTTGATATTTTTTGTTAGTTTAAAGAGATTCTAAAATCTGAGTGAAAGTTAAATTTAGAGACACACACACCAAATCTTTCTATTAACTGCTACAGCTGGTTCAGATGAATGATCTAGTACTCCTGTGTGAAATGCACACAGCGATAAGTTAAATGTGCACTTTAAGATACTCTCTTAGGCTCTGGTACAGTTTAGAAAAATTCCTGCATAACATATTAAGGGCTGAGATGATTGAGAATATTTGTTTTAGCACTGACTTTCTTTGTGCATCTGTGAGATGTCTGGGGTACATTTCAGATGCTCAAGGAGAACCAATATATAGTTTTGTTTTGTTCTACGTAGGGAAGTTGTAGCCTCTTTAATCCTCCATTATTCAGCTTCTAGAGACCAAGGCATGAATGACAGCAATTTAGTTATCATGTTCTATTTCCAGCAGAACTGTTTGTAGTTTAGCTCAAAATATCTATCTTCTTAATTTTAACTGGTTTTGCCAGTTGCCAGTTAAACCAGATTGCAAGTGAAAATGAATATCATCAACACACTTAAATATTTCTGTGCATGATACAAAGCAGACTGTAGACAATTATAGACTACTGGAAAACGTGTTTCCACAGAAACTTTCTTGGAAATTGCTAGGAGTGTGTTAGACTTTAAAATCACTCATAGATGTATGCCCGAAATTTTAGTAAATTAGAAAAATACATTCTGCTTTAAAAGTACAGGTCTTCCACCTCCTAGAGAAATGGAAATAAAAACAAAAATAAACAAATGGGACCTAATGAAACTTCAAAGCTTTTGCACAGCAAAGGAAACCATAAACAAGGCCAAAAGACAACCCTCAGAATGGGAGAAAATATTTGCAAATGAAGCAACTGACAAAGGATTAATCTCCAAAATTTATAAGCAGCTCATGCAGCTTAATAAAAAAAAAACAAACAACCCAATCCAAAAATGGGCAGAAGACCTAAATAGACATTTCTCCAAAGAAGATATACAGACTGCCAACAAACACATGAAAGAATGCTCAACATCACTAATCATTAGAGAAACGCAAATCAAAACCACAATGAGGTATCACCTCACACCAGTCAGAATGGCCATCATCAAAAAACCTAGAAACAATAAATGCTGGAGAGGGTGTGGAGAAAAGGGAACCCTCTTGCACTGTTGGTGGGAATGTAAATTGATACAGCCACTGTGGAGAACAGTATGGAGGTTCCTTAAAAAACTAAAAATAGAACTACCATACGACCCAGCAATCCCACTACTGGGCATATACCCTGAGAAAACCATAATTCAAAAAGAGTCATGTACCAAATTGTTCATTGCAGCTCTATTTACAATAGCCCGGAGATGGAAACAACCTAAGTGTCCATCATCAGATGAATGGATAAAGAAGATGTGGCACATATATACAATAGAATATTATTCAGCCATAAAAAGGAACAAAATTGAGCTATTTGTAATGAGGTAGATAGACCCAGAGTCTGTCATACAGAGTGAAGTAAGTCAGAAAGAGAGAGACAAATACCGTATACTAACACATATATATGGAATTTAAGAAAAAAAAATGTCATGAAGAACCTAGGGGTAAGACAGGAATAAAGACACAGACCTACTAGAGAATGGACTTGAGGATATGGGGAGGGGGAAGGGTAAGCTGTGACAAAGCGAGAGAGTGGCATGGACATATATACAGTACCAAACGTAAGGTAGATAGCTAGTGGGAAGCAGCCGCCTAGCGCAGGGAGATCGCCTTGGTGCTTTGTGACCACCTGGAGGGGTGGGATAGGGAGGGTAGGAGGGAGGGAGACATAAGAGGGAAGAGATATGGGAACATATGTATATATATATAACTGATTCATTTTGCTGTAAAGCAGAAACTTACACACCATTGTAAAGCAATTATACTCCAATAAAGATGTTAAAAAAAAAAAAGTACAGGTCTTCCTCAAGTGTATTGGGTTACATCCTGATAAACCATGTTATGTCAAAAATACATTTAATACATCTACCCTACCAAACATCATAGGCTTAACCCAGCCTACCTTAAACGTGTTCAGAACGCTTCCATTAGCCTATAGTTGGGCAAAATCATCTAATACACAGACTATTTTATAATATAATGTTCAACAGCTCATGTAACTTACTGAATACTGCACTGAAAGAGAAAAACAGAATAGTTGTCTGGGTACAGAATGGTCCCAAGTGTACTAGTTGTTTACCCTCATGACTGAGAGCTGTGGCTGGCTGCCCACTGTCACAAGAGAGGATCATACCACATATCACTAGCCCAAGAAAAGATCACAATTCATAATTCAACGTATGGTTTCTACCGAATGTGTATCACCTTCATGCCATTATAAAGTTGAAAAGTTGTAAGTCGAACAATTGTAAGTTGGGGACTGTCTGTATATTATATTTAGGGCAGTGAAACTGCTCTTTATGATATTATAATAGTGGATATATGTCACTATACATTTGCCAAAACCCATAGAACGTACAACACCAAGAGTGAATCTTATTGTAAACTATAGACTCTGGGCAATTACCACGTATCAATGCAGGTTCACTGATTTTAACAAGTGTTACCACTCTGATGCGGAATATTGATAGGGAGGCCGTGCATGTTGGGGACAGCGGTACATGGGAAATCTCTGTATCTTCTGCTCAATTTTGCTGTCAACCTAAAACTGCTCTAAAAGATAGTCTATTAAAATTTTAAAAAGCATATTATGTAAAGAGAGTAATAGACTTTAAGGCAATGATTCATACATTCCCCTACAGTTTAAGTATGGTACATATAACATTCATGTTGCTCACAAGATAACTTTGATAGCCGTGTGCCATCATCGTAAACACTACAAATCACTAAACATTCACCATGAAACTGCTGATCACCCTTTCAACGTCTCCCTAAGCACCTGCCCTAGGTTATCCCATCATCATTTTTCTCCTGGACTGTAGCTATAGCCTGATAGGACCCTCTCCTTCTACTAGCTCCTTCCAAATGAACTTAGAATTGTCTTCCTAAAATGATCTTCAAGGTTCACAAATTGCAACACAAGTCAGACTACTCAGACCACACATGTACGTCCTGTACCCTAGCTCCTCTCAAAATGTCCAGTCTTTTTATCACACTCTACCCCTTTCTCTGCTAGTAAATCTGCACACTAGCTGCACCTTGATATGTATTCTGGTTTCCCCCATCCTTAACCCTATCCTTTGGCTCATTTGTTTTCACATTTCTGTATGTTAATGTCTTATCATCAAAGGTCCATATAAATGCTACCCATCTCACACACACAGACACATACACACAGACACACACAGACACACACACACACACACACACACAGACACACACAGACACACACACACACACACACACACTATTAGCCTTGAGATTACACTTCTCCAGGAATGGCATTCACAATATTTACCTTCTGCACAGCTTCTACCCACTGATCAGAACCTAACTGGTTATAAACATCCAATATGTTCTGGTTGAATGGTTAGCCTACAGCCCTTAGGATCTCTTGATTGGTTTCCCTGAGTCTTTTAGGAAGAGTTCAAACATCTTTCTGACTAACACAACCCTCCTCTGTGGTCCCATAGCACCTGTGTGTATCTCTATCATGGCTCTAACCACACTGTGCTTGAATCACACTTTGCTATGATTTCCATGCTCTGCCACGTAGAACGGCTGGCACACACAGACATTCAATAAAAGTTCGCTGGTGAACTGACTGAATTACAAAAAAAATGAATTGAGGCCAAAGACCAATTTTATCCATCTTCCCATAACTGTTTATACTAATTGCATCCATAAAGTGCTAGAAAAACATTTGTTGAATGAAACTGGAGCAGTTGTTCTCTAATGAAATCTTACTATTAATCATTTAATAATAGCAGTAACGATGATGATGGTAATAATGATGACAATGATACTACCAAACAATTGTACAGCATTCACTGTATGCCTGGCCTGTATTCAATGCTTCAAATGTACTTATTTAATCCTCATATCTACCCCTGTGTAGTGGTTCTATTATTTTTCCTGACTTGTAGGTGAGAACTGAGAGATTAAGTAGATTGTCTGAGTTCAGGCACCTCGTCTGTGGCGTGGCCACACTTCTATCCTGGGCAGTCTGACCCCAAATCCAATGCTCTCTTGCTCTGAATTCATTTTTGATGAAAACATGTTTTGATCTAATGAACCTATGATATATATGCATTGTTTTCCTTTCCCAACCGCCTGTCCTTTCTATTAACCACTGATACTCAGGCTTTGACCCTATTTCTCTGTAGAATATTTTCAATCAAAAGCTTGTAAATAACTTTCTTAGAGAAATCCTCTAAGACCTGCAACCGTTGTCCGCACGCTAAACTATTTCTTTCCCGCCTTCCATGAAATTACTCTTCTGTCTCCATATCTGTGTCCACCCCTTCATGGCTTCCCAGCTGAGGACACCTCGTGAAAGCTTGTTCCTCCTTCACTCTGCCTGGGCCGCTCAGCTTCTCGGTGGCCTCTTTACTCCTTAGGCATCTCCTGCCACAAATACCTCAATATCTTTTCCTCTCATCCTAATTATTCACCCACATTTCAGTCTCAAGTCTACTAAATAGATGTTGGTTTTTCTTTCACAATTAAAAACAAGCACCTAAAGAGTATCACCGCCATCTTAAATCATACTCTGAAATATTGATCCCTTAATTATATTAATAAACATGATTGGCTGATCCAATCAGCCAGTGAATCAGCCAGTGATCTCTTCAAGTTTCCTGATCCAATCAGCCACGCGGTGGTTTCATTTCTCATTTTTGCTTAAGGAATTGCTAGTTTGGCTTTGAACATCATCCTTGAGAGCTTGGTTTACATCTTTTTGGTTAAGAGACAGGTGAGCAAGAGCATAACTGTTTTCAGTATTAAAATACTTCTCTACCAATTGATAAATAATCACTGTACTCAGCCCCCTGAGCAAAGTCCCTCCAATCAAAGACCTTCCCTCAGGACCCCTGGACTTGCCCACAATCCAACAAATAAAGGAAATAATATTCCCTGACACAGCAGGACTCTTCTCAGGCTCTGTACCAATACCAAGGCCTGTACCATTCTGTTGTTAAATATTTTAAATATTGCCCCTGAAATGAGAAGTGGAGAACTTGAGTGGGCTGGCTCTTATACAAGATCAATTCAAGAAATACTCCTTTTATAGGATTCTTTGGAGCTTTTACGAAACTGCAGTGGAAGGTAGGATCTATGATGAGTCTATTGTCTCTCATTATAGGATTCATGTGATAAATTTCTTAATTTCTTTGGGAGCACCTTTTTTCTGGGAATGTAATTTGCTTCTCAGGAAATCTCTTGTTTCTTTTAATCTGACAGAAGGACTACATTATAGTATAGTTTTCTTTTTGCTTTGTCTTTTAGGAATTCCAGAATTAAAAGTAATACTCAATTGAACAATAAAATTTTACAAGCTATTTGGTACATCTCTCTTTCCTCCTAAATGATTTATTAATTTAACATTTTTATTTATTTTAATACGATTTCACATTAGTAGCTGCATCCAAAAATTTTTTTGGGGGGGGGTAGGTGGTAAAAAATTATACATAAATGAAGTATGCTCTGTGTTCTACTGGGCTTAGTGCTTTGGGTATCATGAGCTGCAGGGTCACTGCTGTGGTTTACCGTGTTCTCCTGGATGCCTCCGGACTTAGATCTTTATGCTTCTAAATTCAGGACTAAAGTTTCTTACTGTTAAAGATGAAATGGGTGGGAATAAATACTGAAAACACATTTAATTGTCCATGTACTTTACTCAAGAGTCCTCCTCTGAGATTTGTATATCCCTAAAGTTGACCTAGCTAAAAGCAGGGAGAGAAAATCTCCAAATGATTTATTATTATTATTTTATGTTTTGCCTTATGTATTGAATTACTCTATCTGTGAGTAAATCCAACTACTCTTGGTACTTACTTAGTTCATGGACAATTACAGTTTTTCCAGTTCTTTCCTTTTCCTACCTTCCTTGTAGCCAAACCACATAAACATGTCTATTTTGTAGAATTAGTGAAGGCAGAAAGAAGTTACATTCAAAGTTGTCATCTTTGCTAAAGGTGATTTACAACGAGTCTAAGAAAAAGTGATGTGAAATGTTGCATGTTGAGGAGACCAATTAGAGTGAATACAGGTTTTAAATTTTCTATGCATGTCATTTTCAAGAACATTATTTTTTTAAATCATATATACCATGGATGATAGGCCCAAATGAGAACCAACCCTATTTTAATACTTTCTATTTATTTCCAACAGTCTACCCATTCCACAAATTTACACACAGTATTCTTTTAGTCTTTGTAGTTCCCATTCTTTGTTCCAGACTTTATACATGATATGTGGTCAGTGAATGTATATCCAATTTTCTTTTATTATAAACTATGCACTGTGTGCTTTGCTCAATGGGGAACAACTAAGTTCCTTTTCTTTTTCTCACAGTTTCTCTGTATTTTAAATGTCTCTTATTTAAAGTTCTGCCATTCTGCCAATCAAATGAATAATTATTATCATCCATCTGTCCTACCTTTTTAGCTACCCAATCAATCAATAATATATTGTGTGCCAAACATGTTTCCAAAAGAATACATACATAAATTAGACATTTTTCTTCTGATAAATATGCTTACCTTTCAGACTAGAAGATAGATATATAAGTAAATATTTTTCTATATAACGTAGTAAAATTAAACGGAAATTTGACAAAGTGCTACAGGAACGGAGAGAAGAGATCAACTCTATCCTCAGGAATTCAGTAAATGCTTCACAGAGTCATTGATATTTGTGCTATTGTTCAAAGTATGAATATGAATTTCCTCGGTAAAAGGAAAGAGAGCAGACAATGGTAGTCCAGATGAAGTGACGACTTTGTTCAATGATCTGGTTTATTCAAGGAACCTTGAGATGCTCAAGTTGCATGGTGGGGAGAGGCGGTGAGTAAATGCGGACAGGTGGAAAAGTGCTTTTATACAGGACCTTCCAAACCATGCTGGCCCAGTCGGTTTGGGCTGCAATTACAAAAATACCATAGACTGGGAGCTTAAACAACAGAAATTATTTCTCATAGTTCCGGAGGCTGAAGGTTGGAGACCAAGGTGTCCCCAGGTTCTTGGGGAGCACCCTCTTCCTGGATTGTAGATGGCTGTCTTCTTGCTGTGTCCTCACATGGTGAAGTAAGAGAGCGAGGAAGAAAGCTCTCTGTGTTTCTTCTTATAACTAATCCCATGTACCCCCAATTGCCCTTAATCTCCAAATACCATCCCATTGGAGGTTAAAGTTTCAACATATGAATTTTGGATGGGGGTGGACACGAACATGCAGTCTGTAAAACACGCCTAATAACTTGAGTTTTAGTTGGTAGTAAAGGACAGAGACGGCTGGCCAAGCAGCAAAGTCACAGCTATCAACTTGTGTTGATAAGCGTGAACCAGAGACAAGGGATGAGGTATCTCACTTAGATTTTTGTGTGTCCATTTAACCCATGGACAAGGCATACTGCAAAAATATGGGAATTTATGATTAAGAAAGTAGAAATGGTATGTTCTTCAGCTGTACATATAACTAAAAGGGCTTCTTTTTAAACAAATCTAAATGAATAATATTCATGATGAAAAATTGGGAAGGTATGCTACTATTTATTAAAAAAATATGGTAGTGATTTCTTTATCATTCTAGATTATTGTGGGAACACTGACCTCTATATGTTATGCCACAAATTTAACTTACACCTAGAAAGTATTTATGCTAGACTTATGTGACATCTGCTGAGAAATCTAAATTACCAGTTGACAAAGATCATTCAGATAGGAAAATCTAAATCTATGTAAAAACGTTGAAAGGAGCAGATTTGGGCATCTGTAGGGGAGAGATGATAAATCATCCACTGATGTCAGAGGAAAGTGCGTGCTTCTGTATTGTTGGTGCGTCATGTGGTTCAGGTTGGAAATACAAAGCTAATTATTTTTCTTTATATATAGCATCTGTCCATGAAGGGCTCAAATAGCATTTATGTAATGGTTTCTCACAATGTTTCAGTGGAATAAGGGATAACCTATGATTGTAATTTATGGATCAGCAGGGATTGCTGGAAAAGTACTAGAAAGGTTGCAGCATCAACTTGTTTGGGATTTGGTACAACAAGCAGGCAAGACCAGAGAAGGCTGCAGTAGGTGGCTGAATTGCGGAAAGCAATGTACTGTGTAGAGGCAGCCCCAGAAGTGTCATTAGAAACGGCGATTAACAATGCCAAGATGGCGGCATTGCCAGCCTATAGGAAATAAAGAAATATATAAGAAGCAACTTATCTCCCCCAAATTAAAAATCATTAATTTTCCAGGCCCAACACGTTGTCTAGTGAGCTCCATCATATTATTTATTATCCATTGTGTTGCTTTTTGTATTTGCAATAGCAAATATTTTTTATTTTGTTTTGTAATACGGGGTGAACACGATTTAAAATGAAATGAAAATTTATTAGGTCATTATTAGTGTATTTCTATATTCATTAAAATAAGGAAATGAAGGAAATCGGGAGAGTGTCTTATGATTTAAGTGCTATTCTGTAGGAATTTCAATGTATTCAGGCATAAAAAGTATCCTTTTAAATAATCTCTCCAAAAGAAAAATAGGTAGAATTATTCTACACTCTGCATGAACAGAGCAATTAGGAGTAGATCTTTTGTTAAATAGATTAATAGATAATTAGTCATTAAAAGCTTCAGAATTCTCTTCCTTCTCCCATGGTTCTTTGTGTTTATATGTGTGTAATGATAGGGGTGCCTCATTATTTCAATTATTTGCATGTATTGAGTAATAATCTGTTTCAGGCACTGTGCCGAATTCTTTACATGCATCATCTCAGGTAAATCTTAGATAACGTTTTACGCAGTTGATATTGTTCCCACTCTACGTGAGAAAAACAAAGCACAAACTATGGAATTTAGTAGTCGCCTTGGACCACACACCCACTGATTGGCAGAGTCAGGATTATGAGTTGAACCCGAGCTCCATGATTCTTCTCAGCTCTGCCTAACCCCTTTAGGGATGGAAAAAGCAGAGAAGAGAAAGTCTTGAATTCCTGCTCTCTGGCAGGAGGTGTTTGCTTTGAGCAGAGCTGTAGATGGGGAAGTAGCTGCAGGATCACGCCCAGGAAACACTGAGGGGCTGTCTGGGTGACATCTGTCTTCGTCTTCTGGGGGCGGCACCAACCCAGCATGATATGACTCCCAGCATAAAGTCAGGAGGGATGAAGACTCTGGCTGTGTGGCCAACAGTGCTGACAAATTAAGTGGAGAGAATTAGTGAGTCCTCAATATGCTTCTAGAGGACGTGGAGTGACTGGGACAGCTGGGACTCCAGCCATGACATTGGGTTATTTATATCCCTTTGCTCATCACCTGGAAAGTCTGGGAGAGCTGTCTAAGAAAATGGAATTGTACAGATGGCCAACGGGCACATGAAAAGATGCTCAACGTCGCTAATCATTAGAGAAATGCAAATCAAAACTACAATGAGTTACCTACCACCTGACACTGGTCAAAATCGCCATCATTAAAAAAATCTACAAACAATAAATGCTGGAGAGGAGGTGGAGAAAAGGGAATCCTCCTACATTGGTGCAACGGAAATTGGGAATGTGAATTGGTGCAGCCAATCAGGCTGCTTAACTCTCTGGACCTGTTTCTTTACTGTCACTGAGGAGTGAATAGATAACGTCCATATTAATTTTCTAGGGCTAAGTACCACAAACTGTGTGATCTCAACAACTAAAATTCATTGCTTCACAAATTTGGAGGCCAGAAGTCCGAAATCAAGGTGCCGACAGGGCTGCTTCCCTCTGAGAGCTGTAAGGGAAAGATCTGTTCCAGGGCTCTCTGCCTTGGAGATGTCCCATCTCCCTGTGTCTTTTCATTTTCACCTCCCCTCTATGTGTGTCTGTCTCTGTGTCCAAATTTCCCCTTTTCATAAGGACACCAGTAATGTTGGATTAGGGCCCACCCTAACGACCTCATTTTAACTTGGTTACATCTGTGAAAACCATATCTCCAAATAACAACACATTCTGAGGCACTGGGATTTAGGACTCCAATATGTCTTTTTTTGGAGGGGACGCAATTCAACCCATTACAATGTCCAAAATCTTTCCTTTCAGCTTTAACATTTTGTCAAGGCCAGATATGTGCTAGTTTGTATCCCTGAGGTTATTTTAGTGAGAGAAACACAAATGCACCTGGTTTCAGCTGAATGGAAGGAATTTGTTAGTTCACAGAATCCAGAAACATGAAATGACAGACACCAGCCAGATCCTTAAATGCTGAGAGGATTCTCTATTTGTTCAGCTCTGCTTTGTATCAGCTTTATTTCCCTTCTTTATAGATTGACTTCTTACATAACCAAAAAGTTGATGGCCGGCATCTTCAAGTCTTCCAAGGGTAAGGGAGGGGAGGGATAGGTGTGGATAACTATCTTCCTTGGAGTTTGAACAATCACAGACCGGGCATCTGAGGGTCCAGCTTAGACCAGGTGCTTCCCCTGGAATGGGGCAGCTGTAGCCCCACCCACAAGATTAGGTAGGAGCGGGACAGATATTTCTGAGGAGAATGGTAGTTCATAGAGTCGGCAGTTCCACAGAATTTACTACAGTTATGCCATTTAAAAATGTGTCATTCCCATTGATTGTCTGAGCATGTGTGATGCAGGACTTGTTCAGATCTCTGCCTGCCTGGTACAGAAGTAACCACACTGGAATAATCGTCTTGGCTGCGAAGGCTAAAATGAGCAGGCATTAAACAACAGTGTGTATGAACGCAGAGTGAATGGCCAAGCCGTGGGAAGAGGCAACACAAGGAAGGAAATCGCAAAGTATGAGGGGAGCTTCGGAACAGAGCATGTGTGTGCAGTTCCTTTTATCTGAGGCCTTGTTCTGCCTCAAGAAGGGAAGTTACACTGTGCAAGGGGCACTTGGGCAGGCAGGTGAGTGTGTGCTGGGCTGAGGGACACACGGACCTGATCAAAGCTCACAAAAGACGTAAGAACAAAGGGCGGGGATGCTGCGTGATGCTCACTTGATGTAACATTGCCCTGTATTGGTCACTGTCTGCCCACTCCTCTAAATTCATGTCCGCACGGAAACTGCAAATGGGACCTTATTTGGAAAGACGGTCTTTGCAGGTGTAATCAAGTTAAAATGAGGCCCTACGGGCTCACCTGAATCCAGTGACTGGTGTCTTTCTAGGAGGAAGGAGAGGGTGATTTGGACACACAGGCACCCACAGCGAGAATGTCATGTGACCACAGAGGAGGACATTGGAGGGACGCAGCCACAAGCTAAGGATCTGGAGGGTTGCTGGCAGCCTCCAGAGCTCAAGGAGGCAAGGAAGTGTTCCCCTTTGGAGGAGCCCTTGGAGGGAGCACACCCTTGTCGACACCTTGACTTTATACTTCTAGGGCCCCACAACTGTGGTAAGAATAAAGTTTTGGCGTTTAAACCACACAGTTTACAGTAATTTGTTAGGACGGCCCTGGGAAACCACCACAGACAGCATGCTTCAATTTTAAGCAAGAGCCTGTGAGCACAGACATAACTCCTTTTGAGGAGGCTTATGGCTTGTTGTAGAAGTCAAAAGTTAAGCCACTTCAACAATTAAAACCCAGAACTAACTTTCTGTAGTGGAGGTCTGTGAGGAGTGACGTTCCACTATAATGTTCTCTTTGGGGACCTGCTCAACTGGGCTCAGGGAGTCGCTAATTTTCACCTCTGTGTTGTCAGATATCCTAAACTTCCGAGGTTGAAATCAAATATACATGGTTTAGAGAAGAAAACCTATATCAAAGATTGAAGTTAATAAGAAAAATTTCTCTGAGCGTTCAACATGTCATTAAAACACACAATAAAAAGCACAAATAACACAGAGCGCTAATTTTCCTTCTTTTGTATCTTCTCGTTTTATTATTTTTTTTCTATAGCCTTTAGTGCTTTCTTAATTCCAGAGTATTGCCTGATTTGGATGGGAAATATCAATTTCCTCTACTGAAATTCTTCAGATTGCTTCTCTAAATGTCAGTTGTATTGGGCTTTCCCTGAAAAAAAAAATGCTGTCAGGGAAGCAGTTTGCAGATCAAGTAGATAACAGAAACCAGGAGGCTATTATTAGCTATGGAGAAGGCAGTGAGCTTGCTGGTTACATAAGTGAGAGAACTGGTAGCCTTCTGGGAATGAGGAGAGAAATGGAGAATTGATCAGTAAGGAAGATCTGGGCTGTTTCTCATTATCTCTGTTTTCCACCAAAAAAAAAAAAAAAAAAAAAAAAAAAAAAACTAGCCCAGAATTGTGTTCTGGCCCTTCTGTCTGTCTCCTGTCATTTGAATCCAGTCCACAAAAGAATAATGTTTAAAGTGTTTCAACGTTGATTATAAAATCCCTAGGTCAAGTCAGTGGATACAAGCGAGAAGTAAAGAGTCAAGCACCTCTGTATGGAAATGTTATATCACACCCTGCTTTTGCTGTGTTACAGTTTATAAAAGTGTAGACAGCCCTCTCTCAAATTTCTTCACAGTTCATAACAATCTGACTGGTGGTTTGCAATTTCTTTTCTAATTAGATTTTTTGGCATGTAAAAATGCAGGGCTGCTTTAGTTCTAGTCCAGGGTTTTGTTTTGTTTTTGTTTTCCTCCACCTTTTTCTTCTTTTTCCTTTGTTTCCTTTTTATTCAGCAGTGGTTTGTTGCCTTCTGTTATTTTCTCACCCTTGGCCATGACATACTTAGTTAATTTCTGGCAGACTCTTGCCTAATGCTTGTCAAGTTCCATTTCTCTCTGTGTGTTTTCTTAGTATATAAAGCTCAACCATCACTCATTGTGTTTTTGAAGATAATGTTGGTTGTGAGCCTCGAAGGACTTCAGTAAACTTGCAATAAATGACCTTTTCCAAATGCAGGGAACAGTAGGCAGGGGCACAGCTGATAACCAGTGCATGGAGACGGTATCAGTAAAAGCTGTCAGCGCCCCGGCAGAAACACTGAGAACTGCCACAGGCAGCTCCTCAGAATAGAACTCTTGCAGGAAACGGTTTCTTTTCAGTGACATTGTCCTTAACAGCCTCCAAACATTCTCCCTCTGTCGGCACACTCCACCTCCAATCAAAAATCGAAATTCTAAACCAGCAGACTGAAATGCTTTTCAGCAAACCACTCAATGCTTAATCTCCTGAAAATTAAGGAACCAAATCTCCAGCTGGGAGAGATTCAGAGCAGCAGCCTCCAAACAAGGTCATCTTCGTGTTCTCTCCTCAAAGCACGCTCCTGTGTGCTTGCTCACATAATTAAGGACGAAATGATGCTAGGTGAGGGGTACATGGAAATGAAGTCACATGTGTCATCTGATTGTATGGAAAGGATAATACATGAAACCTGATAAAATTCCTAGGCCAGTAACTTGGCTGCTACTGGTTTACAATTAGATGTGACAGAGTAAGGTAGGAATTAGTTGTTTTTAGTCTGAGTGGTACACCTGCCTAGTTTTCTAAATCAGTCCAGCATTTTCTGAAGCACATGCAATGTCTTGGGCAAGTTCAAGAATCTCCCCCTAATAATAAAAAAAGAAAAGAAAATTTGTATGTATGCGTTTTAATCTTGAAAGATCTAAATGATTGGGTGACTAAAAGTAAACTCTATCAAATAAATAATAAATGGTACAGTTACCCAAAAATAAATGAAGCAAGTGATAGGACACCCTGTTTCTGACCTGTGAATCTAAGCAGAGACCCAAGTGAGCTTGCCAGACTCCTGACCAATGAAAACCCTAGGTTATAAATTTGTGTTTTAAGCCCTAAGTTTGTGAGAATGTGTTAGAGCAGGAATAGGAAACTAATGCAATAGGCGGTCAATACGTATTTACTGGTTGAGTTGGTGACCTGAGATGAGCTGGCCTGTCTTGGGTGACTTGTATATCTCTGACTCAGTCACAGGGGACGGGATGGTCTAACGGGTCAGGCCTGACTCAGGTGTCTATTCCTGGAACCACGTGGATGGAAGGTTGGGGAGGAATGATTTCTCACAGCATGCTGAGGACTTTTATAGAGGGAAAGAGGGAGAAAAATTACAGAAAAATAACATACGATTCCCACACGAGCACCAGGATTCATCTTGAGAACAGATGGGCAGCCTCCTGAACACGACTGTCAAAATCTCCATCTGTCCTACAGCTCAGGAAGCACCAGAGTTGAATTACAGAGAAGAGCCCTCTGTGGACTGGAGAAGCTGAGGCAAACCTTTCACAGCAGGAGACCTTAATTGGGGGTGTGCATCACCATCACCTCTGGGACTTGGTCAGTATTCAGATACCCAGAGTCTGCCCCAGGCCTAATACAGTACAACGTCTGGGTGTGAGGCTTGAGCACCTATATCTTAAAATTGTTCCACAGATGAATCTGATGCAGGCGTTAGTCTGGAGTAGGGGTCGGCAGGCAGACTTTTCCCGTGAAAGGGTCAAACAGTAAATATTTTAGACTTTGTGGGCTATGTGGTTGCTGTAGTTCATATTCAAGTCTATCATTAAAGAGGAAAGTAGCCACAGACAGTTCATATACAAATGGATGTTGTGGCCGTGTTCCAATAAAGTTTTATTGACAAAGGAAGATTGTGGGTTGGATTTAGCCCCTGGGCTGTAGTTTGTGACTCCTGGTCTACGGCATGAGGATCTGTACAGAGAAGCAGACCTGGAGGGACAGCAGAATTCCCAGGAAGGTCAGAGGTTGTTAAGAGAGACACAAGAACCCGGTGGATGGGGCATGAAGGATAAACCCATAATTTGCTTAGAGAAAATAAAAGTGCCTGATGAAAAGCATACATTTCTAAGAAAAGACAAGGCTATAGTTAGCAATCATATGCACATTAACATTATATTCTCTTTCCCAGTTAAATTCATAGGTTGGAGTTAAAAACAAAACAAAACAAGACAAAACAAAACATCGTATTTAAAAATAAAAAGAAGTAAAGCCTGTCATTTGCAACACCATGGAGGAACCTGGAGGACATTATGCTATGTGAAATAAGCCAGACACAGCAGGACAAGTACTGCATGATTCCACTTATATGTGGCATCTAAAAGAGTCAAACTCACAGAAACAGAGAATACGCTAGTGATTACCAGGGAGATGGGGGAAATTGGGAATTGTTCAATGGGTATAAAGTTTCAGTTATGCAAGATGAATACATTCTGGAAACATAGTACCAAGAGTTAACAACATCGTATCCATGCATTTCAAAATTTGTTGAGAGTAGACCTCATGTTAAGTGTTCTTACTACAAAAAACCAACTAAAAACCAAAGGGGAACAAAGAAACTTTGGAAGGTGTTCGGTACCTCTATTACCTTGATTGTGGTAAAGTTATCACAGGTGTTTGCATACGGGCAAACTCATCAAATTGCACATAGTTAATATTTGATATTTATTTGCATTCAATTATACCTGAATAAAGCAGTTAAAAAAGTTTTAAATGAAATTATGGTTTCAGGATGTATTAATCACATATCTATACCTGCTTTGTCCTTCACAAGTTTAGAGGAGTGAAAAATTGAGCAAAGTGAAGTTAAAAAACTGAAGAATAAAGAAAAAATTAGAGATTACCTACAAGACAGTTTGTTTTTGGCATTTAATATCCCAAAGAGAAAGGACTGAGTGGTTTCTTAATTTATCTGTTATTACATGGAAGAAGTTCAAAGTAAGGGCTGTACATAAGGTATACACTTAAATGTTATAAAATTGAACAGGCTTTTAAGTAGGTTGCCATTGAAAATAAGTGTGGATTCTCTTTTATTTAGGAGAGGTTGTGTTGTAATTTCATCATTCTAGGCCAGTGACCTTGGACAAGTCACTTAACATTGAAATAATGATAGTATCTACTCACAAGGGGCTTGTGAAGAACCAGAGATAGTGTTTAAAAAAAATGTTTTGTAAATGGTAAAAAAATCATAAAATATGGGTTGTTAAAATATGATAACAACTCTCTTGGATGTACTGGAACTGTTATCCTTAGAAGAATTCTATGCTATTCTGGTAATTATGGGATTCATTTATTTTCAGAAATGCATTTTTTCTAAGCACTTTGAAATGATACTCACACATATAAAACAACGTGCTGTAGCATTATCTGCATACTTAAAATGGGAATATTCTCACTTCATGATTAATGTGAGGGTGAGAAGCTCGCTCAAAATATTTATGGCATGTTTAAGGCTGATTAATTTTATGATCTCGCAAACCTGATCTGTTTCACAGTTTCTAAACTAAAATAGGATGTATGTTATTGAGCTATAAAGGTCTTGGAATGAAATTTTCTCACGTCTTCATACTTGTATATGAACAAGCATAAGAAATGGCATTTTGCTGGCGGAGCTTCAGCTCATACTCCGCTGCCTGTAAGCACTGGTGGGTACAGAGTCGGGTTTGTACGTGGGGTGGTGGTTTAACATTTTCCCCAACAATCTGGATACACTTATTGTTCAGTATGGGCTTTCAGTTTATAACTGGCAGAAGAGATTGTAGTTTGTTTGGGTATAGAGGCTGGTGGGAGGAGGTATAGATAGATTCTCTGGAGTGGGTTTACAGCATCTCATTCTGGTCTGGCCCTTGGATTCAGGATTCAGGTTAATCACAGGAGTGAGGGTCCAAGGCTGTTGGAACTGTATTTAGGAGAGGACTGTAATGCTCTTGGCAAAAATAAGTGAAGAAGTGATACAAAGTCCAGGAGACAATTATTCCCACCACTTCTGAATGGGACGGGCTCTGCTGTTTGATGAGTCTCTAGACAACAAGTGTAAACTAGACTACGGATCACAGGGAAACCCATGCACTGCTGGTGAGAGCATACCCCAGAGTAACCCTCGTGGGTGGAGCATGAATATGTAGCACTTGGTGAAATGAGGACTGATTGTTATGCTATGAAAGACCCACCCCCCGCAACACACTCCCTTGTATGTAACCAGAGAAACCTAGTCTAGTTGTCAGAGTAGTTGAAAGTCATTTACTGTTCAGTAATAGGAGAATGCATATGGATACACACATGGAATATCACAAAGCAGTTGGAAGCAATGAATGATGTGTACATACTGCAACTTGGACAGATTTTTAAAAATACAGTGTTGACTAGGAAAAGTTAGCAGCAGAATAAATCCATAGTTCATTGCCATTTATGGAAATAAAAACATTAAATATTTTAAAGGATCAAAAACACACCCACAGAAATACAGCAAGCAAAGTAGATATCATGAGGAGCAGAGGAAGAAAGTGGGAACTGAAACTTTATGAACCAGCATACAGTGACAGCAACATTTTAAAAATTTCTGTTAGAACTGGAAGTAAAGGGATATATCTGGTCTTGGGTTGTTTGGCAATATAGCTAAGTCCTTTATTTTGAAATGATCTACTTGTTTCCATTTTATCTATATGATTCCCCTTATTTGCTTATCAAATCTGAATGAATTTTAAAAAGTAGCAACAAGAAGATTAATACAGCATCAAGATAAAGAACTATTGATATCTAACTTGGCAGCTTTGATTCCATTATATAGTAATTGGTAGATGACCCAATATCTGAAAAATATTGAATATATATATATATATATAATTTCTAAATTAAGACATGCCAGAAATTTGGAGAACCTTTTCAAATAAATGTGGATTTAAGAGGTAAGAAGCACTTTGTCTTCAGGAAACACCACAAGTATCTACTCTTCGTGAATTACATGCAGCACCTAGTGTTTATGCCAAAATTTGCCTCTTTATCAATTTTTAAAACGCCGTTTATAGCTCCTTGGGTATTGGTAGTTGGCAAAAAAGAACCTTGTTTTTCTATCTAGTCTGTATACTTTGCGTTTTATTTCTGTGAAATCAAAAGACTCTTAGACACACAGGAAGTTGACAAAAGTTGGTCAATTATTAATGTTCTACAGAATTAAGTTTTGCTGCCCATCACTTTATGTGCTTTACTTTCTGTGGTAGACAGAATAATGGGCCCCTAAGATATTCACATTCTAATCTCTATAACCTTGATAATAATGAACGTGTTACCTTACACATAAAAGGAGAATTAAGGTATCAAGAAGATGAGGTTAAGGTTGCTAATCAGCTGAATACAAGACAGGAAGATTATCCTGGACTAACCAGGTGAGTCCAAGGTAATCATAAGGGTCCTTAAAAGTGTAAGAGGGACAGAGTTCAGAGTCAGAGGGATATGTGACTATGGAAGAATGGTCATAGAGACGGAACAATGCTGGCTTTGAGGATGGAAAAAGGGGGCCAGGAACCGAGGAATGCACACAGCCTCTAGAAGCTGGAAAAGGCAAGCAAATGAATTCTCCTCCATTGCCTCCAGGAAAGAATGCACTCCTACATTCTTGATTTTCTTCCCAGTGGGGCCTGTGTCAAACACCTAATTTACAGAACTGTGAGATAAGAAAATTGTGTTGTTCTAAGCCACTGAACTGTGGTTATTTATTATGGCAGCAACAGAAAATTAATGTACTGTTTGTTATTACACAATCATATGCCTATACAATGATATGCCCTCAAATTTAAGCTGACTGTTCCTGCTGAGTGTATCGCTTCTCTTTTTGTAGAGTCCACTTGGTTTTAAAAGCCATTAAGTTTTGACCTCAAAAGAGGTTTCAGAGTTAACTGTATTAAAATTGTAGAGTACTTATTAGTCATTCCAAAATGAGGAAAAAAGTCTATGTAAAATATTAATATTTCATGGAAAGAACAAACCTCAGGCTATCCTCAGTAATTAGGAAAAAAGTTTTAATAGAGAATTAACTTTTAATTTTAAGTTAATATTACAAAGTTTTAGTCAGCACTGTGTTAATTTTGTTCAAGTTACATGGTAACCAATATGAATTATTTTTTGGCCTTGGTCAAGAAAGTTTTGGGAATAATGTTATTACACAAATTGTCTACAGTAGCACAGACTGGTTATAAAGAATGCTTTTTTTTTTCCTTTGGTATGGAATGTCTGAAGGTGACAATGTATGTTTTTCAAGAAGTGGTTCACATTATGATTTTTTCTAGATTTTACCAGTTTTTAATTTAATTGGCCTATGAACGTGTGTAAATATGTGATGAGAACTCAAAAGGTGAATGTGGCCTTATGAAGCATCTTAAGTGACCGGTACCCATTCTAGGTTGAATACTGAGGTATTGTGCCAATGAAATAACATAGATGTGAAGGATTTGAAGTGATCCACCCTGTGCTCTGACAATCGTCCTGAAGAGAAGGAACATGACATAGCCAGTAAGCATCAAAGATCAGACCTGAACAGACCCAACCAGGTGGGGTTTCACAGGCAAACACATGTTGAGTTCACTGCTCCTCAGTTGCCGTTGAAGTATCCATTAATGGATGAACCACTAGGCAACATTAAGATGCCTAAATCTTTTGAGAGATTAAAAAATGGAATGTGATATTTAAGTAGAATCAGGCTTTAACACATGCTGTGGGGGAATAGAGCAATACAAGTGCAGAAAGTTTTTCTGGCAGACTTGGACCTATTTTGAGAGGGGAGGTTTAAGTGTGTGTGTGTTTATTATATTGAACTGCTGCTAAATTAATAATTAGTGAACCTTCTGCTGAAAACTAAAGGAGATGCCTTCATTTCAGCTTCACATATTAGCAAGTCAATTTGTATGCTTTTCAGATTTTTTTTAACAAAATGATTTTATTACACTGTTTTCCCAAGTTGTTTCTTCTTCCAAAAGTATACATACAGCTTGCATAATGGAGAGCCGTGTATTTGGTGTGCATTCAATCATTTTGAATATCCCTCAATATCACATGTAAATCCTTTGGAATATTACCAGTGGTTTACATGGGACCTAGAGATTCAGCACCATTCATTCCCCTCAGGAAATGAAAATTCATGGATACCTTCAAGCTAATTCATGGATACCTTATAAAGAGTTATACCAAATGGGTATGGTGGTATTATACGGTAACATAAGAACTTCAGCCATTGAACTAATATATTTCTATAGTGCTGTTAATGGTGGATGAAATGTATTGAATGAGTTTATGTGAGTTGAAGTATTGAGGAAATTTACATATATTTGCACATACGTACCACTTGTCCCAAGTTACTCCACAGAGCTATATCTGTTCTGTCTTCTGTTTTTAACATTGCAAGCAAGTTGTACTCAAAATGTACTGATTTGTACAAGCGATATACAAATATGTAACTTCATTTTTTTGCAACTGATCTCTTGTCCTCCACCCCCATCCTTGCTGAAAATGCCTGACCTTGCCCACCACAGGGGCTGCGATCTCTCTTGTTTTAAAAATTCACCATTTTGAGTTCCTTACTCAGCTCTTTAGATGGTTTCCCATTTCCACGCTTCCCACAATGCATCTGGATGCAAGAGGAACTATATATAATACAATGAAAGGGTGGAGGATGACGGGGGAGTGGGCTGCTCTAGGGTCCACAGCTGTTGTCCCTCCTCGTTGGTTTTATCCTCTCAGTCAAGGCCCGACTCTGCTGTGCTAACTCAGGTGGCGTCCGTCTCAGGTTGACGCGCTTTGGCTACACCCTCAGCGGCCTCCCCTCGGCTGACCGAGCACCGCCATGTTGGATGCTGCACCACTTGCCATCCGGGAAGCAAAGAATCTTCCAGCCTCTGTCCAGAGAGTAAGAAACATCCTACCCAGGATCTGCACCCACCTCCAAGGGATCGCTATTGCAATCTCTCTTCTGAGATTCAATTCAGGGGGGTTAGGGGAGAAAAGACAGTAAAGTCTCACCTCATGCCCCCCCCCCACCCCCCTCTCTCATGCTCAAGCGCCAGAAACTACAGTGGCCAGAAGAAATTTCTTCCTGTGAGGTGCAAACTTTCCTCACCTTTCCCTTATCTGATATTCTTATGTCTTTTCACTAGGACTAAATATAAAATTATTCTCAGATTTGTAAGTTTTGCTCTTATTTTGAAAAATCATGTTTTGCGGGGAGGGGGTCTATTGTATAATCTGCCTGCGTACCCACAATCAAGCCAGGCTTTCAACGCACGGTCTTATAAAGGAACGTAAGGATGCCTGAGGAGGAGCCCAAAGCAAAGCTAGGCTCCCTTTGCTCTAGGCTGTCTCCCAAGAAGTGGAGGGGCCAAAGGGGGTCCAAGTTTATGCTGCTTCTAAACGTTGGAAGGAAAAAAATGTCTTCTTCCTTCTGGGCATATTCTCCTTCTTAGAGTCAAAGTTGGGATTTTCCACATATAGCAGCCTCAATGTGGCTGTTGGTTGGTGTGCTTTATTTTATTTTACTTTATTTTTACCTTCAGCATCCTAGCGGAGAAGAGAGTACTTTTGCAAGTACCTGGTGAAGGGCAGATTGCTTCCTCTGGTATGATGAATCTCTGGTTTCCAAGATGCCACGATCACAGCTGGTTCCAGGATTCCTGGAACCTGGCTTGGACAGGTTGGCCCTTGTCCGTGTGTGTCTCTGGGAGAAGCTAAGTCATAAGGAAGAGGGCTGGAGGGATCAGCTGGAGACAGGTTGACAGGGGCAGGAGGGCAGAAGTCAGAGCTGGGTCCTTCCCTGAGCTAGCTAGCAGACAGTGGGGGTGGACTTGGCGAGCTGATAAACTGAAGGGGTGGAAATGTTCTCAAAATTTAAGGGAACAGAGTTGGAGCAGACAGCTATATCTGCTTATAAAACAAATTAATCATATCCGCCTTCATGGCCACCGGAGGGAGGAATCCATGGGTGGAGTGCCTTGTGAAATATTGCCACATCCCTTGGGAAGTGCTGGAAATGAATTTCTCACCATGGGATGGGTGAGCACTAAAGACACCACCTGTAAATAGGAGAGCACCAGACTCGCCCTTTACAACAGGAAGTGTTTACCTGAGGTCCCTGAACTTCTAGGGGACCCTTCAATGGTAGGCACGGGTAAGTTTACCCTTGATATGGCTCGCAAACTTGTGTGCATGTGCCTTTGCGCATTTTGTCTCAGGAGATGTTCTGGTACTTAGAGCAGATTCTCAACAGAATCTCTGATTCCAAAATATCAAGGGCCATGACATTAAAGGAAATGCAAACAGGTAACTTCTAACTTGGTACATGAAAACTCTTGTCCCTTTCCCAGAAATTCCATTGGAAAAAAGCGGTGTCACTGATCACAGAATTCATTTTCCAGTTTCATGAATCCCATTAGTGATAAAACTCATGCAAAAATGTCCACTTAAAAGAGAACAACAACAGAAACAATAAGAGGACAAAGCCTGCCTTGGGCCCCCCATGAACGTGCTCACAGGACCTTTACTATAAATTGGTGAGGAATTAAGAATTTCTTTAAATCACTGGGATTCTTTACAGGGATCCAGCTTTGGAAAATTCATTTGTGAGCCAAGCAGTGTGTGTGAGGACATGCAGTAGCACATGATAAATAAGTTAAAGTTTCTTTAAGGAATTAACGATTCATTCTCAGGAGGCCTTATTTACTATAAAAACCCCAGTGCCTTTTGTCCTTATCATGCTGATAGTTACAGGGAAATTGATTCTCTTCACAGAATTTCCTGATGGTCTCCATAAAGCATCAGATGCTCCTGGCCTTCCCCTCCTTGTTTCAGTAGCTGCTCTGCACTGGTCAGCATCATCCTCTCGGCAGCAATTAGAGGTAATAAGTAGGAGCTTACACAATTGATGGTGTAATTCGCCTGGACAGTGTGGAAGCAGCAGTTATGAAATGCCTCGCCAAGCAGAGCTCTTGTACCTGGTGCCTCCCTCCCATCAATTATCCACATAGCAAAGCCTAATGAAGGCACAAGGCAGGTGGTGTGGGGACCGTAGGAGTTCGGATGCAGAGCTTTCTGGTCCAGCTCAAAAGGACCAGACTTTGCTTAGTATGATTGCTATGAATTCCTTCTTCCACAACCCTAATTGATGCCTGTCTTAAATTAACCCTGAAAAGGTTTTGAGGAAAAGGGGGAGTAGAGGGGAAGGAGGGGAATGAGCATGATCTTCTCCTTATATGTCTTTCTGCAACAGTGTTTTTGATCTCTAGCGTATCCTTTTGAGTCTTTCTTAGCATTGCCCATCTCTCTGCTTATGTTGCCTATCTATTCTACATGTTGTCTTCTTTGTCTATTAGCACTCCCAGCATATTATATTATATTACATATAATAGTATATGCTCCCAGCATATTATATTATAGGTTTAAATTCCTGATCTGATAATTCCAACATCTCTGCCTTTTCTGAGTCTGGTTCTGATGCTCGTTCAGTCTCTTCGAACCGTGTTTTTGGCTTTAGTATGCCTTGTGACATTTTGGTGAATGCCAGATGGCATGTACTGGGTAAAAGGAACTCTGGTAAGTGTTGGTATGTGGTATTGTTAAAGAATACTGGTAGTCAGATTTCTCTCTTTTGAGCAGCCCTTCCTAACTTTCTTCCAGTCTGCCTCTCCGTCTTCTCCTCTTCACAGTTTGAGTGCATCTAAAATTTGTTGCTCTGCTCTATTTCATAGGCTTAAGGGAACAGAACAGACCCCTCCAACTTTCCTATTTCAATTTTTCAACATCTCCTCATGTTGCACAGAATAAGCAAAGTGTAAGGCTGAATAAAAAATTAGGTACAAAGTTCCTCAGAGTATTGTTAGAAGTTATAGTTGATTAAAATTTGAGACTGTTACTTGTGAAAGATTGTCTGCTTTATGGAGAAAAGGCCCAGAGTATGAATCATAAATAAATAAAATGAATAATCCCATTTCCCATAAGAGACAGATAAAAATGGATATTTTTTCTTAAAAGAAGTCAAACTGCAAAGAAGGAGAATAGGACCAATTGTGAATTTAAATGATGCCCAAATATTGCAATTATAACTGCATTTCTCATAAAGAGTGAAATATTTCTTAAGGATTACAGATTAAATTTAATTTCAAACCTCTGCAAGGATAATTTATTAAGTGGAAGGTACCATTTTAAAAGGAATTACTTCTGTACATAGATTTTTTTTTTTCTCCTTTGGGTTCTCAAATCACACCACTTGATTCTGGATTGAACTTTCAGAAAAGTTTTTCTAAATGCAAACACTTTTTAAAAATAATGTGGTAAAAATATGGTTTGGGAGGTTGAGCCAGGAGAGTAGATATCACCAGTTACCAAGTGTTGATTTTCTTAACTATCAGAGTCTCAAACATAAGAAAACATTTATAAACCGAGAGTTAAAAATCAACTGCTCTTAACATTAACAACACGAGGATGGGGCTAGCTATATTCAATCATTTATAGTTTCAAGCATATTTACCCTCAATCAATGTTCAAAAATACAGTTTGAAAGAATGGAATGCTATTTAACTACAACGAAGTGGAATAACTGGCAAAGCATTGGTACCTGCACATTTACTTAACAATAATCTACATTCCTCCAGAGCCATATTCCTATTTGAAAGTTTGAAGGAACTGTTCTAGATTTCATTTTGCTGAAACTCTGTATATGATTAATTATGTCTGTCAAAATTTGTGCCTATTTTTCCTGTAATAAAACCTTATATATCTGGGATTGATGGCAAGAAAACTCTAATATGCATAGACTGAGCATGATCTGCTATGAACCTTCTCACAACTAGACTGCTTCTTGGATTCTGATGATCAGTTGGTTCATTTGTGTGACTCTATTGAACACATGACGTTGATAGTGAATGAGATAAATGGCACTATCAATTCTCAGAAAATCCAGGATATCTGAACTTGAAATTACTCGAGTCAAATTGGGATTTTTCTTTGTGATCAAATATCCCTGCATATGCCTCTTCCAGATTCTCTCAAGTCACTTAACTTTTCCTGTGCTTCTGCTTTTCACATCTGTTTTTGGGAAAATGACACCTATCTGTCTCGGTCTTCTCCTGTGCTTTTGGGAAAGGAAATGTCAAAGCCCAGAAAGCAGGTTGGGGGCTCTCTCAGACATCCTAGGATCAATCCACAGAGAAGCATTGTTTATTTATACATTTATTTATGACCACGCTGTGTGGCATGTGGGATCTTAGTTCCCTGACCAGGGATCAAACGCATGCCCCCTGCAGTGGAAGCGTGTAATCTTAACCACTGGACCACCAGGGAAATCCTGAAGCATTTTATAAATAAGGAAATTCTGAGGATAGTGCAGTTTTATACCCCTGGATGTTTTCAAGACTGCTTCTTTTGGAAATTCTTTGGGAAGAGGAGCTGTTCTACCTAAAGGTCATATTTTAAATATTTATTAGAAAGTAGTCTTCATTTACTGAGGGAACACTGTTTGCTCCAAGTTTTGGGAAAGTGGGATGGTACGGGGGTGACTAGCTGTTCTTGCTTTTAACCTTGATAAATCATAGGTCTCTTTCCAGGGTTCACACTTATGTAAACCATGTTGGGCCAAGTTGGAGAAATTCAGGAGGGAATTTTGTTTTTGTTTTTGCTCTGAGCTCTTGTTACTATCCAGCTATGGTCTCAGGCAAAGAGACATTGGTGAAAGGTGTCCTGAGATTTCCATGATTTACCTTGTGACTTTGGATTTGTTACTCAAGGTTCTATTAAATCCTTTCACAAACACTTTGAGTTGTAATTTCTTGGCTTCAAGTCCCAGGTGAAAATGAGCCTCAGAAAGTAAATGTGAAGTCAGAGGGCCGCTCAATGGCTCCATCGGGGCTCGGACTCTGACGTGGAGCCACCCAGGGCATGTCCTGTGTTTATGACGTTTCCCAACTCCTTTCCTTTTTGTCAAAGCTTCTGTCCCAAAAGCATTCCCTCAGGGCCTGTTCTGCTGGTTGATAGCCTGCTAAACTTATAAATGAATCCAAGCTAGTGTTCTACTGAGTGCTATTTTTCTGGGATAATGTAACTGCATTTCAACACAGATATTCTTCCGATAACTTATTAATATACGAGAGTGGATCTGATGCTGACATTAGAGTCACCTGGCCAACTGGTGAGGCAGACATTTGGGGGACAATTTGGGACTGTTAGCATCCTTCAAATTGAAGTGTGTGGTAGGCAGCCCCTACTTTGGAAATTCAAGAGTATTGGTCTTGATAATGGTGTTTCTACCCTTTTGCATGAATATTATTAAGAAGATATATATGGGAACACCAGTCTCTTCCAGTATAATGTTATAATTTCGTCCCTGAATATTCATAGGAATTTATGGTGTGGTTATACCTCCTGTGTATTTGGAGAAATACCCCCATTATATTCACTTAGGGCTACTGTTCTAGAGGCCTCACTGCTTTCTAGTAGCCTCCATTGCCTATGGCAGGGCTTTCTGGTGCAGAACAAGTCACCATGCATCTGGGTCTCAGTTGTCTCACCTGTAAGGTAAAATGGTGGCACTCAATGGTCTTCAAGTTTCCTTGCAGTTCTAATACTCAGAGTTTCAATGTTTGCCCTGCTTTCACTGGCTTCTAATCTATCCCAAAATGTCTTCAGATTTCTGGGTGGTGGAATGAACAATCTCTGTGTGTAGCTTCAAGATAGAGAAAATCTGATTCTAGGAACTTGAAGCTCTCGGTTGCAGTAATTGCAGCTCACCTCTGACCTTGAAAAGCCATTCCTTGGCGGCCGTGGAACTCATTACTTGAGAGAGGTTTGCTGTAGCCCTAGTTTCTCTGCCTTTGGAAGAAATAAAGTTCCCCTGCCTCATTTCTAACCTTCCTTTCATGGCAGTACCAGAAATCTTGATTTTATTGACTCCTCAGGAAAGATCTTACCCATCTCCCAACATTCAGTCACTTCTGGGTCTGATGGATGAAGAATCAAGGTCTTGTACCTTTTGCTCTTCCAGAGGTAATAAATATAGTTTGCTGTGTCCACATGCCATAGATATAGGCACCAGCAGATCAGAGAGGGAAGTAGAACATTAAGAACAGAGAGTTCATTCACTCTTTTTCATGATAATGTGTTTTTGACTGCCAACGGTAATCTTAGCTCCTCTTTTACTGGACTCTTTTCTTTCCCCCACCTCTCTACCCTACATTTTAAGAGGCTATATATTCATATAAATCCTCAGTTTTTCTTTTTTGAGCCTAGTGCACTGAGCATTTCTACTCATGCATAAAATATGCCCTGAAAATTCCCATCACGGCTGCCTAAGTGTTTATTTATTTTTTACTTTTTGAGAGTCAGGCTCTGAGATGGTGCCTTTCAAGAGACAAGCAGTTATAGTTTTGCTATATGATTTGGTTCAGTTTTTTTCCTTCCATCTTGTTTGTTTATCAGGAGTATAAAAGGGAATTAAAGATATTATAGAAAGAGTTTCCCTTGGTGGTTACTTTTAGGTATTTTGTGAATAAATGGAATATATGGGTTTTAAAAAGAAATAGAATTATGGGAAATAGGATGTATTGTATATAGATCAGGTATTATGAGAAAATTCCTTGCAAAGTTGATCTGAATAATGTTGAATGACTAATTTTAAATTTCATACAATCTAGATATGAAACAGGTAATTTAATCATAAATTTTCTATATTTTGATATTGGATTCTGGTATAATCCTTAGAGTAAAACCGGATCATTTTAAATTATTTTGGTAAATTGCCTAGTTGTATATAAATGAGGCAAAAAAGAAACATTTTTGTACAATTTTGTAGCTTTAAAAGTTTTTATTTCCTTTATAGCTCCAGTGTTCTGATTTCTAAAGATAAGGTGAGGAAATGAAGGTGTTTTATACTAACATGCTAAATTTTAAAATAATTTTTGTTTAGAATATAAGAAACTGGGCTTCCCTGGTGGCGCAGTGGTTGAGAGTCCGCCTGCTGATGCAGGGGGCACGGGTTCATGCCCCGGTCCGGGAAGATCCCACATGCCGCGGAGCAGCTGGGCCCGTGAGCCATGGCCGCTGAGCCTGCGCGTCCGGAGCCTGTGCTCCGCAACGGGAGAGGCCACAACAGTGAGAGGCCCGCGTACCGCAAAAAAAAAAAAAAAAAAAAAAAAAAAAAGAATATAAGAAACTCAAAAACTACATCTTTGTTTTTTAATAATGAAGAATAATTTCTGAGTTACTGTTAAGGTGGACAGTATTGTTGGCCTCCTCTGAAGTGTACATTTAAAGACCAGACTGGAAATTTCCCCCATAGAGTTTTTTATGGGTGAAAATAAAAATCCAATTGTTTTCAGCTGCAACTAAGAAAATACATATGTGATAACCTATGCACAGCTATAAATCAGATGAGCTTTCAGCATTGTTAGAAGTGAAGTGCTCATGAAAGAGGCTGGGAAATGCCCACTGAAACCTTGGGCTGGGTCAGACCAGCTTATTTATAGCTTACAAGGATGAAATACCTCCTCCGGGATTTACTTACTACAGCTCTTCCAGATGTTTCACATTCATAACCCCAGACTAAGACAACAGCCAAAGTCATGCAAGATCTCGCTGCCAGAAGAATGCAAATTTCCCATTCTGCCCCAAAATTGTCTCAGAACGATATGTTTTCTCCTTCCTGATCTATAAGAATTAATATCCCAGTCCACAAAGAATGCCAAACTATGTCCATTTTCTTTCTCTCTTTCTTTTTTCACTTATTAGTCAAGCCATATTCTTCTAGCTTCTATTTTTTTATAGAGAGAATAAAAAGTTTGAATGATGATTTGAGATAGTGCAAAAACTCTATTTTGGCATCTGAAGTTTATCTAGATTAACTGAAAATCATCCAAATTGTCTGGATTGTTTTTAGTAAATATTTATAACTTATAAATATCTAAAAATATCTATATTGGTTTTTCAATTGGACCAAAATACAAGAGCATAATAAGAACATATAGGTCCCACTCAGACATTTCCGGTGCGTTTATGCATCTGAGTATAGAAAAAAGCAGACTCATCTTTAGCAGAGGTGTGCTTAACCTTGGATCAGACTTCTAGTGACTTTGAAGCAGTCGAAATAACTTTTAAAACTCCTGGCGGAGGGATAGAAGGATACACTATGATAGGGTTAACATCATTCTGTCAATATAAATCTAATATTGATCAGACATACTATATTTTATAAAAACTGACAGCTTATAATGAAGCAATTCTATCAATTAATTTATATATAATCACATGGATGCTGAGAGGAAGGATTTTCACAAGTCCATGGATGTGCTAGAGTGAATATCATTATAGATGCTCCTGGGAGAAAATATGCATGAGCTGAAAGACGCTTTTAGGCAAATGATTCTCTGCCTGATGGAAGGATTCATATGATCAGTGCTGTATTTTCAGTAGTGAAGTGTTACCTTCAATATGTCTCCTATAGCTTGAGACGCACTTTAGCTCATTCTTTCCCTATACTTTGGAAAGGAAGCAGCTACAGTAGCAGTTAATCATGATCTAGCTATAGACTTAATCAGGGAAGAAAACAAGAAGCACTCTCCTGATACAATTTACCCACAAAGCTTTCAAAGCAGGCAGCCCAGAGTTGCCTAGAGTGAATGAAATCAGAATCCAATGCAATGTAGATGCAATAATTCTTTATTTCAGCACACCTATGCACCAGGTTGATATAGCTATCATTTGTCACAAAAGGCTTTTTGGAAACTAAGTGCAAGGTTGTCCCTTTAGCTAGAAGCTTACTTGGCTAGAAGGAAAATTGCTGGGGAGGGTGCAGAATAACTCACCTCCATTCTTCCTTCAGAAATGAGCTTACCCTGCATTTTCTTGCACTTAAATGGAAGAAAAGAGAGAGCTGAGTACTCAGGTGATCGACCTCGTCCTTGGGGGTTGGAAACCTATTAGAGAAGGCTTTACAGTTTCTCATAAGTGCAACCCTTTTAGGAGCTCTCCAGAGACGTCCTTCTGACCACTGCTCCCCTCAATCTCCACTCCCCACAACACAATTCTAAAGTGATTTTTTAATGTCCTTCAATTTCTCAGTCCTCATTTGTAAAGCATTCATAAAGGTATTTTTGAAGAATTTATGTGATATTTTATTCCTGGGAGAAAATAACCTAGTCAATGACAATAGTAAAAACAGAAACTTCTTAAACAATCTGGTTTGCTTTTCTGAATTAAGAGCCGAACTTACACTGTTACGGCACCTCTCAACACCTTCTTGTAATTTCTTGCCCTTTTTCTATTTCCTCTACTAGATTCTAAGTTCTGTGAGGCAGGGACACTATATGTCCTGTTCATCCTTGCATCTCCAGATGCATATAAGATTAGTTGGTACTTACATATTTGTTGATACTTACATAAATGAAAGCAAGAAATAGGACACATGGAGAAAATATTGTGAGAGTACAACACATAATTCTCTCCCCAATATTGAGGATTCTTGTAATTTGACCAACCAAATATAAAATAGGGAAAACTGCTCCCTCAAATTAGGGATGACTCTTCTCCCCGAGCCAGACCTATTTTTAAATTCTTTTTACATAGGCAATTATGCAAACAGTTCAACATGAAAAAAGACCTGAAGACAAGTCAAAGGTTGTTTTATTGCTACCTTCATATCTACTTAAAGCAATACCGCAAAATATTCAGAGAGCCCCAAGGTGACCTCAGCCTTCTATTTACGTAGTTTCAACCCTTGCCTTATGAAATGAAAGTTTTGGGAACCCTTACCACACAGGTTTTTGGAGGATAGACAGGGACTATTTTAAAAAACCACTAGACATCTGTTTCAAATTGCAACCCATCTACTTTGGGCTCTTAAGGTTGAAAAGATTGGCTTGATGACATCAAATCATAACCCTATCACTTCACTTCTGCTAGGTTTTCTAGACCCTTTCTTGTTAACTGTAACATAAACAAAATGTTCACAGAAATTTTTTCATCGGATAATTTATTTGGGAACTTCCCAAACATTACATGTTCAATTTGATGTAATGATGTGAAATTTGTTATTCTGCAAAGATTCACATACATTATAGTGTGACTTACTTGAAAACACCGTTATTTTCATCTTTTTTTCCCCAAGAGAAAGGGAGAAATAACCGAATACTATACGGTAGATATTAAGGGTACTTCATGCCTATAAAACTCCATGTTCTCCTGGAATACTGCATCATAATAGCAAGAAAGATGCCTCTCCCATCTCAGACATTTGGAGAAATTGCTGCTGAATACAGACTGCTGGGGACATGTTGAAGGAGCCTCATGATAACTACTGTAATGGGACTCAAGGTACCTGGACAGTCAGTGGTGGGGTTCCTGCCAAATCCCTAGGAACCCTTCTAACTTGGAGGAGTAAGGGCTGATCAGAGGCAGAGAGAAAGACAGATGTAGGCACAGAGCCTGCTGATGTGTCAGGCAATGTGCTAGGTTTGGGGGACAACACAGTTGAATATGACTCTAACTATGGCCGAGAGGTGTTGATAGGTAGACTTAGTGAGAGGGGAAAGGCATCTATATTGGGGTGTGTGTGTGTGTATGTGTCTCAAACATTTTCCAACTTTTAGAACTCATGTTTCTTTTGAAAACTCAACTCAACTTGACTCAAGTTAGCTCAACTAACACAAACTGCTCACAATACAGCACCCCTGGTTTACTTATACATAACTCGAGGGGTCTGTGATCTCACCTCTCCTTAAGAACCAAACATTGATATTAACTAATGATTACAACACAGTCTAACATATGCTGTAACTGAAGTGTGAGCAGAGGGCAGTGGGGCATCAAGGAGTGAGAAATGGTCAGCGCTGACCCCTGCTGTGCAAAGCTGACATGGTGGCCATCACATCTGAACACAACTGGGTTCACTCCTCCACACGAAATTCTGCACTTTGTTTGAGCTGGAGAAACAAGTTGAGCAAAGCAAAATGTACCACGGAGGGAACACAGTCATACTCACTATGCAGCAAAATACTCTGGAAAATGTTAAAACTGAGGTAACCTCTACACCGTAAGCTTCATGGCCATAATCCCAGGAATATCCCCCCAGTGGTGACTGGTAACAGGAGTACCCACTAGACTGTCAGCTGCAGCAGGCAGGACGCTAGTCTGGTTTGCTCAGTTTTGTGGCCTAGCTTCCCATACAGTGCTAGGTGCACGATAAACTCAATATTTGCTGAATGCCCTCATGAGTGACGGCCCTGTGGGAATACATAAAGAACTACTGAATTATGCTGAGGTGGCTTTATTTCTGACCAAAATCAGTATCAGCCTGTATAAAAAAATAAGATTCACTTAAATTTTTTACTTTAACCACTGGGGAAAAATAGCTCTCTTATTCCTGATATTCCTCCAATGTGTAATTGCTATACTCTTGCAGCTTAAAAAATTACATCCAATGGAAATAGATATAAAAACTGAAGTTTTGTGTAAGAGATGATTAGAATTTTTTCCACAACTAAATATTTATTTGTAATTTGTCCTTCTAAAGAAGTTTTATACTTAACATATGATTGCTGTCTAGATGTAAATTTAAATCATTTGATATTCCCCAAATATTCTGAGTTTACCCCATTAGTAATAATGAGAGTTCAATGGTTGTATAAGCCTATTCACTAAATTCAGAATGTTCTCCTTTGGGAGAGTTTTAATTAGGTTTTAATAAGAATGGTGAATTAAACATGATTATTAAGAGACCCTTTATGTTGTACATTACTATGCATCAAGATAATAAGGTGTATTTTGGGTATTTCAAACATAGATAAAAATAGAGAGGGATGTAGTCTCAACTTGGCTGTTACCGATATTGATGAATTTCTATTTACTGGTTTGGAAATACATTTTTTCATTGCTTACATATTTCATAATTATCAGCCGATGTGCTTTAATAAGAATGGCTTATTTCAACCAAAGTAAATAATTCATTGAGTTATAAATGAAAGGCATATTTGGCAAGCCAAAGTGAAAGCATTAACATATCTGGGTCCCCCTCCACCCTGCTCCTTCCACCCCAACTGTTTGCAGATCTCAACATTCAAATCTATAAACCACTTAGCACTTGACAACTCCTGCTGAGGCAAAGCTTTGCCAATGCTGAGTAACAGATTGTTCAGCAGCACAGGAAAATACATCAGAGTTAAGGAAAGAAGGATGGCGTTAGTGGTGTTACAAAAACTCCCTCTCCCCTGCTTCATTCTGTAGCCTTTAATACAGAATATTGCAAGCTCTTCCTTTTTAGTCCTGGGAAAGAACCTGGTCTGCCTTGAAGAATTATGTCTGTAATACATGTGGGTTAAAGAGTTAGAAAATTAATGGAGGACAGAGAAATATTTGAAAATAAAAGCAACCCCTTCCTTGAGTTAAAATAATTCTATCTCTTTGATAGTGAAATAAATTTGCCTTCATTTTAATTTGATACTTTAAATATTAAACTTGTACTTTGCAAATCTGATGGCTTGTGGGACGTTTCGATTGATATTGTGGATTACAAACCAAATTATATATTTCTTTCAGAAAATTTTATTTATTTATTTATTTATTTTGCGGTACGCGGGCCTCTCACCGTTGTGGCCTCTCCCGTTGCGGAGCACAGGCTCCGGACGCGCAGGCTCAGCGGCCATGGCTCACGGGCCCAGCTGCTCCGCGGCATGTGGGATCTTCCCGGACCAGGGCACGAACCCGTGCCCCCTGCATCGGCAGGTGGACTCTCAACCACTGCGCCACCAGGGAAGCCCAGAAAATTTTACTTTAATATGTGTACAATAACAGTACTTTTCTATTTTACTTAATTGCATTTTAAATTTCTAAGATTGGATAGACGTTCTCATTAATTCTGCTTAAAATATATCAACTACTGTCTGGAATGAAACTGAAAAGTAATACTGTTAAGTAAATAATCACATTAATTATATAAATTTCATCACATGGTACAACATGTTCTAGCGGAGGTAACTAAGTTGATTTAATGATCAATTAAGTTGGCTGGGGCGTGGGAGTGGTATGTATGAAGTAGAAGCTGACAGATAACTTGGTTTAGGTTATAAAGCCAGTGTCAGCATCAAGAACACAACTTTAGCTTTCTGCTTCCTTGTATATGTCTCTATTTGTAAAGAACACTGACTGCACAGTGAAAATGCCTTTTGCTATCACGTTCAAATGCCTAAAATTTAACCAGTGGGTAATGAGAGGAGCCTAGCTAATGGCGTGAACATGCAGGGAACAGGCTCACTGGTGTCCATTTTCTTTCAATGAAGCAAGGGAAGTGCTTATACTTTGGGGATTGCCCATTCCTTTCCTGTCATCTATTTTTTTATGCGTTTTTGCCTTTGCTATGATCCAGGGAAGCTGACTGAAGCTGGTGTAGAAAGTCTTTAGTTATGATGGGTTCTGTGCTGTGTGTGAAGCAAATCGCACTTGCGCATGTTTCACCTGCTCCACTGAAGAATTGAAACAATAAGAAACAAGGAACCTGACCTTGTTCTATTTCTCTTACCATGATAACAAAGTCAATATTTATAACTTATTTTTTGTGGCTTTTAAAAAAGTGCTGCAATTGCTACTATTCTGTCATTTAATTTAGGGCCTCTGTGGTCTCTCATAATTAGGGAGTGAGATATCTTGGTTAACAAAATAGCATGGTTGACATAAATGGCAATTCTCTTTAATCTCTCACTCTTGAATATTCCTGTAGAGGCTCTTTCATCGGTCTCTTTAACTACTGAAGTAGCCTCCTAATTGGTCTCCCTGTTCCCAGTCTTGAATTCCTCCAATCCCTTATCCTCAAAACATTCAGAGTGATTTTTAAGTGCAAGTTAGATCACACCAAACTTCTGCTCAAATTGCTGCTCCACGAATTGTTTCCACTGTACTTAAAAATACCTCCATTTCTTTCCAAGGCCTCCAAAGCCCTTTAAAACCTGGTTCCTAAGTGGTCCCACTGCTCTCATCTGATTCCATTCTACTTCACTAAGAACTGCAGTCACATAGTCTGTATATTCCTTCAATGTGCCAACCTCTTCCTCATTCAGGTCTTTTGTACCATAAGACAACAGTGCTTTCTTTTTCTTTTTTTTTTTTTACATCTTTATTGGAGTATAACTGCTTTACAATGGTGTGTTAGTTTCTGCTTTATAACAAAGTGAATCAGTTATACATATACATATGTTCCCATATCTCTTCTCTCTTGCGTCTCCCTCCCTCCCACCCTCCCTATCCCACCCCTCCAGGCGGTCACAAAAGTGCTTTCTTTTTATTGGGTTCTTTCAGATAAAAGCAGAGTACAGAGTAACAGCAAAATCCACCAGGTCACAGTAAGAGGTTGCTTTCTTCCAACTTTATCATTATCTGAGGAAGCCCAGGAAACCATTCCAAAAACTATTGTGTCCTCTTAAATAAAATCACTGGAGTCACTGGAGTTTTATGCCCTCAAGCATTCATAACTTTATAATAGGAATGTTATTTGAATCTTCAAATTCATTGCTATTTCTATCATTTCCTCTATGCCTACCTCAAAAAAGCTTTGGATTAGCTTTTGGAAATGAAGTCTATCAGAATTTCTGAAAATTACTAAATTTAGAGCCTTCATCTTTTCTTTCATCAGCAGCAGCTGGCGTGATACCATGATACTGTAATTATCAACACGTTCAGGTTAGGAGTGAAATTCTAGGTTTGCCACCTTTTTATTTCTCTCTGTCTCCGTCTCTCTCTTATCATCTATCTGCCTGCCTATCTACCTACCTATCTATTTATCTATCTACTTTTAGTATCAAATAAATAACAATAATAGCAAAGTTTTTAGAACACCAAATACAAATGTAAGAAGAAAAAAAATCTTTTGGATTATGTCCCCACCAGTAAAATTGAACGAGTCACTGTATATGCTTTCATTCTCCATATTCACCTGAAGAAAACTGATTTTTGCCTGGTGCCAATCTCTTAGGAAAATCAGTCAATTCATTTGATAGCATCTGCAAAATGCTGTCAACACCTCAGCACAGGATGTTCTACAAACACGATGTATTATTTTAATCATCATCTCTATCTCTTCTGCACCTAGTAGAGCATACTGTTTTCCATCCATCTCACACTGATGTTGTAGGGATTAATGAGATAATATCTCTAAGGTATTTAAAGCTTCTTGGAATCAGGGGGATATGTAAGTACAAGGGAATCTGATTATTAACCCAATACATTATGTTGCCACTTCACTCTCCCTTTTCATCAAGAGTAAATGTAAATGATTTATCAGATTTGCACAGATACAGCAATATAACATTAGGTTACTTTGGAAACTGGAGGGTGTGTGCGTGTGTGTGTGTGTGTGTGTGTGTTTGAAATATCATTTGAATCTAGTCTCTTAGGCAAATGCATTTCTATTCTGAGCTATTTTGGTCACAATTAACAAATGTGATTAAAAGTTCAAATCTTGGTTCATGAAGCTAAATGTTTTGAACCACAAAGTCCATTAGGAAGAAAAAGTGATAAAATGAGATGTAAAGTCATTTCAGTACCTTGTGACAAGACTAAACTTAACTGTTTTAACTGGGAGACCAGTTAGGAGTTTTACTAAATCTATGGACATATTAGTAGTAAAAGCCTGGATGGATGTTTCATAAACCTTGTCAATATTGCCCTTTCCCCATATAATATAACATTTCCTCTTTTAAAGAAATTTAGTATTCCTCAAATTAAAAACTGGATTTTGAATCAGAAACAGGGTGTAGGATACTAGCATCAATCAGAAACAACCTGTGTATAATGAAGAATTAGAATCAATTAGAATTTTATATATATATATATATATATATATATATATATATATGTAGTTCTGTGTAACAGACAAGAGCATTCCATCACAGCTTTTAGTACCAGTGCACTCTGCGATCATCTGTCTCTCTGTCATTCTGTCTTTTAATTCCTCTGTTGTCTCCATCTATCCCTCTATCTCTATTTCTTTTCTTTCTTTCTTTTTTTTTGGCTGCACGGCTTTTGGGATCTTAGTTCCCCGGCCAGGGATTCAACCCAGGGCCCATCTGTGAAAGCGCCAAATCCTAACCTTGGGACCTCCAGGGAATTCCCCCTCTATCTATATTTCAATCCATCCAACCATTTATTACTCTTTCATCTATCATATACCACAGTAGTTAATAAGCTAAGCTGTATATCTTCAGTGTGAAATAAGATTCATATTTTATGACAAGTAAAATTTAAACAAAAAATGATTCTTTGCCCTTTGACTTCTTCTCTCCCCCCAATGTCATTGTATATCTGCATTATGCATCAACCAGACCTTCCCCATCGGCAGAAATTCCTGCTCAACCAAAAAGAGCAACGTTCTCCTAGCATCAATAAGACGACTCCTTAAAGATAACATTCTTTCTTGATATGGGGTCACACGGCACTTACAACATTTGACGTACAGCCGTTTGTCTCGAAAAGCTTATATAATTGTGCCTTGACTTCTAACAGGTGCAACAGTTCTAAGAGCTTTCTGACTTTCTGTTCCCAGGTTATAAAACTCAAATTTGAGTTGAATAAAATTTCTCCTCTTTCATGGGTTGACTATGGATTCATTTTCGTCTACATCAGCCAAGATCTATCATCTGAGTTTCTGATTCTGCTGACTCTACATCTCAACCTGGATGTTTCAAGAGCATTACAAACTGAGCAAGCCTGAAAATGAACGTAAGCCCTCTCCACCACCATCTGCCTCAACCTGCCCTGGCCTGAATCTGCTCTCCCCTAAGGGTCTACTCATCAGTAAATGCACTTGATAGTTCCCAAGAGAACCTGGGAGACCCTGCCCCTCTCTGTCATCCCCCATTTTCACCTATTATGTTCTATTGTACATATTCTGTTTTCCTCCCTTAGTCTTATAATTGCTATTACTCAAAGAATTAAATGACTTCTCTTTAGTTCTCAAACTTGCAGATTGAAAGTTTAACTATTACATGTGTTTAGTTGGCTTCCTCTGCAGGGAATCATCAAAGCATTTGAATCAGGCGATCCTTTACCTAACTGGCCTACAAGGTATCAGCAATGGATCTGGGATATATTTAGCGGATATAAATTTCTCACTGTTCCACCGAAGTCAAATAATTAAATGTACATGTAAATTATTTTTTCTAGATGTTTGTTACATGTGTGTTAACATTAAAAAATTAAAATTTTTGCCTAAACATTTTCTATAGTAATAAAGATTTTATAGTAAATTATACACATTCTCTACTTTCTTAAATTATCCTGAACATAGGGGCTTCCCTGGTGGTTGAGAGTCCACCTGCCGATGCAGGGGACACGGGTTTGTGCCCCAGTCCGGGAAGATCCCACATGCCGCGAAGCGGCTGGGCCCGTGAGCCATGGCCGCTGAGCCTGCGCGTCTGGAGCCTGTGCTCTGCAATGGGAGAGGCCACAACAGGGAGAGGCCCGCGTACCGTAAAAAAAATAAAAATAAAAAAAAACAAAAATTATCCTGAACATAATAATTTAATATTTTCTTGAGAAGTCAGAATTGGTATTTTGGATATCAACTATTTTGTTATTGTGTAATATGTTGATGCCTTCTCTTGAGGTGTGTAGGGCCTGTTTTCTGTTCACTTAATGGCTCCGGGCACCTGTACTTTTAAAGCTTGTGCTTCTGTTACTGTCTTGTTCAGATTTGATTCAGTCTGTGTATCTGTGTAAAATTACATGTTCCTAGAGGCAAGGGGTGGATCTATAGTTTTCTTCACACAGCTCTTAGCATAGAGCTTGCCCAAGTAGATTTCTTTTGATGGTAAAATATTTTTTTAAGTGATGTCATCTTTTAATTCCATTTTTGAGCAAAAGGGAAATGCTGATAAAGTTAATGTAAGTTAACAATTTCAAATTAGTTTTTCCTTGTATGTAGTTAAGTCTTCAGTGGCATGTTTTAGTCCACAGCATATTTGTACCAGTGGAAGAACAATCTACAAGGAATAACTTTACCAGTTACTGATAATTTGAATAATCCTCTGCTGCTGATGAGACAGCCCATTTTAATGGCTTAAATGTACTTGGATACTGAATTTCCTCCTATCCTGGTTCCCCTTTCACATGCTGTCCGCACTTATGGAGAAATATTGGGTGTGAAATGGTTATGTGGTGAAATCACTGGGTGTGGGAAGGCCCCATTCAAACAAGACTGCCATACATTTTGATCCAGGGGAAAATGGGGGAAGCGAACATTTATTTTGATGGAAATAGGACGGACTTCTGGGAATTACAGGCTTTTAGCCCATAGTTTCCCTTGATTTCTCAGAAAAAAATGTATCAGCGTCCACTTGGGATGGCTTGATGTCACCAGTGGGAATCTAAACTAACATACCTTCCCTTCTCCCTCATCTACTTCCAAATCAGGCTACACATGAACTAGGATGTGGTGGTCCTGGGGATGGTCCTGCCTCAAGCTCAATGAGGGTGTGTTTCCTCAAGGGTGCACTGACTCTAAACGTATCACTGGGGATGCTGCTTTAATACAAGACCATGTTTCTTGGGACACGAAGAGTCCTACAAAAGGGAAGCAGGTTCTCTAAGAAGATATTAGCTTGGGGATCAAATTTCCCTGACTAAAGCCACCGATTACCCAGTGCTGGTCATCCAGGCAGCCAATCTAAGGGACTTCCATATATAAGACTGACTGAGCCACCAGCCAACACACTACAATTCACATCAGCAGCAGGAGCAAGTTCTGACAGACTGAAGAAAAACGCGAGGCTCGTTTTGTCAAGCTCTTTTCATTCCTGCCATGCTTTCCCTTCTTCCTACGCCCCACCAAACCCATTTCATCTTCTTAGTTTTCATTTTTAAAATACAGTTATGACACTAGTGGTTTCCAGCAGAAATAACAGGGGTTTGAACGAAGAAAACTGACAAAAAGTACCCTGGGACGAGTTTGCCTAAAATATAAATTGTTTTGGGGGGCCTATACCAGCTTTCTTGCTGGTCTCAAGCTGTCACCCTGGGTTATTTTCACTGTAGTCACGGGGAAGGTTAGCGGAAAAGCAAGCACCTAAGAATGAATGAAGCAGAGAATGAGAGTGGCAGGCAAGGTCCCTGCAAAGCTTGGAGCCAGGCACACACACATGGAGGGGGTTCTCCAGTTCCCCTACATACACACACACACACACCACACACACCACACACACACACCACAGACCCACACACCACAGACACACACACATACACACACACCACAGACACACACACACCACAGACACACACACACACACACACACATACACACACACACAACACAGTTGCTCAAAATTCTCCTTTTCTTTCCTTAAATATACAAAATATCAAGACAAACCTAGAACATTTCCGTGAGTTCTCAGCTGTGAGCAAAAGGAGAAATCAAAATCTTTTTCGCCACAGTTTTAGAGTCTGAGTTAAAAGAGATGGATGGCTTTCAGCTCTTCACCTAAGTATCACCGACTCTCCCCTGCCCACTGTCTTTCTCTGCCTATTGGTCATCATTAGCATGCTTTACCTTTGACTGCAGGGCAGAGTGGTGCCAAACCTCCTCCATTAATCAAGCCGCAGATGGAGATTTAGGGCCCATGAAACTGGAAAGCGGGAATCCTTTCTTTCTATTCCCTGAGTAAGCTTTAAGCTTTACAATAAACTTTACAAATGGTGGCTCTTTTGGCGCGTGTGTGTGTGTGTGTGTGTGTATGTGTGTAGTTTGGTGTATTTAAACAGCTGAGCAGAGTATTGACTATGTACTTTCCAAAGTACTTTTCAAAACATGTCTTAAATATAAGCTGTGTTTAACATACCGTGTATTCTAATACCAGTGCTTAGTCAGTGAGCGCTCTTCAATCTCTCGTGTATTTTTGAAGTTGACTTAGGGCCTGAACTGGGAGTGCCTTTTTAATATTTATGGAGACTCACAATGTGATAAATGCAAATGGGGTTGCAGGGGTAAATGCTCAGGGATGGCTTCATTTTGTTTAATTCCTAAGAAGCAGGGGTAGAACGTGTGCCTCTCTGGGTAGGAACAGACCTCATGCAAGTATTATTCAATAAAGACAGTTGACCTAGTGCTCCAGAGAAACAGAGCCAATAGGACGTGTGTCTATATATACATACATATATATATATATATATATAGAGAGAGAGAGAGAGAGAGAGAGACAGAGAGACAGAGACAGAGACAGAGACCCACAGAGACACACAGAGAGAGAGAGACTTATTTTAAGGAATTAGCTCACAGGATCATGGACTCTGGCAAGTCTGAAATCTATGGGGTGTGCCGGTCGACTGGAAGCCTAGGGGACAGCTGATTCTACAGCTCAAGTCTGAAGTCTATCATGCTGAAGACTCAGGAAAGAAGGGGTGTTGCAGTTCAAGTCCGAAGGCTGTCTGCTGTAGAATTCCCTTTTGCTCAGGGAAGTCAGTCTTTTGCTCTAGTTAGTCCTTCAAATGATTGGATGATATCCAGATTATGAAGGGCTTTCCTCAAAGTCCACTGATCTAAATATTAATTTCATCCAAAAACAACCTCACAGAAACATCCAGGCTAAGTTTGACCACATATAGGGGCACTGTAGTAGAGCCAAATAGATGCCTACAGTGAACTATCACACTTACTCCAACCCAAGGCTCTGACCAAGTGATGGTGGGATCCATCAGTCAGATATCTCTGTTTTTAAATGCACAGACTTTAAGTGTACAGCTACATGGTTTTTACATGCACATATACACCCTGTGTAACCACACCCAGGTAAAGATATGGAAAGTACCCATCCTCTCATAAAGTTCTCCTGTGCCCATTTCCAGTTAATTTTTCCACCCCTAAGCCTAGCCACTTTCTGACTTCCATCCCTATGGACTTCAAAGAAAGAGAATTGTTCGGCATTTACTTATTTGTGTCTACTTTCCTTCACTCAACATGTTTTTGGAAGTATCCAAGGGGTTCTCAAAACTTATAACAACAAAAATAAGAATATGGGAATGTCTTTGTTCTGGTTCCTACAAGTTCCCCTTTTGTTTCTTACTCTGTTTCTACATTATGCTCCATCAGTTCTCTTCCCTGTCGATGCTGCTCTGTGTTCCCACACCCTTTTGCATTCTATACCTTATTCTTCACTGCTAATTGCAAAAAAATCTTCCATTTCATGGTCTGCAATTGCTCCAAGTCACGCTTTAAGTATGAGTCTTCAGTTGCTGCATGTAGTTGAAATGTTGAAGCCCTTTCCACCGGCCTTTAATTTACAGCTCTCAGTACCTAGCGATGTCCTGTTGTTTGGAGCCCTCTTGGCCGGAGGTCTCTCTGCTGTACAGAACAAGAGTAAGTGGTATTATATAGGTCACCACTTTGTTTACCTGGAGGAAATGACTTCCAGGTTGAGTACTTCCTAAAAAGTATCTCTACTCCAGTGGATAAGTCATTTTTTAAAAAAGTGATGTTCTCTCAGTGCACTAAAATCCAACATCCTTCCCATCAGTTTTAATCTTTGATTGTTGTCAAGTCCATTCTGGGGGGTAACACATGCTCGGATGACTCGTAAGCTACGACTGTGCCGCAGAAGGAGCTTGTAACTGCGGCTCTTTGCTTTGTGAGCCAACACTTCGCTATTCATGTCAAGATTGATCAGATTCTGCGCTCCCACTAGCATACCTCTGTGCAGGATACACTTGTGAACTGACTTTGAAAAGTCACACTGAATGATGTCGGCTGGGGAGCCTCCTGATCTGCTTTGAAAACCTGTTCAGGCCTTTGGAATCATCCCCAATTCTAGAACTATGCTTTATCCACTGGACTAGAGAAGGATGCCTTAAGGCTCATGAGCTCATATCTCACTGTGTATCACTGCTTTGGTGGCCAGTCAAGTAGCAAAATCTAAAATAATTCCCCCAGAAGTCTCAGGATGATAGTCAAGGCTCATGTGTATTCAGATGCTCAGTGCCTGTAATGGCAATTTTATCTAGTATTTCTTTGACTTTATCAGTATTTCCATATCCGCCCTTGTTTACGCTTTTGGAATTTACCCTGGGCTGAACTGTCAAAATCAATTCAGCAGAAAGACCAGCATTATATCTTGAGCATCAAGAAGGAACAATTTTTAAGCTTTAAAGATAAATTTAATGTGCTAAGAGAAAGCAAAGGTGATGACGTTTGCAATACAAACTCAGTGTAAACACAGCTTCCCATTCCCACCTCTTGGAATAAAGTGGCACAGAAGCCAGAAAGACTGACAACATACTTGTAGTGTAAACATCATAACCTGTTCAAAAGCCTTTCAAGAAGCACAGAGTATGATCCCCAACGGTGGGAAATTCTGTTCTCTAAACATAGTCTCTGATTCTTTTTGTTTTTCCTTCCTTCCCTCTCTCCTTTTTCCCTTTACTCTTTCATCCTCTCCCTTCTTCTTCATTTATTCCTCACTTTACTTCTTTCAATAAGTATTTGGGTCCACCTATTGCATACCAAACATCCTTCTAGCTGTTGACAAGAATCACAGTAAATAAGTAAAGACTAAGCCCTCATGGGACCTGCTCCTTCTTTTCTCCTCCTGATTGACTTCATGCCACACCATTGGGCTAAAACTAGTAACCATAAAGTGGCAGCACTCCATTTCAGCTGACAACCACAGGAAAACCTTGTAAAAGACATATGAGCCTGGGCTGAGAGTACAGAACAAAAGGGACATGGAAGCTTACAACTGCATTTGGTAGTGACAAGGAATAAGGCAACTGGTTCTGCACCTCCGCCAGGTCCCCATCTATCATGAGAGCCCTTGTTAGCTGGTGATTAGACTTCCTGGATATCAGTGATTACACTACTAAAGCACTAGCAATGCCACCCCAGTGGTAGCAATCACTGTTTCTGAGAATATCAGCTCAGAAGAGGAATCAGGAAACAGTTATAAGACACAAAGTTGCCTGGCTCACTGTCAGATAACTTTTATGGCTTTTAATTATTTTATGTTCTCATTTGCTTTCTGGGTAGCTTGAAATCCTTAGTCAGTAACACTGCCTCTTAGTGAATATGAACCTCAGATGCTTCTGTACCAGCCCTCACTGTACCCTGAAGACCGGGCTGAGATGAACTTTCATGTTGGTCTCCAGCGTAAGTGAATCTGGGAACCTCTGGACTGGTTGGAATATTGCTTTCACTGCACATTTCAATTTGTACAATGACAAAAAAAAAAAAAAGACTTGACTTAGACTTATATATTATGTACACTGAATCTCACTTCTTGTCTTTCTAATACCTGGCCCAGGTATTGTACATTTAGGTGCTTAACTAATAACTGCTGAATTAAATAAAATTGGAATATTATTCCAATATATTATATAAAATTGGAATATTATCACACAGATAATATCAAGACAGACGTTTGATCCTTCTGTCTTGCTTCATGTTCAACTTAACATGAGGAAATTCACAAATACGAATACATCTCTCTCCAAAAGAAAAAAAGAAAGAAAAAGAAAGAAAGAAAAGAAGGAAACTGGTGAAGGTCTTTATAATTATTTTCTATAAGGCTTTATAGGCTCAGTGCCTATGCAAGTTTAGGACACTCTGACATGCCTCCTCCGTAGTTTATAGCAGAGACTATTGATATAGTTGGCAAGATCCCACTTTCTCAGCACTTCTAAGAATATTTAAAATACACAACACTTTTACTACAGAGTTATACTAGTAAGTTTAAATAATTAAATACAGTTATGTTAGTAGTTCGTGTAGGATGCTGCTAAAATGCCACACCTTTTCTGTCTCTAGATTTCTGATTCTGGGGGTGTCATTGCTTCATTCATGATGGCTGAGGATGCGGTGAAATTTTCCATTTGGGAATCCTCCTTGCCACAGAACATTTTTCTGATGCTCGCCCTCTAACCATTATGGAGAAAAACAACTGGGGCTTGAGTTCCTCCCATTCTAGGACCCAAGCCCAGTACCTGCTGGTCATCTGTAGGGTGTGCCTGTGAACTGTCCAAGAAACATTGTACCAGACAGAGTTAAACACGTAAAGAGGACTTTATTCAAGACTGTTGCAAGAGGGGAGAGAGACTGAACTCAACTTCTTTGTAAGCAAAGACAGATGAGAGGACTTTTAAATGCTGGGGTGAGCTAGTGGAAAAGTACTCGAGGACATTAGTGGGGAGGTTGGTCAATGTGATTAGACCATCAATGTCTGCTAATTGGCACTTACTGAAGTTAGATTCTTACCCTCCTGCAGAGATGGGGGGAGGGGAGGAGCTTTATCTTTCTTGATGATGCCATTTCAAAGGGATAGCTCCCAGGGTCCTTGAGAAAGACATTCCTTGGTTGCAAAACTGGCAAGAAGCCTAGAGAAGATCTATCTGCATTTCAAAGGGATAGAGAAAAAATCTGCAATTACATGTTTTCTAAAGTAAATGCCCTAAGGAAAGGGAGGTCAAGGTCTGAGAGTCCAGGAAGAGACCCGTCTGAAGTTTTCTCAAGCTGAAGGAAACAGGAGGCTGTCTTGGTAAATGCTTATCCACTGACTTGCAGCTCTTAGTCTCCTTCATTAAATACTTGTTGGTTTTGTGAGGAAGGAATATAATTCTAGTTTCTCTTTTCCCTTGTGGTGGTCACATTCTCCTCTCTGATCACCACCTTCTGCCCTTCTTGTCCAGTGCACCTTGAGTTTCCCTGGAAACCTTCTTCACATTCTGCCAGCCCCCTCTCTAATGGTACATTTATTTATGAGCTCATACCTCACCTTCTTTCTACAAGAGTGTGAAGAGGCTCAGTCTCATTATCTCTAGCCTTTATAGTCTGAATTTAGCTTCTGGGTTTCTAGAGGACAAAGACCTAGTCATGATGGAGTTCCGATTTATACACACCAATGGGTCAGTAAAAGCATTGCTTTGCCCCTAGCAAAGAAGAGCTCATTCAGTTACTCAGCCACAAGGCAGTTTCCATTAAAAAACTAAAGAAAATGTGGATTTTGTGCTGGTCTAAACTATAGACTGCAGAAGAGTCTGTTTCCTGGCATTCTTTGAAGTCTGAATGTTCACTGTGCATATGTTAAATGTCAAGTATAATTCACTCAAAATTTCAGCTCCAAAGAAAGCAAGAAATCAAGTATCGGGACCTACAGGAAACAATAAAGGAGGCAGTCTGCAAAAGTGAGGAAACACTAGATGATCTGAAGTTTGAGGAAAGCAAAAGTGTTAATTTTGTAAACAAAGAAAAGGCAAGCTCAAATAGATATAAGCCAAACTGAGAAGAATGTGTAAAGAACCACATAGAAAAGGATCTCGAAATGGCTAAGGATGGAAGACTGTGCAGATACAAAGCTCAGTCAACCTTCCAGAACCCAGAGCGTCCTGTGACTTTCATCTCAGAGGAAGCCAGAAATCTGCATTGCTCTGCAGTTCTAAGGAGTAGTCACTTGCCAAATTGTGGGGTGAAAAGAAGGAAAAATAATTGACAGAAGCTCATGAAAAAAGTCCACTAATAAAAGATTTAGGTAGTACTCAGGAGAGAAGGAGAGCAGAAGAATATTGCTTGTAGCACTAAACTATGTTGACCTTATTTAGCAGGAGTCCTGAGTTCTCAGGTAGGAGTTCAATGCCTGGGTTAATGGGAGGAAAAACATGTGATTTACAGTGCAGATGTTTTGCAAAAACAGAGAGAATAACTGTTGACTTCTTGTCTTAGTGAGTTGTGCCTGCTTTAACAAAATACCATAGGTTACACAGCTTAAACAACAGAAATTTATTTTTATTGTAATAACATAATGTCCTGGAAGTTGGGAAGTCTGAGATCAGGGTACCAGCATGGTTTCTGGGTTTCTAGGTGAGGGCCTGCTTCTTCATAGGCAGATGGACACCTTCTTGCGGTATCCTCACGTGGTGCAGAGAGAGATCATCTCTTTAGTGTCTCTCTTATAAGGGCATCACTAATCCTATACAGAGGGCTCCGTCCTCATGACCTGATAACCTCCCAGAGCCCTCACCTCCATATACCGTCACACTGGGGATTAGGGCTTTCACATGTGAATCGGGGGAAGGGGCGCAAACATTCAGTCTCTGGTACCTCTTAAAATAAACACAATGGGCTAATCTATTGAATTAGGTATATATACATTTGATGGTTAGGGCCCAGAATAGACCTTACCTTACTATCAGTAATAAGTAATAATGGAAATAGTTACTAATTAATGGATGCTTCCTTCTTGTCCATCATAGATGGGAAAGGGTTGAGTTGCTCAGTTTAGCTCATCACATCTCCTCAGACATGAATAACCATGGAACTAGAAGACCCAAACCTTTTAGGGCATCATGCAATTAGATACCCATCCAGTGTTTTCATTTTATCAGTGATGGCATAGGAGCCAGGGAAGGGTAAGAGACTATCTTAAATTCAATTAGTGGGCTTCCCTGGTGGCGCAGTGGTTGAGAGTCTGCCTGCCGACGCAGGGGACACGGGTTCGTGCCCCGGTCCGGGAGGATCCCGCGTGCCGCGGAGCGGCTGGGCCCGTGAGCCACGGCCGCTGAGCCTGCGCGTGCTCCGCAACGGGAGAGACCACAGCAGTGAAAAAAAAAAAAAAAAAAAGAGTCTATCTTGGCTATGAACATTTAGATCTACCCATTTCAAACCTTCAAGCTGAAAGCTTTCATCCTTTTCTGCAGAGGCCAGGCCTGCAGATCCAGCTACAAGCTGTTTGAAGGTGGTGAAGTGAATTCCCTGGTCTCTCTCAGTCCTCTGGCTGGGATGACGAGGAGAGAAGAAAGGAAGGGCTGCATTTGTGCCTGTCGTGAATGAGCCATCTGTTCTCTCCGAGGTAGCCGCAGGTGCTCTACACTTACATGACCAACCCACCTTGCTGTTGATGAGGTCGTCACCCTCTCTCTCCTACTTTTCTAATGCTGAGAGGCCATCCCATAGCATCTTGTTCCTAGAATCTTCTTAACCCTTCAACTCTCTTGGGAGCTGTATAAGGTATTGAAGCCTGGCCCCTCCTTTAGGTTATCTCAGCCTAAGCTAACAGCTCTCTTAGCACTTGTTCTTTTAGCCCTGCAAATGATCAAACCTCTTTCTTGACTCACTGAACTTCCAGCTTGGGGCATGTACTCTCTTAGTTGTATGCCTTGCAATTTTCAGGCAAGAGAAAGATCATCTGTTGCCAACCCAGTGGAATGGTTTGGGCATCTCCTCATCTTATAGAAAAGGGAGGAGCATCTCTATCGGGTGTTCCATAAACTCTACATTCACCCCAGAGAAAATCTCTTCTCATCAGCCTAGGTTACGATGCTTTTGCATCTGTGTTACATCACTCAGCGGTGGCAGTCCAGGGAGACAGCAGCAGGACGACGATGTCCCCTTCGCTAAAAGCGTACCTTTCAGAATCTCTTGTAATGAAATTGGAATATGGAGTATTTAGCAACCACACTTTTCAGTCTCAACTGTTGTGTGGTTGACAATTATTGGAAATATATTTTATATATATAGTCCCTGCCTATATTAATTTGCTACATCCAGGAAGTTTAGCTTTTTTCTTCTCTGATGACAATCTATGTTTCCATGACCATACCTCCATTATGTGTAAGGACTAGAGTATTAACCATTTTATATTGATGGAAGCATCGTTGCTATAAACACATAACTTCCTATTTTGCTAGTTTAAAGCATTAGTTCCTGCACACTCCAGGATGTATTTCTGACAACCTAGACGAATTTCAAAGTGAATTTTGAGGACTATAGATATGAACATTTCATGTTTTTCTGCAAGAGATTGATTGACTGCTCCTAAAAATAGAATACTAGGGAGAGAAAATGTCAGAAGTCATCTAGACTAGTTTCCTACTTCTAAGCACTTAAATTTAGACCAAGTGTAGTCTAAACTTTTTGTTCTTTTTTCTTCCTATATAATGGAGACCCCACAATCTTCTTTGTGTTGGTTCACTCGAGCATTTCCTCTAATACCTCATGTAAATCTTCCCTTCTGTGATGTAAGCTCATTTTTTTTTATACCTTTATCTTAGTTTGTGTTGCTGCCACTCTTTGAAGTTTCTCCTAAATTTGATTTCAGTGGTGGATAAAAGTAATCATCTAAATTCCCCTCAGACCTAATATCATGCACAGAGGCCTCGGGCAAAATGGATCTTCTCCAGACAGCTTCTAAGCCCAGGCAGCTCCTAAGCCCTAACTAAGGGAGAGTGACAGAGGGCTGAGAGCCTGCTGGCAGCCTGACACTCCCTACTCCCTCCAGACCCATAGAAGGAAAAGGGAAAGCCTCTTTAATGGGGAAAGGAGAGGGAACCAGAAGGAAGAATGAACAAACAAGGAGACAGAACTGAAGATGTCAAGCGCCTATGAGATTCCCCCAGAGTGAGATCAGCACTTTTTTCCCCACAACATGAAGAAAGTGGTGTCGGGGCAGAACCTACTGAGACTTCACCAGCACCCCACTGCTCAGCCCCCTCCATATCCTGTTGAGTGCTGTCGCCTAAGCATCCTTTCCCGGAGGTAAGAAGAGGAAGACAGACTCAGTCATGGGCAGCAAACCCACTGGCATTTTTCACAGTTGGTAAGTATGGGTAATGAATAGATCATGTCTGATTGAAGGAGGATAAAAATAAAAGACTGAGAGAGGGAGAGAAGAGGGTGACCTGCTGGATCTTATAGTAGAGAAGCAAGCTGAGTGTATGGAGAGAAATGTATGAATAGAATTTAAAAAATAGGGGTCCAAAGGGGAATATATTCGATATGGGATTATGAATGAGGTGAATTTACAAACTTACAGATCTCATTATTTTTTGGTAGCCTTACCTAGCTTTGATAATTTTTAAAAGGGTCATCATTGATGCTCTTACATTAAATTAATAGAACGTTTTAATGTATTTTTAATATCTTAATACAGTGGCCTACTTTCTCTATGGCAAGCTGAAAAACATTTATGTAAGCCCAACATGGAAGTGTGATTATAGTTTCTTTTCAAATGTTCACGTTCTTTTCCTTCCTTCCTTCCTTCCTTCCCTCCCTCCCTCCCTCCCTCCCTCCCTTCTTCCCTCCTTCCTCCCTTCCTTCCTCCCTCCCTCCCTCCCTCCCTCCCCCCCTCCCTCCCTTTCTTTCTTTCTTTTTCTTTCTTTCTTTCTTTCTTTCTTTCTTTCTTTCTTTCTTGTCTCTTTTTGTTCATGTGTGGCTTTCATTCTGCCAACATTACTGCCTTGAGAGGAGGAAAGCTGGATGTTAATGAATGAAACTTTCTTTAGCATTTAATAGTTTAGAATCACATATATCTAAGGAAAGAACTAATATGGATTACTTGCCCCAACGTTGTAATTTTATACCCAAAGAAGTTCCTTTTTGGTAATAAAGGCAAAAGAGGCTGAAGTAAGGAACCCCTAGTGTGTTAAATTTTTATTATTTCCCGTCAAGGCCAAACTACAACTCCCATTTCTATTGCACTAGGGAGAATTTAAGACCTCTATACCTACATTTTAAAGAAGTTAGGAAGAACTGTACACAGTTGACATTTCAGGGTATGATCAAAGTGTTCCTCAATCGTTAATATGTACTTTACATGTGTCAGATACACCATCACCTGCTCACTGTATCTTATAAACTTCCCTACATACCACCTGACATTAGCTGACCAAGTGATTTCACTGTTCAGTGTGTACTTTCTGCTCGTCAAGCCATTCTATTTAGCATTATGTCTGCTAAGGAGGTCCTATTCCACACTGGTAACAGACTGTGTCTATGCTTATCTTTCAAGTGCCCCTATCATTTTTAGGTATTTTAAGTGATTGCCATCACCCTTTCTTTGGTGGCCAGAAAGGACAGCAAGAACAAAACTTGCAACATTTGGGGTCATATTGTGCCTGATCTGCTTCTGTATTTGAAAATCCTGAGAATTCACTGTGAAGTTCGAATTACTAACATGGTGTTTTCATCCCAAAATCAAGTTGTCAAAATGAACAAGGAGTTTCTGAAAAATAGGAATGAGTGTTGTTAGGAAAAAGACCACAAGTTCATGTGTGCTTTTAGAAACTGAGTTAGCCCTGCCCACTTTGGGTAAACGCACTACTATCTCCCTTTGAACTTCTGACATCAGAACAACACGATGGGCTGAGACTGCTTGGGACCTAGATGCACAGCCAGCCAACAACAAATCCCGAGCATCCTTTTATATACAGATTTCTGTCCTTTGGTGAAATGATGTTTCTTCAAAGGCAAAAAAAAAAAAATAAAAGTTTGTTGTGAGAACATTTAGGCTCAGATGTCTTGGATATTGTTTCCTTTTCAGGGTGCGGTTATTTTGCTTAAATTGCACATGAATTGTTGAACACCATTTCCGTGGTTCATATTCTATTTTATTGTAAGCCAAATGATACCTTTCTTTACAGGTGACAGACGGGCAGCACAATTGAGGAAGCGCCATTAAGGAAAGCACACTGTTTGCCGGAAAGAATCACTGAAGAATTGAGTGGAAAATTAAGAGCCCTAGAGAAGCATCAAAGTGACTGGGCATCCACGTATTACATTCAGGCAGTACTGAGCTGTGAAAAGCACAGCTACTCTTTGCCTCCTTCCTTCACCCTCACGTGGAAACCCAACGTTCAACTGCAAAGATTGTTCAGCTTCTGGAAAAGGAAATTCAACTCAACACATAGTTACTAAGAGGCTGCCCTGGAAATGCACAGTCATAATCACTGTGAGGCAAAAAGAAAGCTTCCCAAGCTGTAGACAGTGTCTACGGAGCTTAAAATCTAGGATATTTAGTGTATTTTAAATGTGCACGTGCAACCATAAGCCCATGAGAGATACACAAACACACAAATATACCTAACATTTGTCTTAGTCGGCGGGGGCAGCTATAACAGAATACCATAGGCTGGGTGGCTTACAAGCAGAAGCAATTTATTTCTCACAGTTCTGGAGGCAGGGAGTCTGAGATCACGGTGCCTCCTGGCAGGGTTTGGTAAGAGTCCTCTCCCAGGTTGTAGATGGCTGTTTTCTCATCGTATCCTCACATGGCAGAGAGGACGAGAGAACTGTCTAAGGTCTCCTTCATAAGGGCACTAATCCCATTTGTGAGGGCTCTACCTTCCTGACCTAATCACCTCCCAAAGGCCCCATCTCCTAATACCATCCCACTGGGGGTTAGTCTTTCAACACATGAATTTGGGAGAACACAAACATTCAGTTCATAACAACACTGAATAAGGTTTTAAAAAGGAAGAAAGCACGTTCCGTTTCGGTTTGGAAAGTGATCCCAGGCTTATCCCACTTGTTGTTCCCTCTTTCTAGCACTGGATCATGGAATGGAAAAAATGACATCTACTTGTGGGTACAGAAAGCTCAAAGTTCCTCAACTGGGTCACTAAGAATGATGATGAGAAAGCTTAATTGTTCTCCTTGTTTCTTGTTCTCTATTCTGACTTTCGAGGGATACAACGTCAGTATAATAACCTTTTGTTCAATGTATTCTGCGTCTTGAAGGTCAGGGAACCAAACCTTTAAAGTTGTCAGCCCCTGAGCTGAGGCGGGAGAGGCTGTTCCACTGTTATACAGGCAGTGGTTTCTATGCAATGCAGTGTACAAGAAAACCAAGGGGTCACGTGTTCATGTGTCCCTTGTCACTTCTTTGACATAAAGTTGGTCTGTTGGTCCCATGATATATTACACAGGAGCTGATATCAATAAATCAGGTAATTTGTGAGCCCTCACAGAGGCACTGCAGACAGGGAAGAAAAATCGTAACCAGAATCTATATCAATTCTAGTAAGAAGGCATCAGCATCCCCTCCAGGGTGACAGGGCCTCTTGCAATCAGCTTGCTGCCGAGCAGCTGACTGATCTCAAGAGATGATACCATGTTGAGGGCTCAGAGTTGATCTCAGCTGCTGACAGGTCACATGTCCTTCAGCGGCAGAAGCTCTGCAGAGAGAAAGCTCATCTTGATTGACCTTTGTACATCCTCCATTTCTGCCCACGTGACTGCTCCATCCTGGGGCCCTTGCAGAGGCCTTGGAGTGGTGAAGACAGAGGCTGGCTGATGTCAATGGATGGGCAATTTTGTGTATCTGGTGTTCAGTGTTCATTTATGGCATATGCTCTCTGGTGGGCATTGATGTAAAGCACAAAGATTCACATGCTTTGTGCCCAGAGCCATTGGTCCATCCAAAGGCCTCTTGCTCAAATGTCCTTGTCTTTGCTCTTACAGTATTACAATATCTTACAATATTATAATATTATTATTCAAAGTATTCCATAAAGCTCTGCCCAAAGGGCCAGTTTCTCTTCCCCAGTGTTTGTCAGGGATACCCAGCCCACCCAAGTGGACTTGTAGTTTCCCAACTGTCCGTTTTCAGTCTGCACCAATATTTCAAGGTGATCCATCCAAGAATAAGGCTCATATTTCTTTCTCTTTTTCTATCTCTGGTTGTAGGGAACCCTTCCCCCCATTCCCACTTCCCACATAAGCCATACAGGGAAGCTAAGGAAGGGATGCCAATTCAGAAGAGGCACATGTCATAGGGTCTGGGACACTGGTTTAATTTTTGTGTTCTGTCAACCTGCTTGGTCTGAATCCAGAATTTTCCATTGTTTATGACATATGGTGCACCTATCCCACCTTGTGACTTGGTGGGTTTGACATTTCCCACTTCATGATAAGCGTCTCTACTTGATGTCCCATTCCTGTCTCACTCTATCAGAGCCTGGTGACGTTCTGAGGAGAAGCTTTGTGAATGGTGAGTAGTTCTCTGCTGCAGAAGGCATGATCTCGCTCTGAAATCCTAGAGTTCTGTACCACGACTCTTGGTTTGGGGGTCTTGACAGAAACGCCACATAGTGCCCTTATCTGCTGCAGATCCCTGGTGAACCACTGAGTCTTCCTGACATACAACCCAAACTGCAGGGCAGCGTGTGCCACAGTCTGAACCTACTGCAGAGTCCTTTCTTGTTCTGGGTCCTGCTCAAAATTTGCAACCTTCTGGGTCCTCCAACAAATGAGTCAGGGCTCTGTCTCTAAGTGTGGCATATCTTGTCTTCAAAATCCAAAGATGTTTACCAAGCATGGCTCCTCCTTCTTAGTGGTAGAAAGTACAAGGGCAATAAATTTCCCTGACCTTGGAGGGGATGTCCTGCCATGCCCCCTATCACTGGACCCCTAAAATCAATGATGTGACAGACTCAGGAATCTTTAAGGGTTTGCCTCTCACCCTCTGGTGCACCTTCTAGCAAACATGGGCAACCAGAGAGATTGCTCCTCATGACCTGTTCACATGATATAAAAAATGCAGTGGACGCGCGTGGTGCTCTGAAGCACGTGAGGCACTCAAGTTCCTTTTGGACTATATTCTGACGGAGAGCAAGATCCATATCAATTACTTTAACTGAGAGAGTTTAACATAAGGAATTGGTTAAATAACTATTGGAAAATTGAAAAGCAAAAGGAGAATACTGAATTCATATTGAGTAACTACGGGGTGTACTCTGTCCTCTCAGGTGGGGAAAATAAGAGCAGAAGTTGGGGTATTAAAACTTAGAAAGTTGAAGGTGGAACCAGATATATGATATGGGGTGTTTGCCAGATGGTGCTGGTACTCAGGTGCTCAGGGGTCCCCACAAAGCTGGGGCTCAGATCTCTAAGGAAGGTGCTACTGCGCCCGTGATAATATCTCTGAAGCTGGTTCTGAGAAGGTGGGAAAAACTCTGGAAGTGAGCCAAAAGTACTTCTAGGACAAAGGACCATTGCTAGAGTGGTGCTGGCAGAACAGAGAAAAATCCAAAAGAAGCATGTCCCTTCTTCCTTCTCTAGCCCTCCAAATGAATCCAAGTCTGCCCGATTCTCATAAATCCAGACGTAAGCTCCCTGGCTGCTTTATAAACTGGATTTATATAAGTGGTCTCCTGGCTCTGGAATAGGGGAGTGTCCTATTCATTCACTCTTTCATTAATTCATTCATTCTTTCTAAAAGTTACTTCACACTTGCTACATGCTTCAAAAGCTAGCTGCTTTGCGCTGAAGACGCTTTGACACACATATTCCCTTCAGTTGAACCAGAGCAGCCAGGTAGTTAGAAGGAGAACAGGGCAGAGAAAATTATAATGCAGGCTAACGAGACAGGTTTCACTGAGAAGAGTGTTCAATGGTTTCAGATGTTAAAAAGAGCTATAAACAGGAGAGTTAATTGAGCAAAGCCATAATCTCTAAAATTATCTATTTGTTTTCACTCAGAACATTTTGCTATTACCAAGGTTATAAGATATTGCGGATGCACTATTAGTTGATAGTTTCTCACAGAAGAAGGAAAATAACTTTTTAAAGAGATATAGTCTGCCTAAGAAGTACGAACGCTATTTGGAGAAGAACTCTGAGAAATTCTAATGGGAATCTGCATAAAACACGCAGTTTATCAGTGAAGTAAAAAATGTAAAATTGCATGTAAATAGAGTTAAAAAATGAATGCCTCTAGTTTGCTGCTAATTTAGTCATTCTGGGACTCCTAAGAGACATTACTTTTCTTGCATGGTGTTTGGTTTCCTGTGCTTTGTTTGACTTATTGTTAATTTTTAATTTATTTATACAATTATCTTAATTAAAACATCTTTTATTCACCCCCCCAGGATCAGGCAGAGTATGATTTGTAAAAACAAATTGTTAAGCATGTGTCCCATCGTGGAGACTGGGATCATGGTGAGAAGCAGGATAGATTGTTACTGATGTGAAAAGAGTGGCCTGGAGGAGCCTGGAAGGGGTGATTCAGAGTGAGGGGCAGCCCCAGGCAAGTCTCTCACTGGAGAAGGCTTCGGGATGATGGCTTTTATCTTAGATGAAACAGACTCTGTGGTTTCTCCTCAGCTGGTTGGGAAACCTCTACTTCTGGGGGCCTCTATCCAGCGATCACTTTGTTAGCCATTCTTGCTGCAGTACATCTTCCAGGACACGTGAGACACTCTCCAAAAGAACGCGGTCTTCACTTCGCAGAAGCAAGAGAGGCATCAAAATAAACATTCTCAGACTGACGCTTCACCACTGGGTTACTGGGGCCTTTCACTGCTTTTTTTAAATTTCTACTGGAGTATAGTTGCTTTACAGTGTTGTGTTAGTTTCTACTGTACAGCAAAGTGAATCAGCTATATGTATACACGTATCCCCTCTTTTTTGGATTTCCTTCCCATTTAGGTCACCACAGAGCATTACGTAGAGTACCCTGTGCTATACAGTAGGTTCTCATTAGTGATCTATTTTATACACAGTATCGGTAGTGTATATATGTTCACTGCTTATTTTGATGTAATTGATAACCTGTGTAGTAAACTTGGGACCACTCATGTCCTGAAATATTATAGGCTATTCTGTATCTGATTTGCAACAAACAGTAAGCAGAATAAGGCAGTGAAAGTTATGATGCTTTATCTTAAGGAGGAGCTTAATGTAATGCTTTCTTATTTCCTCATGTTGGTCTGAAAATTAGGCATTTTCTTCAACGGACTGTATTATTTTTTAAATGGTGCTTAAAAAATGTCAAGTTCAACATCACACAGGAATGAATTCTTTGCTTATAGTGATAGCTTATAATAGGAATCATGTACCAAAGTATAAAACCTTTGATGTTGACATGTATTTTAATAGCAGTAGATAATTGCTTTAAGACCATTAAGGAATGAATATGGGGGAAAGCCAATTCTCTTTGTAGTAGTTTTAGACCGAGGAAGTTATAAAAGTGGAGTTCATGAAAAAGGATGTTTGTGCCACTTGCTTCAATTATAACACATAAGTGTAGAAAAACCTGGAGGGCAAAATAAACACAAGCCCAAACTTTCCTGGAATCACTTGCTTTGCTGTTCAATGAATACAACCGTGTACAACTTTAAGACCAGAATTTTAGACAACATTTTAAGGAGTGTTAAGCCTACCCCCATTAGAAATGCTTTTCCTGAGAAAGCATTGCTTCCTAAAACACAGACCCGGCCTCTCCTTCCACATCATTCAATGACTTTAAGATCAGGTGGGGCCTTCCTGGCCTTCAGAGATCTAAATAAAGTGGGCTGAGATTCCAGGTCCATGTCTGTGACAGACCCCAGTCACCTCCACGATTTCCGCAAATTCTCGAGGAGCTACTTTCCTAGGATCATCTCTGTTACCACATCCGGAGCCTGCATACACGATCTTTGTTTTTCCACATCCCCAGGTGGTGACACTCAGCCTCACACCTGGTTTCCACGCACATATTTTAAAACCTCTGGCAACAAGTGTCCATTAGACTTCACTTTCCTGAGGACTAGTGGAATCACAGGGGGACTCGTGCCACTTGCTTTTTCCTCCTTTCTCTCTTCCTCTCCCATCTTTACCGCCCTTTCTCTACCTCTTTCTGCTTCTTTCCAAAGGATGGAAAAAAAAAAGAGAGAGAGAGAAAAGAAATCTCCATTTTAAACAGGATCATACGAATTCTTTTTCCCAAGACCCGGGGTCCATGGAACATTCATCTCTGTGGTTTTACCAAGGCCTTCCCCCAACTAAGGAGTTCCTCTCACTATAAGAAGTCTTCTACCTGCTACGGAGAGAGCACAGCTTTACATCTCAAGTTTCTACAACTATGATTTCTTTAGTCCTCATAGTACCACCTTAGATGGTGGGAAGCAATGGGAGTTTTCATATTTGAGATGAGAAAAGCTAGCCCAGAAAAGGAAGACATAAGACTTCTTACCTGTAAGAAAGGAGGAAAATCAATGAGAGTAAAAATCACTATCCATTTTTTTCAGTTACATCTGGGAATGTTTAAACAAGTTAATGACCTCAGCAAAGAAGTCTCTAATTTCATACCACAGACAGATATCAATGCACACACTTCTGTTAACCCAGGTCCTTTCCCGACTAAAGAAGAAAACACTATCACTTCAGCAGATACAGATTTGAGTGACTTCACAATGAATACAAAACGCGGAATGCTCCTCTTTTTTGTAGTAAACCAGTGGTGACTGGGTGGGAAGGAAGGGGAAGCACGGTCCTCAGCAGACTCCTTCATCAGCAACACATTCTGGACCAGCAATAATGTGGAAGCATCTCAGGGGATAGTGGAATTGTGCTTATGATGCAAAGTATTTTTTCATGATGCTGTGGTTTAAGTCCCCGATTCATTTCCTGCTCCCTAGGGATAACTCTGGATGAAGTCCTTCTCTCCCCTTCCACTAAAACACGGGGACAAGCTTGCCACTCACTCTGCTATATACAATGATTATTTTATGTGTATGTATTATGTGCACAAATGGCTAAGAGTTTTTGTACTCTGTCTTAAACATGGAGCAGAGCTTCAACAGAACCAAGATATCCAGTGCTTAAATTATCCATTGCTAAATGACCCAGAAAATCTCCAAATGGGGCATTCATATTTTCAGTCTATTATCACAAAATAATAAACTATCCACCAACAAATGATGCTGTTCCTTCCTGACTCAGTTTGCTAGAAATGCTTGTGAAAAAAGTGCAATATCAGTTTATCCAAAATAGTGCACAATTCAGAACCATCATTAATCCCTCATTGAATAGGGAATTATACATTACTACTTTGTCTTTAACAAAATTAGTGTACAACGAAAATTTGTTAATTCAGGCCATTTTTCCAGGTCTTTGAATTGTAAACATTTTTACAATTTTGGTAAAATTATCTACTTGTGATTTCTTTATACAATAAATAGCTCATACAAAGAACCTCATTGCATCATAAAATTTTAGACATTTAGTATAAGGCAGTTTAGTGTTACTGTATTGCAGTTCAACAAAAATTTGTTGAAAGCTTATTTTGTGATAAACACCTGGGAATTGGGAATAAAAAGGCAAAGTTCTGATAAGCTAATGAATAGACAAATAGATTATGCAACCATTCATATGATATGTTATAACAAAAGCATGTTATAAGAACATCTAGCATTTCAGGGGCACTTACATTGTCCTGGGCATTGTTTCAAAATCCTTCATCTATTTTTCTTTCATAGCTAATTTAAACCTCAGAAGGACCTCATGAGGTATAGCGTATTATTGTCCCTATTTTACAGATAAAGAAACTAAGGGACAAAAATTAGCCAAAATCACACAGCTAGTAAGTGGCAGAAATGGTACTTGAACCCAGTGTCATAAGTTACATCATACTCTGTAGCAACAACAGGAGATGACTGATTCTGACCAGCAGAATGGGAGGTGGTGGGAGACTGCACAAGTGAGGTGTATTTGATCTATGCTTTGTGGAATGAGTATACTCTTATTCAATGAAAAAGGAAGAAGGAATTTCTAAGGATAAATACACTAGCATGAGTAAAAGCACAGATGTGTAGAAGTGCTTGATATATTCAAGGGACGGCATGGCGTATAATTCAAGAGTTGTGTGGTTGGAATGGAAGAGAAGGAGAAACAGTTTCTGAAATTTCAAGAGTTTTTGTTTTTGTGTTTTTTCAGGCCTAAAATGGCATGATTTTCAAAGTCTATGGATTCTTTCAAGTCTAACACATTGACTTTTTTTTTGCATTTTCATCATAAATATTCATAATTAGCAGCATCAAATCACAGGCAACATACACAACTTTCCCAATTTTGCCATTCTGTAATGTGAAATGAATGAGTGCATGTGTGTAAATAGATACAGATTGGTAGTATACATGATCAATTTTGCTAAATAAAGTATTATTTTTCTCTAGATGCATACGAGGAAGTTGAAAATACTAGCTTAGACAATGAGAAAACAGGCTAACGTACAATGAAATAATTTTCATCCAGGGTAAGCCCAGCTTCCTCACTTCACTAGTTTTTAATTAAACCTCTGTCTGATCAAGTTCTCCATCTCTTTTCCACAACCTTTGCTTATAAAATTTCCTTCATTTGTTCCTTAGCAGCCTCCAAGTAGGGTGAAAAACAATCCTGTTTGATTGTTGTCTGGTATCTTCCTTTTACACATCATCTATAATTTTAGTTTAAAATATAATGTAAAAAAAAATCAGAGAAGCAATTAAAAAGGATAAGAATAAGGCTTCCCTGGTGTCGCAGTGGTTGAGAGTCCGCCTGCCGATGCAGGGGACACGGGTTCGTGCCCCAGTCCGGGAAGATCCCACATGCCGCGGAGCGGCTGGGCCCGTGAGCCATGGCCGCTGAGCCTGCGCGTCCGGAGCCTGTGCTCTGCAACGGGGGAGGCCACAACAGTAAGAGGCCCACGGACCGCAAAAAAAAAAAAAAAAAAAAAAGGATAAGAATAGAATATATAGGATATATAGAATGTATAGAAACTGTGAGGCCCAGGACCTAGATGAGAACATGGGCCCTCCAGAGCACCTCCAGTTCTTTAAGATACACACGCTGACAACAGATGAAAAAGAACCTTTCCTGGGCTTCTGAACACAATTCTGATGTTTCCTAGGGACAACCAAAAGGGAGCCTCAGATTCCTCAACTAAAAATGCCACCAGATGGTGAAGACCAGTCCCACAACCAGAAGCCCCTGCTGGGCCCCTGCCCTGGGCCGGACACGTTAGGTGACCCCTCTCTGGCTCTTCCTATACATTCTCCTTGCAGGACAAGGGATTTGTCCTCCAGAACCTGCTCAATTCTCCTTTTTCAGATTTTGCTCCAGACCTCCAAATTCCAGCCCTAAAGTCCCCAAGCTGGCTTCCAGCACCTGCCCTGACCTCTTCCCTGCTTGTCCCTCCAGAGGGGGGACTCAGATGCTGTTTCCTCACCCCTCGGCCGGAGGGGTAGCCTGGGGGCAGCTGCCAGCAGGAGTGGGCTAAAGGGGTGAAGGAACATGCAACTGTACACTGTGTGGTCCCCTGGCCTGCATGCCAGCCTCTCGTGGTGAGGGTCCGAGCTGGCGATGAGAAGATGGAAGATCTATGGGTCTGAGTCTTTTGTTTGCACCCTTGCCCCAAGTTCAGCAAATGTTAGGGGTAGGCATTATCACGACACAGGCATTATCACGACAAAGCTTAATTACAAAAAATTATCTGCGGATCATGCCACGCCTCCCCATATTTCCTTCAGAAGTTGAATTTAATCTTTCTTTCATTCACTCTCTCCTCCATTTCTTATCTATGGAGCAAATATTTATTCAGAACCACTTTGAGCTTACTGCTACAATGCAGAGAGAATATCCAGAGATACAGGGCAACACTGGCAAGATGTGTGCTCCTGGAAACCAGAGGAAGACGGGTTTTCAGAAAGAGGAAGTGGTCAGAAGGGCTACTTAAAGTCTCCGTGTGAAGGCTGAAGGATGCTCAGAGGCTCTGCGGGAGGAAGGCCACAGGCTTCCCCATGAGAGCATCCAGCGAAATGGCAGAGGCGGAACTGAAGTGGGAGTGGGTTGAAGAGTGAGTGGGGAGTGAGGTCCTGAATGGTGGGTAAAGATTATTCTTGAAGACTTTTTCTATAAAGGGCTATGAGGAGATGCTGAGGTGACTAGGATAGGAGGGAGGGTTAAGGCAGAGAGGTTTTTCAAATAAGAGAGATTTGACTTTGTTTAAAAGAAGCTGAGATCCCAGGGGTTGGGGCCACTGTGCAGTGCCATGCACCGCGTACAGTCCTTGCCTTTGCATGGGGCTCCAGCCTTGTGTAACACGTTTTATTTCAGTAACAAGATGTGTGGCTTCAGGTATAGCAATCGGGCAAATTTTAGACAGCTAATCAATACGACTGTTTCACCCCCTCCTCCTCTCCTAATTACATAATTATCCACAGAGCTATTCCAAGAACAACCAGTGGAGCTCCTTTCTCTCCACATTTAGGGTAGAGTTTTATTCCCGAAGTAGACTTCTCTGCTCCCTAAATTTTAATTTATTAACTGTTTCACCTGAAAGCGATCACCCTGGCTGTCAATTCCCCAAATAAAACATCTGCCTTTTCAATTCAGACAGCTATAAGTGAAGAAATATACCAGGGGAGCAGAATTATGTTCTCTTTTAGAAAGTAGAGACGTTTACAGAGGCAAGGTTCTGACACCAGCTGCCTGGTCTGCATGGTGAATGAGCCCGCGCTGGGAGAGAAGGTGAGCACCATTAGCCTCGTGCTCACCTGCTCACGTGCTCACCCGCTCACCTGCTCACGTGCTCACCTGCGAAGATTCAGCAGCAGCTCCTGCTCCTTAGTCCTCCCTCCTGTATTAACTGACCTTTTACAGTGGCTACTTGAGACCTGCAAGCTCTGAGGTCATCAGTTCTCACAGTGCTTTGTTTTTCTGTAGCATCTGTTTGCATGACATGTGCGGTTTTTTTTTTGTTTTGGTTTTTTTTTTTTTTTTTTTTTGCGGTACACGGGCCTCTCACTGTCGTGGCCTCTCCCATTGCGGAGCACAGGCTCCGGACGTGCAGGCTCAGCGGCCATGGCTCACAGGCCCAGCTGCTCCGCGGCATGTAGGATCTTCCCGGACCGGGGCACGAACCCGTGTCCCCTGCATCGGCAGGCGGACTCCCAACCACTGTGCCACCAGGGAAGCCCGACAGGTGTGGTTTTAACTTGCTTTAAAATCATTTATCTCCTGAGGTCTTAAGGTGTCATTTTGCAAGTCTGTTAAGATGTCTTCAGAAGGGGATGATACTTGTGCTAACTTTTCCTCAAACCTTGTTCTAAGTACAGAAGTCTGGGGGGCAAAAGGTGGGTGGACATCTTACACCAGGTAATATTTTTAACTCTCATAAGAAGAGTGCATGAGGCAGACACTGAAGAACATATATTATTAATATACTGCTTTTTACTTTTTTTCCCCTGAATAGTTAAACCCTTTGGAGGTTTGGTTTTTAGCCATTGCTGGTAAACAAAGCTGATGGAGACCCAGGATAATAGAAACAACAGAGTGTTCCATGGTTCCTGCCTGCTCACAAACCTATTCCGCTTAGAGGAGCTCAGCCGGCAGCATTCACTGCAGGGCTGTTTACAGTTACTACCCCTGGAAAGGCAAAGGTGCAGACCCAGGTCCTGGGGTTTCATGGGCAGATTTCTTTCTCTCTGCCACTTGCATATCTATACTTCTTTTGTTAAAGAAATGAGCAGAGGACCAAAATAAGCCTCTGAAAGATTGTCTTCTTTTTCGAGAAGAAAAAAAGAAGACTACTGTAATGATTAACTACCCAAGCAGCCCACACAGTAAAGTGCAGGGCAAAGAAAGAAAGGAAAATTTTGTGGAGCAGAGGTGTTTCGGGGAGTGTTGACCGGAAGAGAGTAGGAAAGAAAAATCTGTGCTAGCATGTTTTTCTAGATGCGGCTCACCTATCCCTTCACATTATGTACTGAGACTCTGTAAAATCATCCCAGGACTCAAGAGGGTAGAATCCCACAGTTCACAGGATCCTTAGCAGGGAATCAGGATATTGGTTTTGGAACAAAACTCTGCTTAACCCACTGCAGAGCAAAACCAAAGGAGCATGCTGCAATGTTAGGGGAACCACTGACGGAAACCGCCCGCTCTGGCCAGGCACCATAGTAACCACTTGCATGAGTTACTTTACACCAGGAGCTCCTGGTAAGGAACGTGGAACTAACAAGCTACCACCAAACAGAAGAATTTCAGAAAAGTCAGAAGGAGAGAGGAGATGCCAGTCCATATGTCCTACCAACTCCCAGGATCCTTCTTGCTGGAATCGATCTTGGTTGAGCGATGTGCAGGCCACCAGGAAGGACCCTGAGTTAGAATGATTGGCCAGAGACAACCCGGAAACTAACCCCATCACCATAAAACCCAAGACTGCGAGCCACGCGGCAGAGCAGTTCTCCTGGGCTCCCTTACCCTGCTGCTCTCCGCCCAGGCGCCCCTTCCCAATACGGTCTCTTGTTTCATCAGCACATGTGTCTCCTCGGACAATTCATTTCCCACTGTTAGGCAAGAGCCCACTCTCAGGCCCTGGAAGGGGTCCCCCTTCCTGCAACATAGTCTCATACACCAGAAGCTACGTGGAGTTTAGATAGTATGTGACATAAAGGAGCTAGTCCCAGATGTGATAAGAAAAAGAAGGGGAAATCTATAAAAATATCAAATCACTATGTTGTACACCTGAAACTAATATAACATTATAAGTTAACTATACTTCAATAAAAATAAACAAATAAAAAAGTAAATAAAATGAAAAACAGAAAAGGGGGAGAAAAGCAAATGACTCTGCATATTGATTCACTCTGTAACTGATTAACAGTAGGTGTAGTTGAAAACTATGACTACCTCCTACAATAGACATTTTATCACTTAAATTATCAGAAGTTTTACAATTCCCTTATGCATGTTATACTTTAATAACGTTTTTCAAAGTTTCATAACATTTTAAGTCTCTATAAAAATGGTTTTTAAAGAGTTATTTTCTAGATTGAAAAACAAAAGTCAAATAATTTGAAACAAAGGCCCTTAACTCCTTCCACTGAATTAAAAAACCTCAACTGAGAAGTTTTGTAACTTGTGATAAATGACAGAACACCCTCAAATTTAATCTTATTTGTTATCTTTGCCTCAAATCGATTAGTCAGGAAATGGGCAATTTGTTTAATGCCTTGGGTCATAAATATTCCATATCCTTCAGCTTTCTCATCAGCTAAGAGAAGACAATTTACAAAGCTTTACCTGAACAGACCAAGTAGTTTAGACCCAAGTGATTGCTTCATAGTTTCTGTGATAGACTGATAATTGTTTTCCCCCAAATTTCATATGTTGCAACCTATTCCCCAATGCGGTGGTACGTGGAGGTGGGGCCTTTGGGAGGTGATTGGGTCATGAGGGTGGAGCCCTCATGCATGGATTAGTGCCCTTGGAAAAGAGACTCAGAGAGCTCTCTTTCTTTTTCCTCTGTCTGAGAACATAGTGGGAAGATGATCATTTACAGATCGGGAAGTGAGCCTACCACCAAACACAGAATCTTCCCAGCGCCCAGAACTGTGAGTAATAAATTTTTGTTACTTACAAGCCACCCAGTGAATGGTAATCTTTTATAGCAGCAGATCTTTTAATTAAAGATCGTTTTCTTCTTAAGAACAGACATGCTTCTGATTTCATATTTTCTGTCTCAAAGACAGAAAATTGTGGTTTACAATATTCTATCTCTGTGTTAACCAGTGATTGCTTATGTCACATCCTCTTTAGAGTTTAGGGGCTGCTTCTTCAGGTGACAGTCTTAGAATGCAGCCCTAACTTTTAGCTATCTTTCACTATCACTTCTGCATTAAGAAACAGTACATTCAAATAGCCATTTAGAGGATAAGGAATTGGTTTAGCTCTCTGAAAGAATTTTGGAGTACACATTCAAGGCAAATTACAGGCATGGAATATAGGAATCTGTGGGTAGCTTTCTAGAAAAATCTTAGTTTTTTTCACTGCTTCTAATTTTCTTTTACCTCCAAGCAAACCGGATTCCTTTTGGTTTAGTGCAATGCATGCTCACTCTATCCTAGCATTCATAGCACTCAGTGAAAATTGCATGTTTAATTTTGACCCCTACTAGAGTTCATAAAGGCAGAAGGTGATTTTGTTCATGTTTATTTTATTATTCTTAGTGTCTGGTAGTGTATTCAGCACTTTTTAAAGAGCTCAATAAATAATTTACTGAATCTCACTGAAGCAAGGACTCTTCTGAAAGTTTATATAAATATATATAACATTTTTTTGGTCATAGACTATTAGACCTAGAAGTCTTTAAATAGCTACTCATTCATCTGTTTTAAAGTCTGTGTATGTTACTCCCAACTTTTCTATCTTGTCTGGTCTGTTTCTATTGACTGTTCCTCCCTCCCCTACCACGGATCATACTGTTTGGCTTCTTCACTTGTTCGTAATTTTCGATTGTGTGTTGGACTATGGCGCCTGGTCTGGATTTTGTTTTCTTCTTTTGAAGAGTGTTAATTTTGTTCTGGCAAGCAATTACTTTACTGCAGATCAGCTCAATTCTTTCGGGGCTTGGTGTTAAACTTTATTGAGTCTAGGATAGCCTTCCTCTAAGACAAGAGTAACTCTACTTCTAAGACCAGAACTTTCGGTGTCTCAGTTAAATGCCTGATGTGTTCAGAGAGTTGTCTCCACTCTCCTGCTCAAACCTCCTTTGTCTCCCAGTGCTGTGCAAACCCTGGAGTCTCCACTCATTTCTCTGCTCCCCAGAAGCCCTTCTCTACCAGTCTTTGTGGAATGTCAGCCTGTACATCCACAGTTTAGACTACTGCAAAGCCTTTCATTTATTACTTAGTGAAGAACTCTTCAGCTTCTTCCCTGCACAGTTCACTCCTCCCTGGTTCCCTTCCCACTAACGGAGTCACCCCAGCAGCCCTGAATTCTAACCTCTACCTCCTCATCTTTGAGATACCTCCATGCCTAGCTTGGACCCAGGAGGGAGGGTAACAGCCCCAAGCCTGGCCCCTGCTGACTGTGTAGGCTGAGCACTCCTCACCAGGTACAGCCTGCTCTTAGCACCTTACACCCCAATGTAATGCTGCACAAAGCTCTGGGACCCTGAGTCCCTAAGACTCCCAGCCACTTCACTGCACATCACACTGTGGCATACAGGTGAGGGCTACTTGATGCAATCGGCAAGTAGGCTCAGAGGCGCTGCCCGCCTGTCAGGTGCCACTCTGAGCCTCACTGGTTGCGTGACCTTGACCTAAGCCCCAGATTCCTCTTTTGTAATACATATAGAATATTCATTCTTATATCTGAGATTTGATCTAAGATTTGATGAGTTCATGCTTAACATAGTGCCTGGCACACTCAATGCATGGAATAAATCATCCTCTCCACGATCCACATAGTTTTATTTCTCCATGGTCCAGCTTGGTGTGTACTTCCTGTAACTACTACCACTTCCCTGTCACAGAGAGCATAAGAAAGCCAAGCCCAGCTGATCTTTGGCAAGCAGAAAAACATCACACCAAACAGTGAGCATCACATCTAAGTGTTTATAGTCCTGGGCATAGACATGGATAGGAAATAGACACCAATGTTAACCTCACTTTAGTGAGGCCAGGACTGTACCTTGTCACTTGCAGTCTTTTGGACACCAACAGCATAAAAAGGGAATGCCCTATCCCCTTAGTTATTTTATTTGGACAGAGAAGATTTTTCCTCTCTGGGTGTATTGTCCTTGTCGGGCAGGAAGAAATGTTCCTCTCCCCTTCTAGGTTCATTTGGTTGGTCTAAGAAGTTAAGTGACATGAGACAGATTAACAGGAGGAAATTAAACAGAAGTTTAATAACACGTATACATGGGAGAGACCCAGGAAAACTGAGTAACTTGCCACAATGGCCCAAACCCTCACCTTAAATAACGTTTTCAGCTAAAGATAAAAGACGATGTTGGGGGTAGTGCTTTGGGACTTCAAAGGGAAGGAAGGCCATTTACATGGAGATGGAAAAGCAGATCTTTGGTAACATGTTTGCTGGGACATGCAGAGACTATGGGACACAGAATGGACTCTGATCTCCAGGCCCCCCCAAGTTTCCCCACCGCATCTCACCCATATTCTTTGTGGATACCTCTGGTGATAGCTCTATTCTGGGAACAGGCTCTTTACTTAAATTCACTGGGCAGCTAAGGGGAAGTTAAAGAAAGACTTCCTGAGTCTTCTGTTTTTTAAAAACAATCAGTCTAACTTAAAACTCTTGCCAAAGAGACACATTTTGGGGTCGCATATTTTGCTCCCCTACATCCAGAAATTTCTATTCATCCACTGTGTGAAGTATCTGATCTTGAAAATATTTTTTCCAGAAGTGAGCTAGGGTTTCAGTTTATTCACAACAGGCACAAAATTCTTCAACTTTTGATGAAGGAATAGGTATGTGCAATGAATAATGTTTGCTTCTACATTAAGATTTAATGACAAATTGGTGGGTATCAATGCATGCGGTGATGTTTCTTTATCCCTGCTTCAGCTCTTGGTCACATTATTCCACTACTCTGATCTTCATACAATAATGCCTCCCATCCCTTAAAGCTGACCACATCCTAATCCCCAGAACCTGTGAATATGTTATCTTACTTGGCAAAAAGGACTTGTGGATGTGATCAAATTAAGGATCTTGAGATTGGGAGATGATCCTGGATTATCTGGGTGGGCCCATGTAATCATAAGAGTTTTAACAAAGAAAGGAGGCAGGAGCATCGGACTTGGAGGAGATGTGATGATAGATGCCGAGCTCAGAGAAACACAAGGAAGAGGCCATGAGTCCAGGAATGTGGGCAGCTTCTAGAAGCTAGAAAAAAACAAGGGAATGGATTCCCCTACAGAACTTCAAGAAAAAATAATGTAGCCCTGTTGACACTTTGATTTTAGGACTCTGACCCCCCCCATAAAGATAGGAGAATAAGTTTGTGTTGTTTTGGCCACTAAGTTTGTGACAATTTATTGCAGCAGCAATAGGAAAATACAGTGGACCCCTGAACAACACATGTTTGGACTGTAAGGGGCTTCATACACAGATCTTTTTCAATAAATGCATATTACAGTTCTATACAATCTGCAATTGATCGAATTTGTGGATTTGGAATTGTGGATATGGAGGGCCAACTGTAAAGCTATACTTGGATTTTAGACTATGTGGGATTGGTGTCCCTAATCCCTGCATTGTTAAACTGTAATACAAATTCCTACCTTGAAGTTTGTAGGAAAGAATAGAGATAGCGTATGTTATACCTTTGGTAGATGATCAATAAATAGCATCGTCAAATTTCTTGTGCACTTCTCAGACTGATAGTAGAGTTTCCTGGCCATATTTACAAAAGTAATAATAGCATTAAAACATACATAGTTTATAAAGTTACTTAAGAGGCATTATTGAATTTAAACCTCGTAAGGGACTCCTATAAGTTAGACCTATAAAAATTTAACATAAAAATCTAAATACAACTCTGAAAAATTCCCTACTTTACACGTAAAGGAACCACAGTTTCCAGAGATGTTGAACTTCTCCCAAAGTCATAAAGGGAATAAGTGCTGAAATTTGGAATTACATCCCAGTATTCTGAATTTAGAATATTTTGCTGCAGTCTTTGTATTTTCTTCTGTTCCTGCCTGTGACAAAAGTCTGGCCTGTAGCTTCCTTTTTATTTGCAGCTCTTCTTTTTATGGTGGAGGTAAAAATTCAAAGAGAAAGACCACAGCCTCTATTTCCCTTTCTTCTCTTTACTCCACCTATGAGTCCCAACAAGAGAAGGTCCTTTTGTGAGTTTTAAAAAAGCTTTTTCTTCCAGGGTTTTTTGTTTTGTTTTTTTCAAATCTCTCTAAAACTTGAGCGCAACTTTCCTTCTTAATGCTATTCCTTCACAGTCAAGTATCACATAGTGGTAGAATGCGAAACAGCTAGTGTTGGAGAATTCGGGCTTCTGCTCTGTTGCCTCCCTGCTACACACATTAGTGGAACAATTCACTCAACCTTGCTGAGCTTCAGCCTCCCCCTCTGAAAAGCCAATGGTATTGCTATATTACTCTGAAACGTTATTTTCCGAATAACAGCTGCAAATGGTTAGAAAGCTTTTAAAACATTCGGCTTCCATTTAAATGCATGTTTCAAACCAGGCTTCCAAATGTCCAGTGATTCAAAAACACCTTTAGGTAATATCCACAAAGTAATTTCCAGCCATTGATTGACAGAAATGAACTCCTAGGGTGCTGAAATATACATCTACCCTTTATTGCCACATCCACTCAAGCACTTTACAATGTAGAGTCAAATCTGTTAGAATAGCCCTTTAGACACATTTGTCTCGTTGGATTCAGGATGTATTCATTTCTGGCTGCCAAAGGTGTAGTTTGCTTCTCTTTAGGGTGCTCAGTTTGAGCTGACATCTGTTACAGGTACTGCCTGACTAATGAAGCCTTTTTATTTTCTTGAAGCACGATGTGACCCAGGGCAGCCCACGGATGAAAAAAAGAAAGAAAAGTAAAAAAGAAAGACCAAGATTTCACACCAGAATACATTTTTTAAGGGATGCATAACGCTTCATTAGAGTTTAGGAACACAAAGCACAGATGCTGTGTTCTGTGCATCCTGAAACTGGGTTTTCTGCAGGTGCAGCCTCATGTTACCCCTTCCGGAGACTTACACGCTCTGTCCCCTTTAACAGGGAAGATCAGAGGCTTGAGATCTTTTATGAATTTCCCGAGGGAGAAAGTGGCTAGTTATGCAGAATAAATTATACAGCCTGGGAAATTAAAAAAAAAAGGGCTATCACCATTGTGATGATTCCATGTAGTGTGGCGAATTTGATTTCTGAAGTAGCACAGAGGTGTGAAGTCCAAGGTTAATGCTCCCCCGAGTAAGACTCCTCAACACTGCAAGGGGATTAATTATTGGCTGGGACGGTAGAAACAATAGGGAAAGAGTTGCTGTCTAATGCCTTGCCTACTGAACTCAATTCTTTAGACTCATTTCAAATATTTCTTGTCCAGGTAGTTCACATCACCTCAGATAGAAAAGACTAGTGAGTATCTGGAGACAAAAAAAGTCGATCACAATAGTCGTCACTGGCAATAGCAAGCACTATTTTATTCTTTTAAATTACTTCACATATGTGTTAACGTGACATCCTTATAAATGACACTTTGAGGGCATGTAGTAACCCCTGTTGTGAAAATTAGGAAACTGAGGACTAGAATCTTTAAGGAACTTGCCTGAGATCACCAAAGCAATAAACAGAAGAGGCTTAAAACTATTTGAACTCTGAATCTTTTGCCGTACCTGCTACAAAATAATATCACCTCTGTAAAGCACTGAAAAAAAAAAAAAAAAGATCTCTTTATAGCCTCTTGCAACATTTCTTTACTATAGAAAAGTGCAATAAAATATCAACTTTATCCTTTTTTACTCAATGTATTTTCCTTACTGACATATTACAGGTTAAGTGGAACTGAAAAATATATTAAGATATAATGGTATCATCCAGCCATTGACACTGCACTTCTTTTACTACCAAGATGACTTCCAAGATGTCAATTTAAATTCCCAAAGATGGGGACTTGGACTTGTTTATGTTGTATTTCTGACTTAAAAATAAACCAGGGCTTCCCTGGTGGCGCAGTGGTTGAGAGTCCGCCTGCCAACGTAGGGCACACGGGTTCGTGTCCCGGTCCGGGAAAATCCCACATGCCGCGTAGCGGCTGGGCCCGTGAGCCATGGCCGCTGAGCCTGCGCATCCGGAGCCTGTGCTCCGCAACAGGAGAGGCCACAACAACGAGAGGCCCGCGTACCGCAAAAAAAAAAAAAAATAAAAAAAAAATAATAATAATAAACCAATAGGAAAATAGCAGGTTCCTTCCAAACTCTATGGGTGATAACAATTCATTTGACCACCTGTAAATGTTTGAAATACAATATTCAATTTTTCAAGGAAATACCAACTTGGAATAAATGCTCATTTGAGGGGAAATATCACAGAATATCTGCAGTGTTCTCTCTTAGCGACTCCAGGTCAGTGGTGAGCCTAGTGGAAAGAGTAGACTCAACAGGTCACCCAACCAGCCTTTGTTTTGGAAGCCCTAGGACACAAAGAATGATAAAGGACAATGCAGAGAGCCTTGCCTGGAAGTTTCTCAGAGGTCCAGTGGTGATACGGTACGGAGTCTGGGGAGAAACAATGAGAGCAAACTCAAAACCCAGGAGGCAGCCGCAGAATGAGGCAACCCATTTTGGGTAAGAACATAGATTCCTGAAAAGCAAAAGGAACTAGAAAGTGAAGCTTCAGTCACAGGACAAGAATCACCCATCTGTTTGATCTTTCAATCATCCGTACATATAGACAATAATTACTCTCAGCACCTAAACTTTGGATGCAGAGAACCCAAAACAAGGTTACGGAGATGCTGGAGAGATGGAATAAAATACTGCTTCTGGCTAACTTTGACCAACACGCAAAATGATCAACGGAATGTGACTTTGTGGCTATTATTAACAGAGGCAGAAAAGGTTCAGCTTATGTCCAGAACAATGTAATCTGATGGTTGAATTAAAAACAGTTTTCTCAAGAAGGTAATCTTTGACGTGGGGTTTGGGGAAGAAAGTTATTTTGACATCCGAAGAACAGAGAGAAGAAAATAAAGGTCATTCCAAAGAGAAAGTGGAGAATGTCAAAATATTAAGGTGATGACAGGGAACAGCATGTGTGTCCCTTTTGAAAATGTGATAATAAAATATAGAAATCTCTCCCCAGGAAAAATGCAAAAGTCTGCATCCAAACCAAAGTTTAACGTGTAATGTTAGAGGCATGACAGTCTTTCCTTAAATTGATGTATCACGTTTGTCAGGATAACATTTTGCATGTTGAATTAGCCCTGCAGACTCTAGCACTGTCTACCAACAGAAGTGGACACACTTATTTTGCTTTTTAAGTCCTCATGTCATCACCCAGTGCACTTATGTTTACCACAGAGTGGCCCTAGATGGAGAGAACACTTCCTAGAGAGAGTTCATTTTTTAAATTCCGTGCAATATTTCTTTCCATGAGATAATTTTATGTATTTCTCTTTGTGTGTGTTTGTTTATCATTCCTCTCTATTCACTTTGGAGATAACTGCTTGCATTTGTAATATGTGTAAGCACAACATCTGCGTCCAAGTGAGTTCCTGTGTTCACTATTCAATGAAGCAATGAAGCTTTCGGAATGCAAAAACATTCCTCAAAACGTTGTTGCTAGTTAACAATTCTTCATGCTCCAAATGTTGCATCTCTTGCACCCTGAGTCTATTAATCTTGAAAATAACACAAGTTACATGGTACTCATTATGCACTTTTAAGAATACAACAGAAAAGTGGTGTGAGGGGAGAAGGGAATTCAATCAAAGGTTTCTCGCTGGAATCTTTCAGGCAAATGTTTTTGTGAGTACATCTTACTTAAGTCAAGGAATAAATTATTTTATGGAAACAATATTTTACTTATTGGATTAAAAACTTAGGCTGTCAGTCTCCTGAACAAAGATAATATTCTGAAAAATCAATAAGATAAGATTATCAATCTAGTAGAAAAACGAAGTCAGCCCATAACCACATGAAAAGATATTTAACCTCACCAGCAATTAAAAATAATAAAAAATATAAAAATAAAATGCCTTTTGTTTTCATTAGCTGCCAAACATGAAAAATGAAGCACAGTACCTAGTACTTGTTAGAGAAGATGCAACAAAGAGTAAAACTTGAGGGCAATTTGGCAAATTATGCCAAAATTTTAAGGAAAAAAAAAATCATACTGTTGGCTTAGCAATTCCTCCTCTTAGAATTTATCCTTGGGAAGTATTATACATTTATAAATATGTTTGTACAAAACTGTTCATTGCTAAAATGTTAAACAGAACGAAAAATTGTAAACTAAATTTCCTACAGATAGGATTGAGCTACTATATATATTACAGGGATCTATGCAGAATAAGATTGTGCAATTATTAAATATGAATATATATATATATTTAGTGTCATGGAAAGGGGTTTACAATGTTAGGTGGGAAAAAGTCAACTGTCAAATTGAAAAATATTTGCTGCAAAAATTACGGTTAATATATATTTTACAAAGAAAAGTTTGGAAATATACAGCGTAAGCTAATAGTTGTTATCTCTGAGTAAAAGGATTTTAGGTAACTTTTTTTTCTATTTGCTCACCTGCATTTTCTCAACTTTTCAATTAGTGTGTTATTTCTGTAATGAAAAAAAATGATAAGTATATAGCATACCAACAAAAAGAAAAGCATAGTTCACTTAATATTTTATTACATAACCTGGATATAGATACAATTTAAACTGCGAATATTTTTAAGTTCTTTTTCCTTTGTTCTTCACTCACAATTCACTTCCCTACCCCCCCACTGTGTATAAGGGAAACACTGTACTAGTTTAAGCAAACTAAATGAGCAGATGCGGATGAAAAGTCTGCAATAAATTCCATGTGCGGAAGCTATGGAGCAAATCTACAATGGTGTACTGGCCAACTTAAGACTCAATTAACAGAAAATTTGCAATCTGGTCAAAATAAATGTTCAAATAAAATGGTAATATGCCTTACACTGCCTCATAACTAAAAATGAAATTTCATAAAAGAGAAGGAATATTTTAAAATTTCAACTTTCCTTCCAACTCTCAGTGGGGTCAGAGGAGAATTTTAATGATAGCACACAGCTGATATTTCACAGATAAAGTGAATCATGCCCCTAACTCTGTCATGAAAGGAAGCGGTGCATCTGTGGCCCTGGGTCTAGTGAGATGATGGAAATCAGGCTTCAATCCACTCACTTATTGTTAGTCACTCACCAAGCATAGATTGAATGCCTCTGATAGACACAGTACTGTTTTAGATTCCAGAGGAGGATTAAAGTCATGATCACGGTCATTATCATGAAGGAATTTTAAAAATTTGGAACTTACACATGCAACAGTTAAGTAGCAATGAAGAGGTGTATGTTCTCATACATCTTGATCACTGGTGCAGACATTTAGCAAATGGCTAAGGAGATACGCAGGGAAAAAGAGCTCTACTGAGTTAGGACTCAAAGGAAAACCGGATTCCAAGTTATAGAATGGAGGGGGAAAGTCCATTCCAAAAAGAGGAAAACAGTCATATGAAGAGTGTAACATTTTCTGTTTAAATTATTTTTTGATTTTGTGAGAACGCTTGTGAGGGGAGCTCCAAATTTGATGTAGACAAAGCTGGATCTTCTCTTGGACTGTTGAATTGGGAGGTAAGAAAAAGGTATGCAGGGATAAAAAGGAATGTCATAGTTGACTTTGAGATAAAATGTTCACTGTGTTATGTTTTATTTATTCATTAAACATATTTATTGAAATCTGGTCGTGTCCCAGGAATGGTGCTATCCACTGGCACTACAATGGTAGACAGAACAGACATAGTTCTCCACTCCTATGAACTATTAAGAATATGGTTACAATAAAACTTTTTATGATCATAATCATCTTTCTACTCTGTATACATATAAAATGAAGCTTATTATTAGCACATAGGTCCATTAAAATAAAGTAAAAAATAAAATGTAATTTCTATTGTAATGTCTTTCAAATGAGTTCATTATAGAAACAATATGGCTATAGATTATTCACATGAGTTTTTCTTTTAGCCACATATGGTGGTATGATGGCTTTCAACTTTTTCTTAACAGGGTGCACAGTAAGACATATCTTTTATGTCAAGTCTCGGTATACATACACAAATGCACATGCATGAAGCAAAAGCTTCGTAAGAAATAAAAAATAAGGAAGTGGAATTATAAAGTGTGGGCAAAAGGTGGACTGTGTGATGGTATGTAAATGGTATTAGGACAACTCGTTGTGCAGAATACATTTGTCCATACTTCATATTATACACAGAAATCAAGTGTAATTATATTAGAAACCTAATTGCAAAGTGAAAAATTCAGCTTTGTAAGTTAGAGGAAATAGAGGAAAATATATGCGCTAACCCTGAGTTACAGAAGATGGCTTAAATAACACATGAGAACACACACCCTAAAGCAAAGGCTAAAAAAAATGGTGGCATTAAAATTAAAAACAAACAAACTTTTGTATATCAAATTATAAAAGGAAAGACAAACATTTCCACTTCATATAACCAAGAAGGGTTACAAGGCAGGATATATTAAGATTTCTTCCAAAAAATATCAATAGAGAAATGGGAAAGAAATGTGAACAGATGATTCACAGTAAAAAACCCACCAAAATCCAGTAAATACCCCCAAAGATGCTCAACTTCACTAGCTATAACTGGGCAAATGTAGTGAGATGCCACTTCATAACCATCAGTTTGGCACAACTAGTTTGAAGGTACAGATATTGGTCAGAATATGGCACATGTGAGCTCTCATAACATTGCTTCTGGAAATGTAAATTACACAATGCCCTTTGTGAGGAGTTTGACCAAATGTAATCCTAGAGGCATTCTTGCATACACATGGAAGTAGACTTATAAAAAATGTCTTCTGCATCATTGTAAAAGCAAAATGCGGGAAACAACCTAAATACCTACTGAGAGGAAAGTGAATAATTAAATTATTGCATATCAAGCAAAGGAATACTATGTAGAAGTTAAAATGAATGAACTAGAGGTACCTGCGTCATTGTAGATAAATCTCACAAAATAACTCTGAGAGAAGCAAATTATATACGAATACGTAAAGAGTAAGACTTACATGCATATTTTAAATATACTCTGTTCTACTATATTTATATGATTACCAACATACACACCCAACGAGGTAAGTGTTGTCATGTCCCATTCTATCAATGAAAGAACTGAGATAAAGCAATATAGCCAAGGTCACATGATTCTTAAATGGAGGGTGGGGAATGGGGCCTGGCTGTATGACTGCCGAGCCTGCCTGTCTAACCATGAAGCTCTGCTCTGGTCCATGGCACTCCTCTTCTCCAGTGTTTCTGATGCTTCTACTGTGCCTTGTGTATAACTTTATTGTTCCATTTGTCACATTATGGAGTTGGTCTATCCCCCTCATCAATCTATATGTTCTTGGGGGTCCTATGATACTGTCATACCCCAGTGAAATGCTCAGTATATAGTAGGAGTTAAAGAATTTATTTAACAAATTAGGTATGAGACTGTAAAATGCATATTTCATTGGGCTACATAATTAACTCTTAAAAATACTGTATATAGGACATTTCTGTGTAAAAACACTGGGGGGGGGGACCTTTAAATACCTTTGTTTTATTTGGATTTTAATAAGAACACCAAATGATTAAGTCAACATGTATAAGCTACTCTTATGTATTTGTTAGCGTATTCACCAGGTTATTTTCATAGACATATATTAGCATTTCAATGTGGAAGTTGCAGCAGTGAATTAAAAATACAGAATTGTGTTTTCATTACATTTTTCTTAATTGAATGAATATTTGATAATATTTTGATGTTTATAATCATCAGTAAGACACATTAAGCACTCACATAAACATGTGTTCATTTTGTAAGCACATTACATACAAACACACACATATGTGTCTTAAAAATTTTTTTTTTCCATTAGCAAAGCCACATTCACATTCTAACAGTCTATAGATCACTGGAGAAAGAAAACATACTACTTTTACCCAGTTAGTTCCTCTTTTAAATTATTGAATTGTACTGATGGTAAGACGAAGATGTATCTGGGCTACTGTCCAAAACAGACCTAGTTACTTTTAACTTATCAGCTTTTAAGTGGGTTGCCAAAAAAGATGCTGGCTTTTGACAAAATAGCCTTCCTCCGTATTTCTTGCACCCAATCTCTACGAAAATTTATCGCCTCAAGTTTTTGCTTGTTCTTCTTTCACTTTAAACATTTTACCTGCTGATATCCTTGACTTTGGGGTTTATTTGACTTTAACATGTTTACAAATCTGTTTCCAAGCAGATCAGGAGAGGCACATGAATCATAACAAACACTTGAGCCTGAACCGCTGACTCTTATTTTTCTTGTTTTTAGATTCAACACTGTTACGGAAAATAAAAGCTCAATCCCTTAGTATAAAAATTATCAGTATGAAAAGGAGTTTATTGCAATAAAAGTGCCCTTGTGAGTAGGTACACAGGGTTAGTCTAGCACTGTTCCGATAGGAAGTCTTGCTTTGCATCCTAGCAAACACAAAAAAGCCCCACAAAGGAGGCAAACGTCCTTTTCTATCAGCTCACCCTAAATGAAGGAAAGAAAGCAAGCTGAAAATTGGTAGAGAGTTGATTTCACTACATGTTTATGTTAATAGGGTATTTGACTTTTGAATGCTTCATAAACCTTGTTATGCTCTGTGCTATTTGAGGGAGTAAAACAGCTGGAACACTGCCAGAAACCTTAATTGGAATCAGCTTAGCAGGGGCTGACACGGTTGCCCAGTGTTTAGTTTCAAGCTTATTATAAAAATGCAAAATTATGTGCCATTTATTTTTTATTCCTCTTTGGTTTATGCCTGTAAAGGTAAGATTTAGCTGCATTAGGAAATAAACTCATTTTTTCCCTTGTCTGCCCCAGGCTAGGGCTCTGAATCCAGCAGCATGGGTATCATCTCTTCTAATTAGCCAAAGGCTCCACTTCTGATGCAACAGAGAATGTCACAGAGATCTTTCCCCCATGCATTTTGATTACTGGCTAAATGATCACTCAGATGACCAACCCATGGTTGAGTTACTGAGCTGTGTGGTCAATATGTCAACAATGTGGTGAGTGAGGCCAGAGAAACCTGGTCCAAAGTGGCTCTGGGGTGCTCTTAGGATTCTCCTACCGAAGGGTCACATTTGCTCTTGGTCAAATATCACACGTAGGCTCTCAGCTTTACTTTAAGCCATGAGAAATATATGTTTTCTGTCAAATTTTAGGGAATTAAGTGCTTTCAATTTTGTTTTTTAGTTGGGTTTCTCAGCTTCAATTGGCTCTAGTATTTTAACCTGTCTATATCTTCTCTGACGTTGAAAAAATAATTCAGTTATTTAAAAAAATATTAAATGCCTACTATACGCCAGGAAATGTGTTGGATGATAATGACACCAGATCATATATAAAATATAATTCCTGTCTTGAGATCATTCCTGTTTTGAGATTATTCCAGAAATTGGAACAGATAACTTGGAATTAATTAGTGATAAGTGAATACTGATTCAAGACGTTGTCTGGTTAGCTGATCCAGAGGCAGCCTGACCCAGCCTTTTACTAAAAAAAAAAAAAAAAAAGACACGGAAAAGGATAAGAACCCATCCCCTGGGTGTTTTCTGGTTGCACATGTGACAAATTTGGAAGTCACAATTCCATCCTAACAGAAAGTCAAAAGCTGAAAAGTCTGAAAAATCAGCACCTTCTTTTTGATCTATAAAGGAGAGGGGAGAACCCAGGGCAAAAGGCTGCCCCCAAGATTGGAGAGACAGACGGGTGAACACAGGTAGTCCTGGTTTAATGGGGCAGGGACTTACAAGCAGAAACCACCATGGAAACCAGTGCCTGAGTAGGAAAGCCTGAACTGTAATTGATGAATTGTTGGAGGTTCAGTGCAGACAACTCAGAGTTAAAAACTCCAAGGGGATCCAGGCACAGGTGGGCCCCCGCAATATTGTAAGATTTACCTCCAAGAACTTGACTAGGTTCCCACAGTAAATACTGGAGAAAAAGCCTATTTTGCTTCTAGCAAAAGAAGGGGGAAAAGGAATTTTGAAATGCACCAGAGAACTTTGTTCTTCTTCAAAAGACCTGCCCTCTAGGAAAACCAGTTAACCAGAGCCTAATCTGCTAGGGTATTATCAAAGCCTAACTAACCTGGGGAAAAGTAAATAACCAACTCCAGCTGGCTCTGGCCATGCTGTCCCACCTAAGCGGGGAGAAAAAAGCCCTGCGAAACTCTTGGGAAGTTCACGGTCCAGAGGCACAGGCTCACCAAAAGATTGAGACCTAATCACAGGACTATAGACTACGTCCCCTCCCCCCAACACCTGACCACCACTTTACTAAAGCAGAACATTTTACCTAGTACATCATATCCAGCTATCAAGAAAAAACTGTATGGTTCCCAAAGGCAAAAAAGCAAAATCTGAAGAGTCAGGGCACACTTCAGAACCGGACGTGGCAAGGATTATGGAATGATCAGACTGGGAATTTAAAACAACTATGATTGATATGATAAACGTTCGAAAGGATAAAATAGTGTGCAAGGACAATGTAAGGAGAAAGACAGCAATCCTAAGGAAGAACCAAACAGACGTGATCGTGCTCAAAACACTGTGACAGGAATGAGGAATGCCTTTGACGGGCTTGTTAGTGGACTGGACGTGTCTTGATCACACCCCAGTCAGACTTTTGCTCACAACACGCTGCTCTCATCAAGGGAACAAATGACTTCCATGTTGCTAAATCTAATGGGCTATTTTGGACTCTTCTGGTTTTCATCTTACCTGATGCACTGGTAACATTTTATACTAATATTCTTTCTTTCTTTCCTGATACACATTCTTCATTTGGCTTTCAGGACACTGTGCTCCCTTCCTACTGGGCTATCATCCTTTCTCATCTTTTCTGCTCCTACAGCCTTCTCCTATTCCCAGCACTGGTATGCCCCAGGGTCCTTGGTGTTCATCTCTCCACTATCTACATTTATTATCCCTGACTTTATCCAGACACCATCTATAGTCTGACAAGTCTCCAAGTTTATACCACAACCAAACATCTTACTGAACTCCAGTCTCATCTACCCAATTTAGGTCAATGGTGGGGTGGATGAAATGGAGCATCTGTGTTTCATATAGTTATTCAAAGACCCAGGCTGATGGAAGCTCCACCATCTGCAAAAGAGGAAGCCAGATGGTCATGCACCACATCTCACGCTTCGGTGAGAAGTGACATGCATTGTATGAGCAATCGTATAGCCCCACACAATGCAAGGAGGTTGGGCAATGTGGGAGAACCTATGGATATTCAGTGAGCACATGAGAAACTGCCACATCACAGTACAGGTGCTACTCTCTTTATAAGGTCGTATGTCTGTATATCAGGGTCTACTTTGCCGTTTTCTGCATTTTCTGTTTTTCATAATGGGTATTTGATGCGTTTGTAATAATAAAAATGTTAGTTTTGATCCTGTGACTAAAAGCAGATATTGTTTGGGCCAGGGTGTGGCAGTCCTTTGTGCAACATTAGGGCTTAATGAAAGTGACAAGGAAGAGAAGGGCTTGGAGGAGACTGAAATACAATGGACACAGGGGCTGGAGGAGATTGACCAGAGAGGGAATGTGAAAGCCATTTGTGAAGAAAATTTTAAGAGAAAGGGACTAATTTGCAGAATTCCTAAATGTCATGGTAGGGGAGAGAGGGTATTGGGAGGCAGGTTTGGAGCCTGTTGCTGTGTCTTGACTCCTGGGAGCGGTCAACGGTGGTAAATGCAAAGAAGTGGTTCATAGGAATAAAGAAGTAGAGATAAAAAGAAAATGGCGGTGGGGAATTCCCTGGCGGTCCGTGGTTAGGACTCCATGCTTTCACTGCTGAGGCCGCGGGTTCGATCCCTGGTCAGGGAACTAAGATCCCGCAAGCCGTGCAGCATGGCCAAAAAAAAAAAAAAAAAAAGAAGAAGAAAATGGTGGCAATAACAATGGGGCTGCAGAGATGGACAGAGAATATATTGTATAGAAGATAGATAAAATGTACTGAGCTGTTATCCTAAGGAAATGAGCCTGTAAGGAAAGCTGGGCTTGAATGAAACCTCAGTATTGTTGGGGAATATATATGTGTATTGTGCATGTCGCTGACTTTGAGAGGTAAGTTGTGCAATCCTATAAAGTGCTATATATTTAAGAGAAAAGGTACATGAGCAACTTGGAAGGTGAATTGGTCTTAGGATGGTGATATCTGCATATGACAGAGGGAGGTGTAAATGCCATTTCAATTTATAATGCCACATTTGAAGTTGATTCTTGGTGGCAGAAAGAGCGGCTCTCTGTGTCATATCCAAGGTAGGAGCTGTGTAAAGATGTTAACAGCCTGAAGTTGAGGTGAAGGCCATATCTTGATGCAAGAAGATAAACCCCATTGTCCAATTCAGGGCAAAGTTTATTTGATTCTGAAACTGGCATCAGTCGATTTTTGAATAAACCTATTCACATTGCTTGAATGTATGAACGTCTGTGTATTCTTTAATAATGCAACAGACCTTGAGCAGTTACTAAAGGGGGCACACCATAATCAGGACAATGTCTTTTGCAACTATCCCCAGAAGAGTTTCAAAAGATTAACAGGTTGGAAGCCACCTAGTTGGATTGGCTAAGGAGTAAATAAGAGAAGAGGATGAAGGAACAGCTAGTGTACACAGTTCTTTAAAGAGGCTTGACTTCAAAGGGAATATGGGAGGTCTGTTCGTTCACGGAATGTGCAACTATACATTTTTGTATACACACGAAGATGGTTAAAAGGCTTCCACGTCAGGTATGTATTTCTTACTTTCCCTTTAAATACTCTTTTAAAATTGAACAGTTGTTTTTATTGCTCCTTGTAGAGTTTTGTAGTTATAAAAAAAAGTAGATTTTTCTTCAATCAAGGGGAGCTAACCTAAGGCTACAAATGCTTCGCAAACTAAGGCAAGACCAAGAGAGCAGCTGGGGAAACAATAATTTTGTTCTTTTCAAGCTTAAATTCATTAAGTTTTTTTTTTTTTTTGCGGTATGCGGGCCTCTCACTGTTGTGGTCTCTCCCATTGCGGAGCACAGGCTCCAGACCCGCAGGCTCAGCGGCCGTGGCTCACGGGCCCAGCCGCTCCGCGGCATGTGGGATCTTCCCGGACCGGGGCACGAACCCGTGTCCCCTGCATCGGCAGGCGGACTCTCAACCACTGCGCCACCAGGGAAGCCCTAGGTATTTTTTAACATGTGTTTTATGAAGCGATCTAACACAGTTGCAGGGGAGGGCAGGAAAAAGGGGTCTGTCAGTGACAGCACTTTCTTCTGTTTTATCAGAAGTTTGTTTTTGGCCCAATATTCTGCACTTGGGCCAAAAAGGGCAGAGCTGCAGCTATCTCTACAAACCTTCTTTATTTTATTTTATTTTATTTTATTTGTTTATTTATTTGTTGGCCGCACAGCATGTGGGATCTTAGTCCCCGACCAGGGATCGAACATGCGTCCCCGACATTGGAAGGGTGGAGTCTTAACCACTGGACCACCGGGAAGTCCCTAGAAACCTTCTTTAGAAGGTAGTTCACTAGCCCTCAATTGTCAAAACTTGAACATGCGTCTTGAAGATTTCACCTTCATCTCTAGTGCCCACCAGGACATTCCTTCCAACAACATAGTCACGTTCCTTAGAGAGTTCCTATTAAAAACATTTTCCCTGGGACTTCCCTGGTGGCGCAGTGGTTAAGAATCCGCCTGCCAATGCAGGGGACACGGGTTCCAGCCCGGGTCCGGGAAGATCTCACGTGTTGCAGAGCAACTAAGCCCATGCGCCACAACTACTGAGTCTGTGCTCTAGAGCCCATGAGCCACAACTACGGAGCCCGCGTGCCACAACTACTGAAGCCTGCGTGCCTAGAGCCTGTGCTCCACAACGAAAAGTACCCCCGCTCGTCGCAACTAGAGAAAGCCCACGCGCAGCAACGAAGACCCAATGCAGCCGAAAATAAAACATTTTCCCCATCTCGTTATACGTCCTGTGAACTTTAGCTCCCTTTATAGGTAAGCCTTCTGAATATGTGACCATCTCCAGCCAAAAAAATTCCATTTTGCTTACAGTACCTGGCCTTTAGATGATTGGACTTTGGTTGATTAACTCTTTAAGCATATACTCCTTTATTGATCTCTCTCTGGCATTGTATCCTCTAGTTTCACATTTCGCAGCAAGTTCTAAGGTCAGATGACAAGCTGACTGACCGTGATGCATGTCTAGACAGTAATAAAATAGAAAATCTCCTGATTCCAGCCACTATGCTTACAGTACTTACAACCAGACTTAGATGAATGATTAAAGTACATCAACAGTACGTGGAAAAACTCTATGGTGAATATGAGGAATAATTCAACTCTCTAGAACCGATAGTAAATGGCAGCGGGCGGGGCACGCACCTTCAAACTATTCTGACCATAGGAATCAAGAGAAGGAAACAAAACCGAGACCCTAAAAAGGATAGAAATAAGATTATTCTCTTCTTCCTCTGAAAAACTATTGTGTTGTTTTTGCCCTTTTAAAGAGCACAAGCTAAAGGCCTCCTTACTAAGACCTTTGCCGGACACTGCCATTACAGAAATGGATTATAAAAGAGCAGAAAACGTCAGCCCTGGAGGTTCTGTGAAAATACTGGTCAAGGGGAATAGGAATTGGAAAGCAAAGACTGTTCGTACTGAATTTATCTTCTCTGGTGCAAAGGGTTTTTGCCTTCTCTCCCGCTCAAGCCCATGGGTGGAAGCAACGAAATTCACTGACATAACTGGGCCAGTTGCTTTTTATTTCAAGTACGCTGTGAGGAATACTTGAAAGCAATCATCTGTGCTCAGTAATTGGCTGATAAAGCTCAATAACCTCGGCAATTACAGTCCCTGTTCATTGAGGAAACCCTCCATACATCACCTGAAAGCAGGGCAAACTTGTAAATTATCATAATACAAACGTGTGTAACGCTAGTAGAACACACTGTTACAGTGCGAGCAACAGAGATTTAGACACCACATGGAAATTCTAGTCAGGGAAAACACAGGTTACGGCAGTTTTCAAGGGAACGGAGAAGGACAGGGGCCCATGGAGGAGCGATGAATGTGATGAACATGGGTTGCTCCCAAAGCAAATTTACTTGCAGGAGAACTCACCCAGGAATGAGTTTTCAGGGGTTATGATGAGATTTATGAAGAGCACAAAACACAACAATACCCATTTTGAGAGTAAGAGAGTAGAAAAGTATTAGCTTGAGTGTGCCCACTGAGTACAGGACGGGAGAAGGAGAGAGCATGGCTAGAGGTCGGCACCAACCAAACAAAGTATTAAATGAGTAGGTGCCTTCTAAGAAGACGTCACAGGATGTGTGGGTATAAGAGACACGAGAATGAGAAGCAGGTAATTTCTCATGCAGACCTATTAACACAGACTATTTCGAGCTGGCTAGCATCTAGTCAAACTCTCAGTTTTTCAGTTTACAAGTCAAATGTCTAAGGCATGAGAAGCTAAGTGACTTGTCCAAGGTAATACCACCAGCAGGTGGCAGAGCTGAAATTAAAACTTAGGGTTTTGACCTAAAATTCTGCTTTCTTTTCAATATGGTATGTGGCCTTCCCTCGCACTGTTTTCCCTATGTACTAGTTCAGATTATTATTCAGTAAATATTTACTCATTCAGGCTTATGGTCACCAGACCTGTTTTATAGGTCAACATTTCCTAAATTCCTCATGTACTTCATTTCTAGGACTCTCCGATCAGTTACTGTCAAAGATCCCTACAGGTTAAGATATTAAGAATACTATTTTGTCCCTGATGCACCTATCTTGTCTTTGCATAAGCACTGCCATTTGGTCTCTGCTATTTAGAGAGTCAGTCTCACTAATGGAATTACTCTTAGCCTAACTCCTACCATCATACTTGGCCCACAGAAGGCAGACAACATGGAGATGGCTGTGTTCCCTCACTAATATATTTCTCAATGAATTAACAAAGCAAGTGTACTCTGGACTGTCTAGGAATAGTGTGTGTGTGTGTGTGTGTGTGTGTGTGTGTGTGTGTGTAAGTTTGTAGGGGTGATTTGGCATGATATATCCACTCCTACATTCCTATCTCCCTAAACCGTTGGGTTCCATCCTCTATATTATGCCAGGGATGATCTGGCATCTGACCCTCACTAAATTTAACCCCCTGTTAAGTCCAAGTTTTAGTCCACCAACCAAGAAACCTGCTACAACCAGCTACACAGGCCAGCACATTAAGTCTAGCACCTCTAGTAAGTGCTCACATATCAATAAATTTGATCAATAAGGGTTCTATCCTCCTAGGTCTAATTCCCTTGAAATCCATTCCCATACATATTCCCTGGGTTTATGGCAATATTAATTAATAAGCTAAATTAACTGTAAAAATTAACAAAATCTTCAAATTCTCTTGGTGTAAAAATTATTTCTCTTCAGATTGGTCTTTTAACGTCCCACCGGGATACTGATATCAGATCCTAGTTGTGGGCCTAATGGGAAAACAGGGTCATTGGGTTGAGTCGAGAACGGTAAGCATCTACCTGAAAACAACTGCCTCAGGAGAGGTTGTTACGTTAACCTCAAACAAGAGACTAGTGTTCGCAAGACCTAGGAGGCCAGGCTTCTTCCACTGCCAAGGGAGCCTCAAAAGTTCTGTATTCTCAGTCTTCTCGCATACCACCCAAATGGCACCTTTTCACTTCTCAGAGGCAAAAGTCACTGTGAGGGTCAAACAAGTGTATTTTTAATGTATGTATATATCTCCTCTATCAGAGTAAGCTTTCTGAGTGCTGGGCTTCTGTATAATTCAATTGTGGATCAGTGCCTGGTGGAAAGCAAGCACTAAATAACTGTTGATTGAATAATGAAATTGAAGAGGTCTATTTGACTTCTAAGTGCTTTGGCAAATAACCGCTGTTTATTATTCTGGAGATGTATAAATGTCTTCCTTTATACAGTCGGCTATAGCTCTCAATAATCTTCCTCTTTCTTTCTGCTTCTCTCTCTCTCTCACACAGGTCACTGATCTGTGGCATGGCACAGAGACATTTAGAGTCTACTGCAACTAGGACTGGAAGGAACTAATTCTCAGGACGAGTTCATTTGGGGGAAAAGCTGTCCCCAAATGGGAAGACGTTATTAACTGACATTTTCTATTTTGGATTGTCAGGCCATCCTGCTCACTTCAGCAACAAGAGCTTTGCTCCTCCGGGCTCCTGTGGTGTGTATGCTGCAGTGACTTAGGTCATGGTCAGCTATCATGGACCAGGCTGGCATCTGAATTCCTCACGGAGTGCGAAATGTCTGTGAGGAAAACCTGGGGGCCTACTGCCTTCGGTGGGCTGGGTGGGGTCTCACCGGCAGGGAGTTCTGGTGTCTGTCAAATAGTGAAGAATCTCAGCAAATGGATTCTGAGACACTATGCAGAAATGAAATCTTTTAAGAAAGAGCCAAGATGTATCTTGGAAGAAAATCACTCAGGTCACATCTAAGGGACAGGATTGGATTAAGAACAGAAGGGAATGAATGCCAAATCCAGAGACCTTTCCCAGTCCCGCTCTTCTCTGCCCATCTGCCAATGGGAAACTGGGGACAAAAACAGACACCGTCGGCCCCCTGTATCCATGGTTGCAGAACTCACAGGTAAGGAGGGCTGCCTGTATTCACCGTTTTATATACGGGACTTGGCACTGCAGAGTCTGGATTGTGATATCCGCTGGGGCTCCTAGATTCAATCCCCCTTGTATACCTAGAGACAACTGTACTTTCACATCTCCCTGTATTGAGAGGTGGTCTTAAGATGGTTTTCTGGCTGAAGAGACGTGAGACGATGTTTTTGGGAAGTTTCTAGGAAATATTTATTTTCTCCCTGACCAAAAGGATAAAGCTCTGGTCGTTGACTCGCCAGCCTCCTTCACCCATCCCTTTCCCCATTTCTTGCCTTCAGATGTGGTCGTGTTGTTTGGAGCTGCAGCAGCTACTGTCGGATCAAGAGGTAAGAAGTTTAAACGATAAAGGAAATACTAAAGATGACAAAACAGGAGGTTGTGAAAAACCTAGACCGTTAACTTCAGTAACATTAGCTTAAATTTTGGGAATTATTCAACTATATATGGTGACACCTATATGGCAGCGAGAGTTTGGCATGTTTTAAAGTCTATGCCTATACCTATATGGTGTCTTTCTTTTTTTCTTTTAAACTAAAAAAATCAGTAAATATGGTATGCTACATGCTCTACTTGTAGGATCGCAGCAAAACATTCAATTTTCCGGGACCTCAGTTTCTCTAACTATAAAATGGCAATGAAGCCTTTTCTTTACAAACATAAAACAAGTTAGGTATGCAGGTAAAAATGCTAGATAAATATAAACTGTCTTCCCAAGGGAATTAAATGTATTCTGCATGAATATACTGATTCTGGAACACAAGATTCCTTTATTAATATGCGAGAATGGCATTCACATTTAGAAAGCAGGGACTCATGAGACATTAATTAGTATACCAGTTCTTTCCACAGACTCACTTTGTAATCTTTAGCAAATTATTTAATCTTTCTGATCTCTGTTTCCTCAGTGGTCAAATTAGAGATGTAATGCTTTCCCTACCGGTGTAATGGGGTTGTTTTAAAGATTGAAGATGGTGAAATATTTGGAAACAAACAAAAAACTGTGATATGTAAATATATAATATTAATATATCATTAGGGATATATATGTATGAGACTAGAATGCCCCCATTTACATCTAACATGGAGTTTAAATACTGAGAAATTAATTAATATTAACTTGTCCTTTTGAAAGGAACTCTTGTTTACCAGGGATTTATTTTTGTATGTGTATTTTCAAATATCTATTCTCAGGCAGATGAGGGAGTCAGATTATTTTAAATTTCAAAATATTTGTCATTTAAAATATTATTTATTATTATATTTATTATTAATAAAGAGAATACATATACAAATACAAAAAACTAGAGAGATACTTAACAGAATAAAATGCAACAGCAATTTTTTCCTTATGAATTGTCTTTATCATAACAATTTGAAAAAAGAAGTTAGATTATTTGTCCTGAAAAAAAAGTTTTAATATCTGTATTCAGAAATTGCCTAAAGTATTATTTTATGTGGGAAAGTTAATAGTCATGTCTATTTTCCCTAAGGTTAGAACAAGAAAAGATATACATGTGTGTGTGTGTGTGTGTATATATATATATATATATATATATACACACACGTATGGATGAATGTGTGTATGTACGTGTCTATCTAAGCATTCTGATTTTTACAAGTAAGGTTCTGCTATTGAAGGTTGGGGGGGTGTTATGAAGTGGATTAGATAATTAGATTTCCAAATGTTTGGATGGTTTAGAAGTTTCCGTGACTTTCTCAAGTTTGTTGGACCATTTTATAGAGCACTACAGCATGCATGCTATTTACGCAACGTTAGTGAAATCCTGGATAATGGATAATGTTATATCCATGTACAGGGGGCTTATAATCCTTTAATATAATTAGTGTTATTTTCAGCATGGGCTGACAGCGTTCTACAAGAGAACTAAAGCTCTCCCTCTCTTTCAGCATCCCTTAAGCACTGTCCTTTCCAGATAGAGATGTCTTTCCAGATTTAGCTGCTCTTTCTTCTAACAGAGCTGACAGCCCTTGCTCTGACCATAAATGTTATTTTTAAACCTTCCCTTGCTTACTGTTACAAGTTTTGATAAGGTTTTGACCACTAGGACAATTACTGGATGCTGCTGCCTGTTTGTATTCTTATCAGACTACTTCTGGTAAAAGTTTCTACTTTTCTTATTCCCTACCTGTCTACTTTGCACTCAGGAAGCTTTGTCATTGGTAGGAATAAGAAGTTAGACTAGGCTGAAAACCACTTATCTTCTCCAAAATCTAATCAAATTCAATCCGTAAAGTATTATTATTCCCATTGTTACAAGGACTGCCAGAAAACGACTAAAAATTATAAATTAGACTTCAGACTTTCCATTTGACACCATTTAGCTAATGGTACTAGACTGTTGCCTTTTACTGGGGAAAAAGATGAGGGAAAAGCATCTGACCCCTTTCCCCTGTGATCTGGATCATTAAGTCAAGATACTGTGATTCACTCTTCTTCCTTTTTTTTTTTTTAACATCTTTATTGGAGTGTAATTGCTTTACAATGGTGTGTTAATTCACTCTTCTTAAATGGTCTTATTGTTTTTGATGACTATACTCAGCTTCCTGGTTTTTCATTAAGTCCTACCCTCTTTAAAGTGGGAAACGTTGCTTTGAAGCCTCATTCTTGTACATCTCTCAGACTTTCTTCCCTTTATTTGTCATACCTATCCACTTTCACTGCAAGGTGTCTCGGCTGAAAACAGGAAAACCGGATGAAGTAGGAGTATTCAGATTAAATGCTAATGTAAATGTCTAGAGTCTGGCATGTTTTAAAGTCTGTTACTCTCACTGCCATTGTGGGGGGAGTATCTTCAACAACTCCTATAAATGCTACGGGGAATTATGCATGTACAGCCCATCAACGTTCATGGGTGAATAAACCTTACAGTTTGTTAAGTAATGTAAAATCTATTAGAGAAGGGTGATGGGTTAATGTATGAGTTAGGTTCTGAATTTACCTGAATCAAACTTCTTAATAGACTACTTATTTTATGCTTTGTGCCAATGAATAATTAAGTCCCAGGGTATGCACCCTTAAGCAAAGCAAATTACTTATCAGTGGTGTTTGGGAATTGACATAAAATATTCTGTCTAACCTCAGAAGTGTCTCTGTTGTCATCTTCACAACAAGTCCAAGTAGAACTGATAGAATTCTTTTTATTAATAGAACTGAGAGGTAAACCTGGAACAAAGCCAACTTTAGATGTGCAGTATTAACTTTACAACTGAAGGCAGTTTGTTTAAGAAGCAACAATGAGGCCACATATTAGTGATTATTGCTGCTAATTTTGTGGTTTATGGAGCTTAGTTTTAATTTTTATATCCTACCAATGAAGCATATTAGATATTCATGTAAGTTACTTTGCATGAGACTTATTACAAGGCAGATGTAACTTCCTTGGCAATAACCTACCTGTGTCCAAAAAGAAAACTGTGATCAAGATTTCTAGCATGTAAGAAAAATTTTTTTTTCTTTTCTCCATCAATGGCAATAGGAGATACATTTCATAATGCACACACAACTTAATTTCCAATGTCAGTGATATTTTGCCACTATTATACCAGTCCTATTTAATGGCCATTTTTCCATGTCCAGTTGTAAAAGACTGTAACATGATTGAGATAACTTTCCTTTGAGGAAATGAGCTTTTGACTAAAATGTGCTGCTACCGTTTTTAATACAAGCTTTCTTAAGAGCTTTGGATATTAACAGGTGAGATTAAAACCGACTTCTTATAAAAGGAAATTGTTCCAGAGTTGATATATTTTTCTCAGAGAGTGTAAGAGGTACAGAAAACAAATGTGACATTTCTTTTTATTTGATGAATGGAGCTTGGTTTAAGCATCGTTTCTGTTAGCCAAAAGGGTCCCTAAGGCGAGAGGAGTGAGATTCCTTGCTTCTCCCTGCTCCTCTTGAAATTCACCCAGGAACAAAAGAACAAGAAATTGAAACAAAAACTCTGTATTCTATGAACCTTGGAGACATCTGTAACTCCAGTTCACAGTATAGGAACAGAGAGAATTAATGATAAAGAAATAGTAAATGACTTACTGGGATGTAGGGAGGTCAAACCTAAATGTCTACAGAGGGAGATACTGATGCGCAGTCAGTTTACCCTATGGGATGCTGAAAAGACTCAGGAATTAGAGGTCCAGATACCAGAGAATGTAGAAGGAAGGCAGGAGCTGGAAACAAGGAGATTGTTCCAATATTGGTCTAAGAAGCATTTTGTCCCCTGTGAGCCCACCCTCACTGCCTTGTTAGGCGTCTCCTCTGTACCCCCATAGCAAATGTTCATTTTGAATTATAGGAGGTCCAGAAAAACAACACAGAAAACAGAAGAAATAAAAACTTTAAACATTAATACAGGAAAATTTCTTGGAACTGATAAATGTTCATTTTCTGATTAAAAAAAAAGGGCTTGCAAAATGAGTAAAAACAGAAACACACCGATATTCCTCATCACGAAATTTCAGAATATACAAAAAGGAACAATGGTCCTCAAAACTGCTCCCTGTGGTCAGGAGAGCAAGCACATTCCTGACCCCAGGAGGAGGACATAGGAGGGGTGTGAGGAGATAGGAGACGCGCCAGCACCACTGCCAACTTCGTCCCTAATTCAAACGATTTTGTATTTGTGAGAATCTTTACCTTCTTCTTGAGCTGTTGGCATCTTTGAAGGATGGCATTTGCCCAAGGCCACTGATTCGGATACTCATTGCATAGAGGAGTTTGTCTCCATGGCCAATATTAATAAACAAGCAAAGGCCATGATTACGTAGATCCTACCATCAACTAGGGAAAAATAAAGCTACAACATCCTAAAATGTTAGGCTGTTCCTCAGTGGTTATGCTTAATCAGTAGGGACAGGTAGGCTGAGAGATGTCTGTAACAGGGCTCAAACTTAGAGCATCAGTCAACAGAGCAGTTTCCGTCTCATCTCCCAACTCTGAAGTCAGTGGCTCCAGGACAGATTTCCCAGTTCTCGCTGATTATTAAGCTCTCTAAAGTTTTCCCAAATTTATTTTTTAAATGAGGCCTTTAGGTTCAGCCCTTTCCATTCCCTCTTCTATAGAAGGAAGTTTCTATGGGTTTCTCTTCTCTAACCCATCCAGTCAGGCACTCACGACCCCACACTATTTTTTTATTTTTACTTTATTGGAGCATAGTTGATTTACAATGTTGTATTAGTTTCTGGTGTACAGAAAAGTGTCAGTTATACACATACATCTATCCATTCTTTTTCAGATTCTTTTCCCATATAGGTCATTACAGAGTATTGAGTAGAGGTCCCTGTGCTCTACAGTAGGTCCTTGTTAGTTATCTATTTTATATATAGTAGTGTGTATATGTTAATCCCAATCATTGAAACTGCTCTTGCTAAGGTCAGAAATTGTACTCAACTTTTGAGCAGCATTTTCTTTCCTGCCATCTCTTATCTGAAATATGCTTTCCTCCTACGACGGTGAAACTATGCCCTCCTTATGGTCCTTTTCTCTCACTGGCTGCTCCTTCTTGATCACATTTTTCTGTCTCTTCTTGATCTACCAGGCCATGGTGGGGAAGCCCTGGACTCCATCCTACATATCTTCTCTTCTCCCTGCATACTCTACTCCTCTCAATCGCATCCAGTCTCAGGGCTTTAAAGTCAAGCTCTAGACTGTGGACTCTCGAAGTTTATCCCCAGCCCATCCTCTCATTTTTCCTCAGGCTTGAACTTGGACAACCTAGCAGCCATGGACGTCTCCGCTGGGTGGTCTAGGACGCCTGCACAGCTAAACTGGTGTGAGGTCCAGCACTGCAGTTTCTCACCTGCGCCACTATAAAAGCTCAGCGTGGTCTCCCGCTTTCTTTTGTGTACCTCTGAGTCCATTTTCCACATTACAGCCAATATCATCTTCTAAAGAAGGAATCTTCCCTGCTTCAATGTTTCTGTGTCATCCCACTGCAATCAATACAGGGTCTGAATTCTTTCCCACCACCTCAATGACCTGGCCCTGATTTTCTTTCTGACTCCACCTCTATCCACCTCCCCTGACCACACTCCAGTCAACTCATCTTCTTTCTGATCCACTAAACTCACTGAAAAGACAACTCTCTTCCCTGTGCTACTCACAATACTTCAGACACCAAATATGTAGGTTTTTCATACCAAGCAATTCTGACACTAAATCCCTGGAGTTAGCACAGACCCCACAGTTTAAGGGGTCAGTCTCACAAGACCATCCCCACTTCAGACCCCAGTGGCAAATTCAGGGCTTCCCTACTTCTCACTGGCCAGCTATAAATTGGTGCTTCCCACAATCCCCTCCTCGGGTTTGATAATTTGCTAAAATGGGTCACTGAATTCAAGAAAGCACTTTACTAGCTATTATGCGTTAATTATAAAGGATACAACCCAGGCTCGGCCAACTGGAAAAGATGCATGGGGCAAGGTATATGGAAAAGGATGTAAAGATTCTCTGCCTTTCACTTTCTCCCAGCCTGTCCATTTACATCAGTGCAAGTGTGCAACTGGGCATCAGGATAGCGTGAGGAAATTCAGGGATATTAACCATGTGTGATGTAGCTGAGATGTTCTGAATGCATAAATCTATATCATGCAGTGCGACTTAAAACTATGCACTGTTTCCCGTCCCTCTGTTATTCTTATTTTTGTTCATGGACCCCTCTCTATGGGTTATTTTCTTCCTGCTGCTCCACAGTTCTTCTACTCTGCAGGCCCCCAAATCAAGTCCTGTTCTATTTGGGTCTTAGTGAGACACAGTTAGGCTTCTGATTAAAACAAACAAACAAACAAAAAACTACATTGTTGTTAATGAAGCAACTTCCCTTATTGGCTACTTGTTTTCCTCATTTCTGTGCCAAGACTCTCTTTTCCTCTAGTGTTTTACATCGGTTTCATTTCAGCTTGTGGATCCTGTTTTGTTTTCTTTTCTCAGACTTGGCAGGTTTACCCAGCCTCTAGCTACCCCTTACTTTGCCGACACAAGCATACAGATCCTCTATTACCTCGCACTCTCTCAGGAATTCACACTGAATATTTGGACGTTATATCAACCCATCAACTTTCATTGCAGCATTTAAAAATATCTTATTTAACATTTAGAAAAAAATCTAGAAAAAATTACAGTATCTATAGTTTTTATAGTCTAAAGATGAGACTCTTTCTTTCTTTTGCAAATCATTTAAAATATTTTTTTTCCCTCAAAGGAAGTTTTCATAGCAATCATGGGTTTCACCATCTGGGAGTGGGAGCATAACGTCCAGGCCTTTTGTGAGCAAGTATATAAATACACCTGCTCTGAGCATATTACATAAATTTATGGCAGTAACTTATTGAGAGCTAACTCTGTCCGGTGCAATGTTAGGCGTTTTGGTGGTGGTGTTTAATTTAGTCGATCAACAACTCTGTAAGGTTGGACTACTACCCTCATTTAACAAGAAGAAAGTGAAAGTTGAAAGATTACATAATTTAACAAATAACACATAGCTAGGAAATGGAGGAGATAGGATTTGAACCAAGCTCTGTCAGTCCCGAAAGTCCATTTATTTCCATGTCCTCTTTGTTCAGAAATAAGTTTTAAGGAAGTACAGTATTTACACTGACTATATAATGTATATATAATGTGTTCAATGAATATTTAATAGATAAATATAGTTGTATTTACTTTCACTGATGTAAAAAGATGGTAAATATTCTGAAATTGCCAAATCATCTTTTAATTCCTCTGTTCAATAGTTTATCAGTGTTTTCTGTCATGAATGGAAGAAAATATTTGCAAATGATGTGACCGACAAAGGATTAATCTCCAAAATATACAAACAGCTCATACAGCTCAATACCAGAAAAAACAAACAACCCAATCAAAAAATGGGAAGAAAATCTAAACAGACATTTCTGCAAAGAAGACATACAGTTGGCCGACAGGCACATGAAAAGATGCTCAACATTGCTAATTATTAGAGAATGAGGTATCACCTCACACTGGTCAGAAGGGCAATCATCAAAAAGTGTACAAATAATAAATGCTGGAGAGGGTTTGGAGAAAAAGGAACCCTCCTACACTGTTGGTGAGGATATAAACTGGTGCAGCCACTAGGGAGAACAGTATGGAGGTTCCTTAAAGAACTAAAAATAAAGCTACCATATGATCCAGCAATCCCACTTCTGGGCATATATCCAGAGAAAACCATAACTTGAAAAGATGCACCCCAATGTTCATTACAGCACTGTTTACAATAGCCAAGAGATGAGAGCAACCCAAATGTCCATAAACAGATGAATGGATAAAGAAGATGTGGTTCATATATACAATGGGATACTACTCGGCCAAAAAAAGAATGAAATAATGCCATTTGCAGCAACATGGATGGACCCAGAAATTATCATACTAAGTGATGTAAGCCAAAGACAAATATCATATGGTATTGCTTATATGTGGAATCTAAAAAAAAAATGATACAAATGAACTTATTTACAAAACAGAAACAGATCCACAGACATAGAAAACAAACTTATGGTTTCCAAAGGGGAAATGGGGGGATAAATTAGGAGTTTATAATTAACATATATACACTCCTATAAATAAAATAGATAACCAACAAGGACCTATTATATAGCACACGGAACTATACTCAATATTTTGTCATAACCTATAAGGGAAAAGAATCTGAAAAAAATAGATATATATGTATGTATAACTGAATCATTTTGCTGTACACCTGAAATTAACACAGCATTGTAAATTAATTATACTTCTATAAAAATAAATTAATTTTAAAAGAAGAACAGAAAAAAAATCTTTTCCGTCACAAGGGGTTCAAACCTCTTACTCTGTCAATCTTGAATCCTGTATATGAACTTCCAGCCTGAGCCAAACTGGAATCTCCTTTGCCCCATTGTAACCCCACATATTGCACCTTTGCTACTGTTTCCTTATACTAAATACTCCTGCCCCAAGACTTATCAAATTCCTAATTGCTGCCACACCTCAACTAGAATTTGACCTTGAGGGCTCTGCTGTTTTAATTGCCCTGGCTCTCATTGATAGCTCCTATCTCTGAAATCCTGCCATACTTTCTGTGTGTGCTGCTACCTGGAACCTAAAAAGTGGTTCATTTTGTTATTCATCTTTTGTGTATAAGAGTATCTTACCCCTTAACAACTGTGAGAGTATTATTCATCTGTTGGTATCTCTGGGACCTAAAACTTAAAAGATGCTAAATAAGAGTTAAAAGACTTGGACAGTGGTGGGCTGCCTTCGATACAGCACACTGTAGCAGGGGAGAGTAAGCCAGCAAAGCTTTCATGTTATTTCTTTTCTTTTTCTCAGCCTGAACAGATGATGAGATACATTATATTTCTTTGTGTCTTCAGTATACCAGCATGCTGTCTGGAAAATAGCAAGTGGTCAATAATACTCATTGAATTTAACTCAATTAAGGACACTGTTGTGGAGAAGGTGAATTTCCAGAGCTGTCTGAATAACACAAGAGAAGACTTGATAGGCTCTTAGGAAACGAACGATGTTCTGAGCACATTACTCCTTTCTAGCATGTTTTAACAAGGAAGGAAAAGTGGGGGAGGAGGGGAAACAAAGTAGAAGCAAGTGCCTGGATGAAAAACCAAATAAGGTAAATTTTAAATTGCCATACAGAGAATTACAGAAACTCTCCATTTCTGCAGTAATTTAGTCACATCATTTCGGTTTTGCCTTAAGAACAATCTTGCTTGGTGCCTCAGTTTATATTTTCATCTTAAGAAGTTTCAAATGGAAATATTGTATCCTTTGAGCTAAGAGATAAAATTCAAGATGCATCCCAAAGAAAATGCATTACTTTATTTATATAAGTAGGAATCACAATTCTTTAGATAGCATCTATCCTACAATATAAGAATGCAGGAAAAATCAAACTTGAGGTTTCTAGTTTTATACCTTTTTTTTTTTTAACTAAAGACAGTCTTATAATTGCTCAGCTAGGTTTTATGTAGTAAAAGAGAAAATCAATTATTTTCAAATTATTTCAAAAGTTTTTCATAGACATCATCATGAAATAGACACTAGCATAGGCATAATTTTATTGAGGTTGAAATTATAGTCAGAACACAATTGCTCAAATGCAATGACGGGAGTTTTGAACAGGAATAGTAAGCAAACCAAGATTAGGCAAAGGCATTAAACATGACTTAGGAAGTCTGGAAATATGATCATGCACACGGTAAGTTATAACCAGAATCACAGAATGTTGGAATTGAAAAGGCCCTCAGAGATAAAGACCCAGACCCACATGTAGGAAGGATTTGACTAGGATCAAAATCAGCCTTGCGGGGCTGGACCCAAAAAGAAAGGAGCTCAGAACATTTTTGTGGGAGTTCAGAACCACAAAGTTAAGTTTTTATAATGCCTGATAATGAATGCAAAGAGAGAAGTTACTTTCTTAATAGTTTTTTTCCTCCTGTCTGTGAAATAAGCGGATTAAGACAAACTATATGTACTACAATATGGACTTCTTGAGGGCAAGGGCTACAGAGAGTCTCTTTCTGCATCTCCACCCCCTAAATATAAGGTCCAAGGCATATCAACAGTAGCTGGATCCAGTAATCATTGACTGCTTACAATGTTAATTACCTTAATTACCAGGTACATATAGCAATAAACTGTTGCTGTTATGGGTTACACTGGGTCCCCCCAAAAGATATGAAGTCCTCACCCCCAGACCTCAGAATGTGACTTTATTTGGAAATAGAGTAGTCGCAGCTGTAATTAAGATGAGGTGATAGTGCAGTAAGGTGGGCCCTTAATTTAACCTGACTCGTATCCTTATAAGAAGACAGACACAGAAGGAAGATGGCCATGTGAAGACACAAATGCACAGGGAGAACACCATGCAGAAATGGAGGCAAAGATAGGACTGAGGCGTATGCAAGCCACGGAACACCTCCGACCACTGAGGCTGGAAGAGGAAGGAAGGATGGTCCTTTAGAGGCTTCGGACGGAGCATGACCCTACCAACCCCTTCCTGTCAGATTTCTAGCCCCAGAGCTACGAAAGAAGGCATCTCTGTCGTTTTAAGCCACCTAGTTTGTGGCACTTCATTGCAGCAGTCCTAGGAAACTAATACACGACCTTAACCCTCACTACAGCCCATGTGGTTTAGGGTCCTCTTATTTTATCATATAACTGATAAGGAAACTGAGCCCCCAAGGCAAAGCAGCATGCTTAGGGTCACAGTGGCTGAGCAAGGAAGCAAACACAGGCAGTCTGGCTACAGAACCCATGGTCGTAGGATATTACACAATGTTTGCTGGTTAAGTGAAATTAGTGCCTGGATGTGTAGTATTGCTCTATAGTGCATTGGAACATGCAAAATAATTTCTTCTCAACATATTGTACTAAATCATATTTTAAATAAAACAACAAAACCACTTGCAATGCGTTTTATGACCACCACCCCTCTCCTCCTCTTTCCACCAATTACTCACTAATCAGATGACTCAGCTCTCACTCAATTATAATAGGGTACTTTACATCTAATTATTTTTTTAAACCTTTATGTGTAGAAACCAAGAAAACTGCAATTTCAGAGCTTTGAGCATCTGTGCAGCTTTAAAAAAAAAAAGGCTATTTCTTTGGTCCTTAGAAAAACCACCGCAAGAATCTAACAAGTGAAAAAAAGACACCCAAGACAACTTATTGCAATTGAGTGGCGAAGCTTTCTTTTGAAAAATAATAAATATGTGTGTGAGCTTTAGCAGAGCTCTGTATCTTCCATTGAGATGTCTGTTCATGAGCATCCCAACTGAGGAAACTGGGCCAACCAGTTTGCTAGGGATCCCTACCTCCCACCCCACATGCCACCTAAGAAATTTGCTAGTAATTTTGAAATTATAGGACATTTTCTGTCTAATCACTCCCTCTAGACCCAGGAAAATGGTGTGCATTGCAGGAGGACCTGTTTCTGAGTTGTGGTGCTCAGGTTAGAGTAGAAGGGAAGAAAGCAGCAATAAAACAATTCCTCCTGGTAAATGGCTCCTCCCTGTCATTACCCAGCTAAGTGGGGAGGTGCTCTGATGAGCTGGCCTACTGTTACAGGGGTCGCTCCGGAGCGTGGCCAGAACACCTCCTGGTGTCCGTTTAGAACATCAAATGACTAGCTATTGCTGTAGCACTTAGCCCCTATTGCTCATATATAAACATTTTAAAATCTAACTACTGTTGAGGCCATAGGAGTCTTTAAGCCTTCAAATGAATAATTCTTGCCAGTTCAGAAGCCTCTTAGGGAAAGGTTGAAAGAGAAAGTCAAGCTCCACTTTGCAAAGGTCAAGCCGCTTAAGGCTTTGTCAGGTGCAGACAGACCCAGTGCTCCCCTTTCAGAATGCCTCGCAGGTGTGACACCCTCGGGGAGGAGTGAAGTCACAAGGTTTGTGCATTTCACACAAGTGCAAGCTTGCCTGCTTCTTCCTGGGAGCACAGAGACTGCTGACGTTGGTTTATGTGTAAATACAGACAGTGAGGTCAGCGGATGGAGCTTATTCATTAGAGAACCCTATAAGCTGAAACAGAGACCAAAACCATTCTACAGAAATTATGCCAATGCTATTCTTCCATATGGAGTGGCTGCATCATTCTGGAATTTGGCTGGCTCACTGGGGACCTTTGGCAACTCTATTGACTTCACAGGGACCTATTTTTCTCAATAGATAACATGAGCAGTGGTACTTTTAGATTCCTGACCTCTCTGAGTTTGTGAAACTGTGGCACAAAATCGAAGGCCACACAGCAGAGAGGAACGAACTGGTCACTGGAGCCAACAGACCTGTCATGAAGTGGCAGCTTAACGGCTAATTCAGTGACGTTGGACGAGTTATTGAAACTCTAATCTCTAGTTTCCTCATTCGTAAAATAAAGATATTTATACTGACTGCAGATCTGTTAGAAAATTAACAGAAATAACAAACATAAAGCAATCAACTTATACCTGTTGATAAATGATAACTTTTTTTTTTTTGCGGTACGCGGGCCTCTCACTGTTGTGGCCTCTCCCGTTGCGGAGCACAGGCTCCGGACGCGCAGGCTCAGCGGCCATGGCTCATGGGCCCAGCCGCTCCGCGGCATGTGGGATCTTCCCAGACCGGGGCACGAACCCGTGTCCCCTGCATCGGCAGGCGGACTCTCAACCACTGCACCACCAGGGAAGCCTGATAAACGATAACTTTGATCACATTCTCTTTCACTGTCTAATCACTCCCTCTAGACCCAGAGAGATGATACCCACCGAAGAAGAACCAGTTTCTGAGTTGTAATCCTCAGGTTATGGCAGAAAATTTTCGATTTTTTTTACAGTGCAGTTTTGACTAGCTTCTAACATAATGCCTGGCTGACTCCTGGTTTCCATAAACAGGTGTCTGTTGAAAGAATGCACGAGTGAGAGAATGAATGAGTGAACGCTAGATCCATACAGTGCCCTTCAAGCACCTGGATCTGTCTGTAGCTGATCATTCATGCAAACCTTCCCAGCAGCTGTCATGCTCTGGCAAGATTAATGGGACCTAATTATTCATTAAAACACCTTTTAAAAATTAAGTTATCCTTTCAACAAGGAATATTTTACACTCAGATATTCTACTAACACACTCTATCTAATGTATTCCTCGTAAGAAGCCTATAAAAATAGAAATTATTATCCTATTATAAAGTTGAGCAAAGGGAGACTTAGAGTAATTAAGAAATTTGTTTCTAAGGTCATCCAGGTAAGAACTAGCAAAACCAGGATTTAAACCTAGGTGTCTGACTCCAAAGCTACTGATATTGATCAATGGATTATATTGCCAAAAATTTAATCTCAAAGTGTTCACATACTGGTAGGAGAATGAAGACCTCTACACGCATATATAAGAGGGAAAACACCTAAGGGCTATGAGAGTACAGAGGAGAGATGGCTCCAACCAGGTACCAGGTAGGTCAACAGATAGTCTTTCCATGTTTGCTCTTTGGGCTTGCCTTCGAGGGATAGGCAAGTTTTTTATGTGGAAAAAATGGAAGGGGAGAGGATTTTAGGCAAACAAAATATAAGAAATTGCATAAAGAATTATGTATATTCATGTAATATCTGGTAATTGGTTTTGGTCAGAGCACAGAGGATGATATGAGGGTAGCCGTGGAGAAGGCCTGAAAGGGAAATCATGGAGTCTTAAAATCCAGATCAAGGAGTTTTGATTTCATTTGAAATGGAGAGAAGTGTCATTTTTGATACCGGCCCAGTGAATGATACACTCAGAGCTGATTTAAGAGGACCAATTGGCTGGGATGTGAAGGATAGAAGGGAGGACAGGAGACATGGGTGGTAAATTAAGAAGTTGCACCTATTCTGATGAAGGAAAAGAAAAACATTTGTTAAACACCTGTTAGGGAAAGGAATCATGCTAGACATTTTTCTCAAATCACATTTCTAGTCCTAATAACAATCTAATGAGGACATATTGACTCCGTTTTACAGATGAGATGGCTGAGGCTTGGGGATAAAATGGCCAAATGGTCAAGAACAAAGACAGTGGTGGGCTCTCAGGCTCTCTGAGTCCGAAGACCCCTGGGTTAAGGCAGACTCTTGGCTTCCAGCGACCTGATGGCAGGTTCCATCCTTAGGAAGGACTGGGCTGCAGTGGAGCATTAGGGACCTCTGGAACCCATGGCCTGAAGACTGAAAGGTTTTTTTGTGCTTCTTTCTACATACTGGAGTCATTTCTTCTCATTAAAGATGCGCTTCCTCAGAAACCTGGTGATCTTAACTACCAGCAACACCCACATTTAGCATCTTACTTTGTTAGCCTCTAGAGAAATACTTAGTTGATAATATCTCTCCAAAAATCTTGTGGATAAAGAATAATAACAACCTAGCTTAGGGTAAGTATTCATCTCTAGATCAATGAACTCTAGGCAGGGGAGCATGATCTGGTAGGAGCAGAACACCTTGGTCAGGCTCATGTCTGTGGCTGGAGGACATGGTCACACCTAATTAATATGGAATCTCTCTCAATAAATATGTGGATGGAAAGAAGGCCAGTTTCTATCAAAAAAAATAAAAAAGAGTGCATGAGGCACATCATCCTATTGGTAGCCACTACATGCAGTGTCTTTCCATTAAAAAAATACTTTGGAACTGGACTTTCATGACCTGAATCATAGGAGCACCAGTTGAACTGGAATGGAGAAGGCAGATGAAGTGGTCAGTTAACAGTCTGAATCACAGACCATACCATAAACATCTCTTAAGGGTCTGTCTTCATAAGAAGGCTTGCCCAAGTCAGCATTACTGACATGAAAAGGGGCTTCCCCACTGTTTTGGAATCCTTGCTTTTATCTTATGTTATGACGTTAGTTTATATAAGCAACAGATGTATAATAAAACCAGTGATGATGATTGACTATTCATATGTCACCATCCCATAAGAAAATGATGGCAAACATTGCATCCTTTCTTTCAGAGATGGAGATTTTTCCAAATGCTCTGACAAAAACAACATGCATTTCCCTTTTGTTAAGTATATGTTTTTCTTTGAGGATACATTTATAAGGGATGATAGAATCAAAATACCAAAACCTATTTATCTTGATAAAATGTGTTACCTAGGCAACTTAGGAATATGTTCAAGATCCATTTTGTAAAGAAGTTAAAGCACTTATTTTTCAGACTACTTAAAGATCTTTCTATCCTATTTAGTGAATTCTTTAATAATTATCTAATATATTTACCTAGTTTTACCATGCATGGTGTATTTTCATATTTCATCCTTTCTGAGATTTCACAGCAACTTTGTGAGGTAGCTAAGGAGAGCATATCTGAGGTGGCCAAAGACCCAGCCTTGACGTCTAGATAGCCAAAACATTGCTGGAATTACACTACAGAACCACTCCATGATTATCACTTCTGGGTACAGGCATCACCTCTCAGGCTGTGACACTGGGCAGGAGACAACTCTCCTGGAGCCATGATCAATGTTGCCTTGGGGAGCTGAGTGTCTTCAGCACCTTCCTGACCTAAACAGATTCTGTACCTGCATGGACTAAATGTTCACTTCTCCCCCCCCCACCCCCACCCCCAATTAACAAACTGCAATCTTAATCCCTAAGGTGATGGTATTAGGAAATGGAGACTTTGAGAGGTGATTAGGTCACAAGGGTGGAGCCCTTGTGAATTGGATTAGTTCCCTTGTAAAAGCGACCCCAGAGAGCTCCCTCTCCCCTTCCACCATGTGTGAACACAGGGAGAGGACAGCATCTATGAACCAGGAAGCCAGCCTTCACTAGACACTGAATCAGCAGTGCTGTGATCTTGGATTTCCCAGCCTCCATAACTGTGAGAAATAAATTTCTGTTGTTTATAAGCCACTGAGTCTATGGTGTTCTGTTACAGCAGCCCAAACTGACTAAGACAGTGCCTCACCTGCTTCTGCAAATCAAGGTGTTCTGTATCAGTGTCCTATGAGTGTGACTGAGTGGTAAAAGCAAGTACCTGCTACTAAGGTGATCAACCATCCTGGTTTTCCCAGGGCTGTACCGATGTTAGGACTGAAAGTGCCACATCCCAGGAAGCCTCTCAATATCTGGCAAACTAGGCTGGTTGGTCACCTTACTTTACTGTGGCTGCACAGGAGGCTAAGAAAGCAAGTGTCACTACCCCTAAGGTAGATAATTTCTTAAAACACAGCAGAGGTACTCAACCATAACATACTACCAAGAAACAACGACAAATGCCATTACACAGCAATGATGAATAATCGGCTTCTCACTAAATTACTAGCAGGAGCTTAAAGCATTAGAAAAAAATCATTACATATTTAGTAAACATCTTTATTTTCACTTTTGGTCAATGCAGATACCATCCACCTGATCTCATTGGTTTGTCATGATACTCTAGCCAGGATGATCACAGGGTATCTGCGTTCTCCAGACTGGACTGGATATCCAGTTGGATTCGGCTGCATCTGGGTCTCTCACTTTGCCTCCCAACAAGGAGGAAACCCGAAACTTCTTAGCAGGGAAACTGAATGAGTTCATTCTATGGGGAGGAACAGAGTCATGGACAGAGAGAAAGCAAGAGACAGTGAGAACAAGAGACAGAGAGAGACACAGCAAGAGAGGGAGGGAAAACTGACAGCATCCTGTGAGTCCCCGAGAGGACCCCGCCTCCCAGCATCATCATGCTAAGAGCTCTGATGAAGTTCTTTTTGCTTAAGCAAGTGTGGGTTGCCTTTCCTGCCTTACTTGAATCCTTACTTGAAGGATTTTTATTCTTCCAAGGTTTCATGCTTGTATCTGGGAAGGCTGCTTGCAGACGCTAAGGCTGGTTGCAGACCCATGCTGCCCGAGTGTGTAACTCAGGGAAAATGATTAGAAATACTATAGTTTTGGGTGTCTGCACGGCAGGCTCACTGCACACAAAATTATCACTTGCTTTAAAATATGCATGTGTATTGGTTTATTACTTCTAGATTTAATTTATCCCCAATTAAGTTGCCTTTTCACCAGCCTGTTATGTATTCCATTTTAAAAACACCTGTATTTGCTTGTTTCTCTATATCTCTTATAAAAGTATCAAGTCCTATACATAATTCTTAGGATCATTTATACCAGTACAACTTCCATTAACATTTGCTGAACAGGGATAATGTCTATAATTAAGGTTTTTTCTTACTTTGAGTCCAAAACGCCAATAATTTAACGTCTCTCTTTTGCTGTCTAAGTCCTCAAGCCTCTATCTTTCGGGGCCTCTCCTTTTTGGACTTGCTTTTAAAATAAAAGAATATGCTTTTCCTGGGCTGATATAAATGCTTAGTTTTTAAGCACTGGAAAGAAAAAAAAAACAAGAAAACATAGTAAAGTTCGTAACAAAAACCTGCAACATTTATACTGCTTAATTATTTAAAAAATCCTTACAACAAGATTTCCACGTACAGTCTGCAGGGTACACAGTGCACCAGTGTACAGTCAAGCATAGATTTTGTGAGGAGTAAACAAGACCAATCAGGGTTCTGGTCCAAGGAAAGAAGCTTACCATCACTATTAAAGGGCACACCCCAGACCCCCAGATGAGCAAGTGTGAGGCGTGGTACACGCAACTGCTCCAGGTCAGTGAGCCCAGAGTTTTGGTGCATCTCCTTGCCGACCTAGGTCTCAAGCCCCCTAACGTTGGCTAGTCTTGATTCGAGCCACTGATTATCAGACAAAAGGGGAGTAGGAAAGTGATAAGGAACTCAAGACCTGGTTGCCTACCCTGGATCTCAAAAAAGCCCCCTTTTCAGCTTGTGCTCCGTTCCTAGGATTTGAAGATAAAGTCTGAGGTAAATATACAGCCGTCGTGACCGCAAAGCACTTAGAGTATATTAAACCTCCAGTGTCAGTAGCACATTTTTTTCCTTCTTAGGAATTTGAATATGAATTTGATAAATATGGATTTGATAAATACTGTATGTATATTATATCAGTGCTCTATCAACAGTTCTTTTTATATAATGTTAAGTAGACTTTATTTTTAGAGCAGTTTTAGGTTTACAGCAAAAATGAAGGGAAAGGACAGAGATTTCCCTGATACCCCCTGCCCCCAAACATGTACAGTCTGCCCCATTATCAACATCCTACACCAGAGTGGGATATTTGTCACATTTGACGAATCTGCACTGATGCGTCATTATCACCCACAGTCTATAGTTTATATTAGAGTTCAAGCCTGGTGTTGTACATTCTGTGAGTTTGAACAAATGGACCCACCGTTATAGTCTCAAACAGAGCAGTTTCACTGCCCTAAAAATTCTGTGTTCCATCTTGTCATCCTTCCCTCCCCACCAGTGCCTCACAACCACTGACCTTTTTACTGTCTCCATGGTTTTGCCTTTTCCAGAATGTAATATAGTTGGTATCATACAGCATGCAGTCTTTTCAAATTGGCTTCTTTCACTTGGCGATATGCATTTAAGTTTCCTTCATGGCTTGATAGGTTATTCCTTTATAGCACTGAATAATATTCCATTGTCTAGAGGTAGCATAGTTTATTTACTCATTCACCTACTAACAGACATCTCGGTTGCTGTGAGGTTTGGGCGTTTACAAATAAAGCTGCTGTAAACATTCCCACGCAAGTCTTTTGTGTGGACGTAAGTTTCAACTCCTTTGGGTAAATACCAAAGACGTGATTGCTGGATTGTATGGTAAGAGTATGTTTAGTTTTGTAAGAAACCATCAGACTGTTTTCTAAAGTGGCTGTACATTTTTGCATTTCTACCAGCAATGAATGATTTATATTTTTTTATATCTTTAATTTGTTCGTCCCATTGGGCCTTCCTTAAGTCTAAAAACTTGACGATGTCTCATCCTGCTAACATCCAATATCAAGTGAAAATCAAACCCTTCTGCACGTCATTTCTTCCTATCACTGCCAAACTGCTTTAAAGAAATTTCTGTATATGCTTTCTCCCTTCCTGCTTATTACCTTAAAAACCATACCTTTATCTGGGAATTTCTTTCTCTCTCAAAGAAGAAAATAACATAAAGGAATGATATTGAAGCTTCCAATTATAATGGATTATTAGTTCTCACTCTGTTAAATTTCCCTTCTACCTTGGACATTATTGAGCTCCTGTTCAAGGAAACTCTCTTTTGCCTTGAGGACACTCTATTTTCCTGATTCTCCTTTAACTTTACCTTCTCCCTTTTAACAGCCTGTAAAATATAATTCCCTGTAATATTTTTTCTTTACATTGTCAACATTGTTTGTATTGGTTATCATATGTTTCAACTATTGCAACTCCGTGAACCACCCCAAACATATCTACCTCCAGGCCTAGCCATCCACCAAATTCCAGTTTCACTTCTCTGATTAAACACTCCAATGGACCCCCAGATGTAAGACGTAGTGCCCTCAAATGAATTAACACTTTTTTCTCCTAAATCGCTCCTACTCTGGGTCTTTTCTTTCCACTGAGGCTACCATCACCACCACTTTGCCATATCCCAGCCCTCCAGACACCTGGGCATGCAACTTCAACATTAAAAAAAAATTTCCCTTTGATCCCACACATTGAATCAATTACCAAGTGAAGTCAGGTATGCTGCCATACACTCTCTTTTTTACTCTCCTCCCTTTTAAATGCTTCTAGTTCTTTCTTTCTCACCTGGACTTCTGCAGGCACCCTCCCATTCAGTGATTCCCACGTGTGAGTCTTGGCATAATGTGGGGTGAGAGACCAAGCACGTCCTGTTAGGAGGTGCTGTCAAGATATTGGCTGGGAAAGGAACGCATTTGTAGTGGGCAAATAAGATGCTTTTGAGGCTTGACCACGAAAATGACTCATGTGGTGTTCTACATCTAGATCTAATGCATACACCCCAGGGGGAAGACAAAATGATCCACACGGAGGAAGAAAATTTCAGATTTTCTATTTTCTGTTTATACTTATTGTTTTCAACAACAAGATAGGAAAAAATATAAGCGTTACTAGTATCTAATGTATGTCTCTCCACTGGCCCTCTGCCTTCCCATATGGGGTAGGCTCACCTGATACCCGGCAAAGTGAACAGCGGTGCCCTCCCTTTTTCCTTTTCAGCAACGCAGTGCTTTATATTTCAGTTTAGGTTTACCCTGATAATGGATTCACAGAATACTTTACCTCGCTTTAACTAAACAAGCCCTCACAAAATGAAATGCTTAAAAATGCCACTAAGTATCGGAAGATAATATGAGTAATTAAGCAAACAAAAAACATGGCAGAACTGATACTTCTATTCCTAGTATACGCTCTTTGTCACTCACATTGTAACACCACATAATGATAATCTAACCAGATCGAACAAGAAATAGGTCTCAGATAATCTAAATTAACAAGAGGACTATTTGAAATTTGGCTATATTTCCACTTTCGTTGAGGACAAAACTTGCCTTAAGTGTATATTGTGCCTTGAGATACTAGCTAAAGATAGCATGTTGCTGTCATGATTAGTAAGATACAAAAAAACCAAGCCTAAATAGCACGATTAGATATATAAATATATACATGTGTGCATGTGTGTGTATGTGTATAGTGAGAGTGAAAGGATTTATTGTACTATCAAAATGTAAATACATATCTGATATATTGTTCATTTCATCTTTTAGATTACTATTTTTGAATAAGTAGTACAGCATAAATGAAATAAAGATATTAAACTTTACACTTTTTATTGAAAGTATACATGAAGCAAGATGTCTGGGGACAAATGTACTTCATAGACTGAGACATGAAAATTTGCCCCAAGTAAGCAAGTTCATCACTTAGACTAGTACCCATGATTAAAATTTATATTGTGTTACATTCAGAAGGAAATAATATTTTCTTAAATAATATCTTATGTTTGTTTTGTGGTCGAAACAAATAATTCATTTTAAAAGTTTTAATGTAATAAAAGAAAAATAGGAAAATATTATCCTTCTCAAACTGGGGCATGAAATAAACAATCATGTGAGAAACATTTAAGGAACAGTATTCTTTTTATTTTTTGGCTGTACCACACGGCTTGTGGGATCTTGTTCCCAGACCAGGGATCGAACCCGGGCCCCCTGCAGTGAAAGCACAGAGTCCTAATCACTGGACCACCAGGGAATTCCCAGGGAACAGTATTCTTAATGGATCCTGTTAAGAATACATTAACACTTCCACTATTCCCTGTTATGTATATTTGTGTGTGCTTTTATTTTATAAAATTTCAAGCATCTATAAGTCACTAAGCATTTTAGCATTACAGAAAGTAGAATATAAAAAATCAATGAAGTAAAAATCCTGGAATTCTAAATATGACTTAAAAATATCAGTTCGAACTGATAATACATTTTCTCTTCAAAAATGTTTATATTTCCTAGCTTTGCTCTCTGAAAGGACCTAGAAACAATGACATGTCGAGGAGCAATGAGTATGCCTATTGTCTAGATTGTAGTTATTAATATTATTAAACCACTACTTGTTAATAAAAAATATCTAAAAATTAATTTAGCTTAGCCTTCAGATTTTTCCACTACATAAGTCCCACATTTGTCTATGACTTTATTTTCTACCCATTTTTTGCATTAGGCAAATTTTGTCTGTTTCTCACAAATGTCCACTTCCATTGCTCAATCTCCTCCACCCACTTGGGATGTCCATTCCTTCATCTCTACCTGCTCCGAGCTTACTGCCTTCAAAGTTATCACCTCTTCTGCAAAACTATCTCCAAATCTCCCATATGATAATAATGTTTTTCTCTTCAGAACTCTGTCCCCTTTAGGAATTCATTGTGAGCGTTTTTTTGCTTTTTGTTTTTTGGTACTACATTTTTATCTGTATTTCATCTAATTTTATATTTCTTATTGCCTAACCTTCTCAATGTTAGGACCTTTTATTCACCTTGGCATTCCCTAAATTACAGACCACAATGACTTTCATGTAGCAGAACTGGGTAATAATTTTTGAAGATCCTAAAAATATGTTACAAAAAAATCCCTATCTATTACTTTAACAGCCTTATCTTTCAACCCAGAAGACACCTGTGAACCGAGATCAATCGTGTTAATATCATGTAGATGAGATTTTAGAACACCGAGATGAACATGACTTTGCTGTTTGCTTCAGGAGACATTTGTCTGGGAAACAGAAGACCACAAACCAGAAAATATCTTCAGTGTTTCCTTCAGGAAATTCCTACAGATCAATTTATGAGACAATACTCTTCACCTGGGCAGAAAAATCACTTATCAAACGGTTTCCTTATGAATACTTGTTTTCTTGGTCTTGTGTCCATCAATTTTAAATAGTATATCAGAAATTCAGTCTTCTCCCAATCACTTCCCTGCTTTGAAATATCTACTTTAAAATGACCTGAGGCCAGAACCGGAAGTCCAGTAACTATCCCACTTCTGAATTCTCTCTTCTGAGACCCTCCTAAGATGGCCATTGGTATTCTTGCTTACTTCTCAGTTAGGGCCATCTGGTGATATTTAGGGAGTTTGATATACCCTATAAATGTTTCAGTCAATCTACATTATAGATTACTGAAAAATCAAATAACAATATATACAAAATTTCTCAAAATCCAGGATGATGTCATTTTTAAGTTGACATTTGTAGCACTGATTTAAGTGCTTGAAAAATAGTTAACAAAATTTTTTCTTGAAAACTATGTTCAATATGATAACATCTTGTATAGGACTGCCATTTGCAAAAGAATCTTTCACATAAAGTTCAGGCTTTTTGTACTGATGGATAATCACAATCTTTTTCCTCCCTTGCCTCACTTATTGAAGAACGGTTCATTTGACGGTTGTTTCTAGTTCACAGAGTCACTGTTAATTTAGAATGTTTTTTGTCCGTTTCTAGTCTATTTGCACTGGAAATCTAGTTAAAGCAATTCTGTAATTTTAAACTTCCTTATGAAATATGGAATAATGATCATTGTATTCAAATGATGAAAGAACGTGGTTTATATTAGCTTATGATTCCTGGTTTTCTGAACTATGAAGGGGTTTTTGTGAATTTGTAAAGCACTCTACGAATGTAGTTTTTCTAATTCCAGAATGGAGCACAGTCACTGACACTTAGGAAGAATGCTGTAAGGTCTATTGAATGAATGACAGCTTTTAGTCTACAATTAGAGGGCTTTAAAAATGCCTCTGAATAATTTAACAACAGCTTATATTCCCACTGTAGTAAAATCGCTATTACCAAATCCTTCCTCAAGAACAGGTGTCACTAAAAGCCAAGGAAAGGCAGCAGCTCCAGCTGTGGGATGTGTGACACTATTTGTGGAGCCAAAGAGTGAAAAGGGGAGGCTGGGCTGGCAGGACCCCCGTAGACTGTGGTGTGCCTTCTAGTCTACGTCAGTGGAGCCCCAGGGTTGTCCAGTGACTGATGTCATGGAAGGCAACTCTGTTGCGTTTCAGGACTGGGCTGGTGCCTGCCCTGTCAGTGTGGAGTGAGTAGCCAAGCTTGGGCTTGCTCAGGGATTTGCAGGGCTCTGGGGTAACTCAGGGTGAGCGAGCCTGCTCACTGCGTTCCTGCCACCTACCCCGCAAGTCCCTGGAGCGCGCGGAGCCCTGAGCCGCTGGTGCTCTGGGATCCCCACGCTGAACGGGGCCCAGAGCCAGCAAGAGCCCATCCACACAGATCCTAGTCAGGGATGCACAGGCAATCAAGAGACAATAGTTAGTCCACGAGGAAATCACTAATCAGAGCAGATTAACTGGGAAAGAAAGAAAGAGCTGCTTTTCATGTTAATGACTTCAATTTTGAAAAACAAAAGAAAAGGAATACAAAATGTTGTTTATTGTAAGATTATTTTTCTAAATGGATCATTTTTCTGGGTATCTCTTGCCCTTGTTTCTTAAGCTCTTTGTAAAGAGATAATTACATATGACATTTTGCCACATGTGAATGGGCGAGGAGATTGCACTCACACACACACACACACACACGTTCAACACCATCCTGCAGCACAATCATGTCTTGTCTTGTCTTAAGGAAGGACATTACATCATAGAGATGATGGGGGGAAGGGGAAATAACTTCAATTCTGTGGATCAGAAGAATAAACGGATAATGAAAAAATATATTTCTTTGGTGTGAAGAGGAAAATACAGGCTGCCAAAAGTATGTCTTAAAATTAGGAGATTAATCCATGGAAAGGTATAGAAGGTACGGATGGTGGTGTAATTCTCAGCAGAGGAGTTGGTCCCCTTGGGCGCTCCAGAAAAAAGTCCTCGAGCGCCTTGCTGCTTGCTGTGGAAGCAGGAGGGGAGTCTCTACCGGCAAAAACTTTCATCTCCTTTAACACTAGTGCACGCGTATTGTTGTATCTGGGGGACAGACCCATATGATACAGGTGACAAGCAATAGGAGGGCACAGTTAACCCTCACCAACGGGGGTGAACAATGAAGAACGCTATGAAACCATTTATAAAACCGTTTGAGAGATATGCTTTATTTTCCTCTAGAACACTTCCTCCTACTGTCCATCTCCAGTGAATGTAATTACAACCGTCTTTGGATTATAATGAATTTGGAGAGACCGTCAGTGGAATATGGTAATCTGCAAACACTTCTATGCTCTGGAGTGCACAGAATTTTATGTGAGTGAAGTTTAAAGCAGTGAGCATTAATTATCCAAACATTCTAAGCTGTATTTCATAGCTTAAATGGAATTTTAAAGTCAAATTAATTTACTGGTCCTTTTTGTTTTCTTCACTCTAGCACATAGGTGAGAAGAAGAAAAGTGTGCAGCTCCTGAGAGAAGTCGTGCTCTGAAGAAGTGGGTTGATTATGGAGGTGCGGGAGGTGAGAGGGGGTGGGAAGCATAAGAAATACAAGCGTTTCATCCTGATCCTTTGGGACACTGGCTTTGTCATGTCCCATGGCAAGAACCAGAATGTCTGTGCTTTGGACTTTGTAGGTCCTCATAACAAAAATTAACACTTGTAGAATCTATCATGTATTGGACAAAGTTCTTACAATAACTCCCCTGATCCCATGGGGGTAGGTGGGCTATTATACCTCTTTTACAGATAAGGAAACTGAGGCTTAGAGGGTCTAAATGTCTCGTCCAACATCACGCAGCTATGAAGTATGGGAATCAGGATTTGGATACTGGAGTCTGGCTCCAAGGTATGCACTCTTAACCACCACTGTGGGCTACAATTGTGGCAATCAGGACCACGTGGCTCAGGACCGTAGGTTCCTGATCTGAGTTCTAGTTGGGTGAACCCTAGCCTTTAGGAGCACCTGGGGCTTAAATGATGCCAATTGCTGGTCTCAAGTTAGTACACAGAATTTTCATAAGACTTGAATGAACTACTTTACAGACACACAGTGTCTGTGTGTTACTGCCTGTGTCCTGTACTCAAATGCAGACCCTCAAAGGTTGGCCTCCATTCCCTCATCTATGGCCCCCAGCACCCAGCAGGACGCCCAGCCTAGTGTGGGTTCTACGCAAATACTGAAGGAAGGAAGGGCATTGGTACCTACTGTTAACTGTTTAACCTCCCCAGTGAAGGGCTTTGTGTTCCAAATGTCTAGAGAAGAGGCTAATTTTGGAACTACACTTTAAACAGACCGTTTTGAAGTTTCTTATTGAAAAGGGTCTCAGTTTCTAACTCATTTTCGGCAGAGGATACAAAGAGGAAGGCATGGAGACAGAAAGCCCTGGTCCCCACTTGACTGACATCCCTGCTAAAAATGCTAATAAGCCAGCACAGTAACTTCAGTCCTTGGTACATTTCCTGAATTGGTTTGAAAGGAGTGGACTGACCCTTGTAAATGAGTTTAACTTGCTTTCTCACATGGATAGAAACTGTCAGTTTTCTGTCATCTAAGCTGCTCTGCGGAGCTCTTCATGTTCTGTTGTGTCAGGAGACACATTTTTTTTTTTTTTTTAAATTTCTGATCTCATACAACCTCAGAAAGGACCTTTTCCTTTCCTTAGAAACATGCCACTGTGACAGACGCCGAACCAAGCTCCTTCTTCTCCTTTTTACCTTTAGCTCGTTGCCAAGGTCCTTGTCATCTCCTTGCTTCTTTTTAAACGTCTTTAATTTCTTCGAGAAATGGGAAGGCCAAGCCTGCTTCCGCATCAGCATTTGTCATTGTTCGGAGTGTCACTCAAGAGTTAGCTGGGTTAGGGGACAATAACATTCAAATCTGTTGAAAACCTGCATTAGGAAACCTCTGCGAAGGTGAAACGTCATGTGAAGTAGATTACAGCTCTAGGGTCAGGGGCTGACACCAGCGGGGAGAGCTCTGACCCTCTGAGCTCCTTCTTTCTTCTGTCCCAGCCTGTAGCAGTGTGATGGGCAGTTTTCTTTCCCTGAGGCTCAGGCCTGACCCTGTGGAAGGTGCCAGAAGCCCAGGCCTGGAGACATTACAGTAAGTCCCTTACATAGGAACCTTCAAGTTGGGAACTTTCAAAGATGCAAACGTGTGTTTGCACGTCCGATTACATAAGTTAGTTCACATGTCTGGTGTATATTGTCACATGTGTGCATCTTCTGCAAGTGGTTGTGCTTTTGTGTACTTCATTGTACAGTACTGTATAGAGTACAGTATCTTTATTTCAAGCCCAGGATGTCCAGAAGCAAGTGTAAAAGCAGTGGTGATGTAGCTGGTACTACTGTACTTTTCAAGGTACTGTACTGTAAGATGAAAAATGTTTTATTTTTTGTGTGTTTGTTTTTTATGTACATTTGTGTGAAAGTATTATAAACCTATTGCAGCACAGCATCATATAGCCAATTGTGTTAGTTGGATACATAGGCTAACTTTTTGGACTTACGAACAAATTAGACCTACGCATGTGCTCTAGGAACGGAACTCGTTCATACGTAAGGGACTTGCTGTACACTTGTGATGCCCAGAACCAGAGGTCGAAGCTCACGACTTTTTTTCTGTCCAGTTCTCAGTTTTGCAAAGATACCATGAAGGCATGACATTTACAAGGCTGCCAAGAGCAAAGGCTATCTCCTCCTCAGTCTCTCTTTCTCTGCTTTCTCCCCCTGCTTTAAAAGAAATATTATCTGATTACTAACAAAGAGTTCCTCTCTTTAATGCACCCTCCAAATTGCACATGTAAAGAGATCCTACAATTTCAGGCAAGAAAAAGAGAATTGATGTTTTCAGGCATAAGGGCCAAAAATTACACTAATTTTCTCTTCCTTGGATCTCTGATTGCCAGTATCTTCAGACGGCTTCAAATGTCATTTTACAGCTTCAGATATAGCTTCACCGATGCTTTTTAACATTCCAGTAAGTATTGACAACGTGTCTTTGAATGGATGACAGTGTTACAGTTTTATTCAAATGGGAAAAAACAGGAGCCATTTTACACTGGCTTTACAGAAGGATGAATATTCCAGGCAAACAGCCATGCTTATGGTGCAATGTGTTCTGGAGAGAGGCTGGTATCCACTGTGGGTCAAGAGCAAAGAGCGCTGTTCCCTTGCAAGGACGCCTGTATAAAGGTACAGAAGCAATTATACAGTGCATGTATTTATCCTCTTTAAAAATTTAGTGGCAAATAAGAGAAGACACCACTGTTAAGGAAAGTTGTAGGAAAAAGCAAAGCGACTCCAAAGCTGCCCTCTACCTCCTCAAGGACTTCTCTGTGACCACCAGTGGAGATTGAGGGCAACTGCAGGTTTACAACCCGCAAACCTGCTTGCTTGGTTGACCTTATCCCATTCACCAGCCAGTTGAGCTCCCCAGATGCTTTCCTGTCAAGCTTCTCTGGTTGGTTGATCTGGTTAGCAGAGTGAAGAAACACTTGCCTCCTCTATTTTCACTAGTCGAGGTGCAACTCTAAACCTATATAAACGTACTGCAAGTATTTTATGATGAGTCATTGCCTGACCTTGGCAGTGACTTTTCCAGATAATATCGTTAAATGACAGTGACAATTTTGATGCTAATGCTAACTTTTTATTTTTTTGGTAAATTATTTCGGGAAACATAACTGCTAACATTCCTTGGTAATAGTCTCAATTTCTTTTCTTTTTTTTCTCAACAACTTGCACTTATATTTAGAATCCCTGAATCCAAAGAAACTTAATTTTTCCCTATTCGTGGATGTTTTATTTGCACCCCCGATTTGTGATTTTATGGTGAAATGACTTTTCCCTAGCAAATGCTAACAATTTTTCAGTGTAGAAATTCTTAGTAATCATGTTTTAATCTTTCTCAGTTTTCTCTACCTCCCCACCCTGCCCCTCCCAGCCACGACCCATGATAATCCTCTTTCTGTTGCAGAGGTGCATTTACATGACACCAGAATCTATCTTTATTAAGAGTTCACCTGCTCCTGCTGTTATTCGCCACCCAAGTTCTAATCCTCTGTTTGTGACAACATAATCATTTCCATAGCAACCAATTGTAATGTTGCAAAGCAAGGATTGGACTTCAGGTGGGGAATAAGCAACAAAGGGTTGATGAACTCTGAAGGAAAAAAAAAAAAAAAAAGAGTGCCATTTATATGCAAATCTTAAAAGTGGTTAAGGAGAGTGGGGAGAACTGGAGAAAAAGGACTGAATAATAAAGAAATAGCATTGTTTTAAACAGACTTGAAAAGACTGTATTTTTTCTTCTGGGAATTCAGTGGGCCTTTTGCTGCAGCTGCAGGTTGATTTGGTCTTCCTTCCTTCCTTCCTTCCTTCCTTCCTTCCTTCCTTCCTTCCTTCCTTCCCTCCCTCCCTCCCTCCCTCATTGCAAGACCAAACATGGCTGTTAAAAGAGGGATGTTTATGACGTTGGTGTCCTTTTGAATGTACCCTATGGGGAGGGATGAAGAGAGGACCTGCTTAGTGAATGTTCCTACTTTTAAAATAAACTTCAAGAGGAATTGTCCAACTTTTATCCTGAATGTAGGGACAGAACATTACAGTGAGCATCTGGGCCTCCCTGTTTCAACTTAAAGTAGCAAAACACAAGTGGGACCATGAGACTTTCATGCAGAGATTGTGAAAAAAAAAAACCCAACTATGATGGATTAATAGGTTTTTAGGAATTTCAGAGGTAAAAGAGGGGAAGAAAATATTATTGTGATTCTCTGATCACTGTAAAATCTTTTCACTCAATTCTAGTTACTTTTTCTTTTTTTAATAAGCAAAACTAATTTGCAGTCTTTATTTCCAGGTTTTTCTGAATCAAGAACTCAGACCTTTTATTGATTTCTTATGCTTTGTAAAATGTTAGAGCAGCAAAGCTACTTGCAAATAACTTAACCTAGAAACTGTGTCAAAGAAAGATTGCACTGGACAGAGTTACACAGGCAGGAAGACTTTATTCAAGACTATTGCAACAGTGGAGAGATTTTAAATCTTGGTTGAAATGATGAGACTCAAGGACATTCTCATCGTAGGGCTATTTTGAGTTCTACTGTGAGTGCTACACCTTGGGTCATGATGCCAAGAATATCTGCACAGGTAACAATATTATTCCTGGAAGTCTTTCTTACTAACTCAGAGCAGCTAGCAATCATTTAACTATAAACTAAAATGACTACAAACAGCATAAAAATATTTCAAGCTATCCAGAATTCAACATCTCCTTAGAAGATTCCAAAATTCCCATGGCTACTATCAGTTTCCCCAACAGGAGGCGAAGTGTGACAGAAGGATGTTAAAGTGAGAAGAGGTTTTGGTTGGAACTGAAGACTTTTGCAAAATTATCATGTGAATCTGAAACTTGGGCTCACCTCAGGGGGCCTTGGAAGGGACCCCTGTAGGTGAGGGGCTCTGAAGCTGACACTTTGTTAGCTGCACGGCAAATCCACTCCTACCTTTGTTTGGACTAATGCAATCCATCAATTCTGATCTTGAATGTTTCATCATTATTTTCAGAATACATTTCAAACATTTAACACTTCACTTTATTCCTCCAACCCCTTGCTATTTATAGATTCTTGCCTTTGCCCCTCCAATGTGGTACCTCTCTTAGATATGGATGTATTCATTGGACCAGGGTAACTAAATTCCTGTCCCCAAACTGTAGCTAACTCTGTGAACATGGACAAGTTACCAATAATTCTTTAAGGACAAAAACTTTTCCTTATTAATTGATGCATCAGGTTCTGATGGCATGTGGTCGGCACTCAGCACATTAAACAAATATGTATTGAGCACCTACTAATATTCTTGGTGATGGGTAATTCAGCACAAAACAAGACAGTGTCCTTATCCTCATGAAGCTTACATTACAATGGAGAGGCAGAAAATAGCCAGGGTGATTTAGTGTGTATTAAAATAATGAGTACCTTTTGGATAATTATAGCTATAAGCACTATAAAGAAAAACAACAGAGAAAAGTGGTGGAGGGTGAAGAAAGCAGGTAGATCGGAGTTTTGGTTTATTGAATAACTCAACTCTGGGTCTTAGGGACTTGCTTAGAAAGTGGGATGTTCAACCTAAATGAATTTGAAGATCCTTTTTTGCTCTATCATTTTCTTATTCCATGATGTAGCAGAGGAAATAAAGTTTGTGCTTCTGGGAGATTTTCAGTCATTTTTAATCACTACATTCAACCAAAAGGCTGTTACATAAGCCTTGGAAATATTCTTAATTTTCATGAGTCAGAAGGTAGGTAAGAACAAGGCTGGCAAACACAGATGGGTGATTTTATTCTAATCATCTTATTTCTGTCTCTGTCCACTTCTCTTAAAAAAGCAAATAGCAGAAACAGTGAAGAGGAACATGGAAAATAGGACAAAATGTACTATTTTTGTTGACACCCCCAATAGTGGCAGTTTTCCCAAGGGTAAGAGAAAAGCAAAAGAGCCTGAGACCAGAATTGGTAGCAGAACACACCAAGACATCCTAAAATCAATTTTAAAAAGCCTATAGAAAAATGAACAAAAAATAGGAAAGGAAATTCAAATCAATTAATAATAAAGATGCTGAGCCTCATTAATAATCATAAAAATGATCATTGCAAATACAGTGAAAGATCTGATCATAAACATAAAATTTCAAAAATATAACAATCATAATGGTGGTTGAGGAATCGTAGAAATTAAACACTGTTGGGGTCTGGGGGAGATTTACACAACTGCTTTCAAGAATTCTCTAGTTTTTGGAAGCTGTAGTTGTGTACAGTGTACGGTAGCAATTTCCCTTCCAGGAATAACTCAGAGAAATCCTTATATGCTGCACACATGGAGACACGATCCCCAAAGTTCACTGTGGCATTGTTGGCATTAAAATCCCCGGCAACAGGAGAACGGTCATACTAATTTTGGTGTTTTCCTACCATGAAATACCATGCAGCATTTAAGTGACCTTTGTGGCTAAATGTAAAATGTACATAATTGTAAGCAAAAAAACAAAACAAAAAAACAAGCCAAAAACATTTAGGTCACAAAATGATACCTAAAGAATCATACAGTTTACGTAAAATTTTAAAACATGCAAAATACTTGTATATATCTGGATTTATATTATACACACATGAAACATGGAAGCTAAAATACCAAGTTCAGGAACCAGACCATAGGATTGGGAGAGTGGGGAGTGGGATCTGGTAAGAGCACACAGAAAGCTTCACCTCTATCTGATATGTGCTATTTCCTTGAAAAACAGAAGCAAATATGGGACAGTGTTAAGATTTAATGAAGTTGGATTGTAAGCACTTGGGTGCTCATTTCATCTGTCTATATTTTCTATATGTTTGAAACATTTCACAGTGAAAAAGAGAAGGAGAAAAGAACACATTTCTCTTTGTTTATTTGGTACCCATTGCTGCTGGGAGAGCCTTCCAGAGACGTCAGTGCTACATTTGTACTGAGTGTGGTATTAGGTACCCCCAGCTCAGAGTAGGAATCTTCCACTGCTGGGGTGGGAGCCACACACCTATCCCTACTTGAAATGTATTATTATTTGGGATAAAACAACTGAAAGCATTTTTCTTTTTTTTTGGTTTTTTTTTGGCGGTACGCGGGCCTCTCACTGTTGTGGCCTCTCCCGCTGCGGAGCACAGGCTCCGGACGCGCAGGCTCAGCGGCCATGGCTCACGGGCCCAGCCGCTCTGCGGCATGTGGGATCCTCGCGGACCGGGGCACGAACCCGTGTCCCCTGCATCGGCAGGCGGACTCTCAACCACTGCGCCACCAGGGAAGCCCTGAAAGCATTTTTCTTAATCCTATAAATCCTTCTGGACCCTGTATACTAACGCAGCTGAAGGTGAAACACCTTTAGGCTAAAGACTGGATCCAAGGGCAAGGAAGGGATGGGGAATTACTCTTCTAAGAAACCTGGAGGTGAAATGAAGTCAAGAGAGTATTAACCTGAGTCGGCAACAAGAACATTTTGTTTTGAGCAAAGACTTGATATTATGTGTGGGCAAGAACAACATTAATTGCAAGAAAAGCACCATCTGTCAGAAGCATATCATTAATTGATTAACAAGAAAATTGCCTGGAAAATATTCTTGCCAATAAAAATTTAAACTGGAATATTTACAGAGGAATAAGTGAGAGAATTTTTTAATCTTTGAAGGAGACTGAGATACTTCCATAAGAAAAATAACTAATTTGGTCACTCTTCATTCTAATAAATATTGAATTATATAAGCAAATTCCAGTAAAAATAACATAAATCCAAACCTAACGTCATTGAAATTAATTTGAGGCAAGTATCTGCTTGGCCAGCTGGCATATAACAGAATAAACATTTACTTCAAAGTGTTACAAACACAGTGGGCTTTATTTAGTTAACTCCTTGATGACTGATTCAGAAATACAGGTCCCTTGTGGGGACCAGAAATGCGATGGCACTATGGGGACTGCTGAGGGCACTCCAGGCAGCAGTTAAGGGAGCGAAGGCAAATCGTGGATGACAAGATGCAGATAGAAAACTCAATCCATATTTTTATTTGAAATTAGTTCCTTAGAAAAAAATAACGTTTTTGCTTTCATTATTTCAGCATCTTACTGAAGAGATGTACGTGTAGGTCAATAATAACCAAATGAGTGTCCCAGCAGTGGTGTACACATAACATACAGATAGCTAGAAAAGAAAAACATGCAGTATGGCTGCTAGACTTTTTCTCTGACAATGCCCCATCACACTGATAACATTTTTAGGATCTTCATTGGGAAAATATTTGTCTAAATGGAACTATCACTTTAGCACAATACAAACAGCTACTGAAAACAGAAGAGCTCAAAAGAAAACTGCTTCAAACCTTGGGGCGTCAGGGAACAAGGCACACCGAGCACCTGTCTGGAAATGAGCAGGTTGCTTTGCTTAACTCTTTATGGTGATTATATAAGTACGATTTTTCCTATTTAAAAGCTGAACAAGCCTGTATGGAGGGTCAATACGTTGCTTAATATCACACAGATGGCAAATGATGGAGCTGAGAGCGGGAGTCAGGTCTAAGCTGTTGGGGTCTGGGGGAGATTTACACAACTGCTTTCAAGAATTCTCTAGTTTTTGGAAGCTGTAGTTGTGTACAGCTGTTCCTTCTCTTACTGTTTTAATTTTTTGCTTTGTATAATGTTCAGAATGCACCTTTTTTTTCAACCTTTGGCCATAACTTTTGACTATGGCCACCTTTGGCCATAACTTTTGACTATGACCTTTGGCCATAGTACATATTTGAATTGTCATTACTATACTTTTTTAAATGCTGTTTATTTCTTATAGAGACCACTGGCCATACTCTTAACCAACAATGGGTCTTAACCTACTTAACTACAGAAGCATCTAGAAGGGGTGTCAGCAACAGGCTGGGTACAGAGCAGGCTTCTGGAGGAAATGATTTAGTAGAGGCTTGAAGAGGGAGCTTGAGTTAGCTAGGTGGAAAAAAAAAAAAGTGAAAAGATTTTCTAGGCACAAGAAGCAGTGTGAGTAAAGATAAGGACCCTGAGACAACATGTAGCACGGTGGGAATTAAAGACAATTCCTGGTGACTAAAGCATGAAGCATGGAGTGAAGTAATTCCAGTTTTCTTGTTTCTTCTGTCTTAATGACCATGGAGAGAAAAAGAAAAAAGACTTGAAATGCTTCCATGGATAATTGGGAGTAGAAAATAATAGAATAGATAATAATAACAACCTCACCCTTTCCCCCATCTCTAAGGAGTGTCCTGACATTGCCCACCTGGAATTTCCTCTTCCTCTGGCTTCATTATGTTACAGCATGTAACAGGGGCATCGAAAATTGTTAGAAGAAGAAATAGGCAGATCCAGGAAGATCAAAAAAGGAGCAAAGTGGAGAGCAGCCTGTACAAGTGAGGATTTTGGAAAGTTTGAGAAGTGGGATTTAGGAGTGAGAAGAATAATTCTGGGGAATAACAATCCATGTGAGAAGGATAGTAACAGGGCTGGGGTTTTTAATGAGGCTGTACTGTATATTATTCATGTCTCCCCTGCCCACCCACTTGTCATTTTTCCCGTAAGATTACAGAAGAATCGTTGTGTTCTCTCCTAGGCTGCTTTTACAAGGGATAGAACTCCTTCACATATTTCCACGTATATATTGTCTTTACATATATTTTAAATTATTAGAAGTGGTTGTTTACAAATATATTTTCTAATTTTCCCCCAAGAAATAGCAGTATTTTTTTTTAAATTTTTATTGACGTACAGTTGATTTACAATGTTGTGTTAGTTTTGGGTGTACAGCACAGTGATTCAGATATACATACGTCTGTTCTTTTTCAGATTCTTTTCCATTACAGGTTATTATAAGTTGTTGAATATAGTTCCCTGTGCTATACAGTAGGTCCTTGTTGTGTATTTTATATATAGTAATGTGTATCTGCTAATCCCAAACTCCTAGTTTATCCTTTCCACTCCCCTTCCGCTTTGGCAATCATAGGATTGTTTTCTATGTCTGTGAGTCCATTACTGTTTTGTAAGTAAGTTAATACCAGTATTCTTTATTACTATGTCCGTTAGGGAGTCAAGTTCTTCATCAGAAACGGTTTTAAAAAAAGTTTCCAATAATTTCAGCAAATGTTTTTTATTTAATTTATCTTCAAAGTTGATTAAAAGAGATGTATTTAAGTAATCAAAATACTTTGTACATTAAAACCTAAAAGAGAAGGGAAGACATTCCCCTTTCTATAGATATAAATACCAATCCACATATTTGAGCTCAATTCTGCTTCAATGAACTGAAAATTGCATATACTATGTTGAATAGCATTCAGAGCTTTGAATCACCTTCTCGACATCAATACATCTTCAAAGAAACTAGCCTGGGAAAAAAATCAGACATGTGAAAGTCACTGAATTTCAATCAGCAATTCATTACACAAATTTCAAACGTGGAAGCAATTACCTCTAAGTTTTCTTGGAATTGGGTTTTATCAGACAAGTACAAATGATTATAGACAGTCTTAAGCCATCTTATGGCCTTTAAAGAAACCCATCTCCTGTCAAAAATATTCACATTCAGTTATGACTGCTACTCTACCTGTGGATTTTCTGAAGGAAGTGTTCCTCCCTGTTCACAGGCACAATCCTTTCACTACTTGTCCATTTTGCTTCTTTTTATTTTAAAAAGAAAGTGTTATTCATCAGCTACTCATAAGTCCATTTCAGTGACATTCCTGTGAAATCCAATAACTACCTTAACTCAATGTGTGCACACAGATTCTGAGAAGAATCACTATAAAGGATGAAGAATCTGAGCTGGAAATGTATAACGTTACTTTCAAGTGCAAACCTACACATTTTTGACTGTACATAAAAATGTGTTCCTAAATTTTGAGAGCAGCTGCACAGTTTTGAAATTACTTCTGGATAAAAATATGTAGAAGTGGATAAGTTCACTCGTACTCTTTTTTTAGATTCCACATATAAGTGATATCTTATGATATTTGTCTTTCTCTGTCTTACTTCAGTATGACAATATCTAGGTCCATCCATGTTGCTGCAAATGGCATTATTTCTTTCTTTTTTATGGCTGAGTACTATTCCATTGTATATATGCACCACATCTTCTTTATCCATTCCTCTGTTGATGGACACTTAGGTTGCTTCCATGTCCTGGCTGTTGTAAATAGAGCTGCTCAGCACTCTGTAATGGTCTATATGGGAAAAGAATCTAAAAAAGAGTGGATATATGTATATGTATATGTATGACTGATTCACTTTGCTGTACACCTGAAAGTAACACAACATTTTAAATCAACTATACGTCAATAAAATTTTTTTTAAAATACCATACAAAATATGTGGAAGTGTAAAAGGCAAAAAGGATGGGTGGCATGTACTTTAAATGTTACATGGAGGTGAAGGATGCCCAACAATTGTCTAGACAGTTTAACCAGCTGTTTAGTCTTGACAAAAGGCCCCAGGTGTAGTGTAGCTAAATGTTAACTTAAAGTGGAAATATGAATAATTTGTCTCTGATGGAACAGATCAGCACAAAAGTTTATGGCCCTGTGGGACATGTACCAGTTTTGTATCTAATCCAGGAATCTTACCATCCCATAAATTATCCTAGCTTCTGAAATGCTCTTTGAATCACTCATAACATTTCACTGGCTTTCTATTAATTAATGAGTTAAGCAGAATCTTTTACATGTGGTCATATTATATTTGTGCAAGAGATAGGATTTTATCTTTTGGAAAATTATATTTTCATTCTCTCTGGAACAATCAGAATCAATGATAAAGATAAGATAATGACCCAAATAAGATTTTCTATAAAAAGGGAGGTTTAAGATTGGATGGAAATTAAGGGGAATAAAAGGCCCACTCCATGAGCAGTTGAGATATTAATATGGAAGCAAGAGAATTTGGTCTCATTGGAACTTTGCCACAAATAAAATTTTTGTTTCCATCCATTTAATTATTCTAGAATGTCTCATTTCTTTAAAAGGGAGATATCTAATACATGTAGTTCTACATTTCAAGAAAATGGGAAAATAAAATAATTTTGCTCATAATAGAGCCACATCCATGAAAGGATTAAACAATATAAAAATGGAATTTAATGTGATAAATAAAATGCTAAAACAAAGATAGTATGTTTCAAAGCTAATAATAATTTGTTGGGTGCTGTCTCTAAATGCCAAAAGATGTAAAAATAAAACTATGAGGCTGACAAGGGCTTAATTTACAAAATATACAAACAGCTCATACAGCTCAATATCAAAAAAACCCAAACGGCTCAATCAAAAAATGGGCAGAAGATCTAAACAGACATTTCTCCAAAGAAGACATACAGATGGCAATAGGCACATGAAAAGATGTTCAACATCGCTAATTGTTAGAGAAACGCAAATCAAAACTACCATGAGGTACCACCTCACACCAGTCAGAATGGACATCATTAAAAAGTCTACAAATAACAAATGCTGGAGAGGGTGTGGAGAAAAGGGAACCCTCTTACACTGTTGGTGGGAATGTCAGTTGGTGCAGCCACTATGGAATATAGTATGGAGGTTCCTTAAAAAACTAAAAATAGAGTTACCAGATGATCCAGCAATCCCACTCTTGGGCATATATTTGGAAAAGATGAAAACTCTAATTTGAAAAGATACTTGCATCCCAATGTTCATAGTGGCACTGTTTACAATAGCTAAGACATGGAAACAACCTAAATGTCCATCAGCAGATGAATGGATAATGATGATGTGGTATATATACACAATGCAATACTACTCAGCCATAAAAAAGAAGGAAATAATGCCCTTTGCTGCAACATAGATGGACCTAGAGATTATCATACTAAATGAAGTAAGGCAGAAAGACAAATACCACATGATATCACTTATATGTGGAATCTAAAATATGACAAAAATGAACTTATTTATGAAACAGCAACAGACTCACAGACACAGGCCTGTTCATGGAGTGGGCCTTTTATTCCCCTTAATTTCCACCCAATCTTAAGAAGAGACTTGTGGTTGCCAAGGGGAAGGGGCAGTGGGGGAAGGGTGGATTGAGAGTTTGGGATTAGCAGATGCAACGTATTATCTATAGAATGGATAAACAACAAGGGATTACTGTATAGCACAGGGAATTATATTCAATATCCTGTGATAAACCATAATAGAAAAGAATATGAAAAAAATATATATATATGTATAACTGAATCACTTTGCTATAGAACAGAAACACAACATTGTAAATCAACTATACTTCAATAAAAAAAACACATTTAAAAAAGACATAGCAGGATTAAAGATGCAGACATAGAGAATGGTCTTGAGGACACAGGGTGGGAGGGGGAAGCTGGCTCAAGAGGGAGGGGATATGGGGATATATGTGTGCATATGGCTGATTCACAACAGAAACTAACACAGTATTGTGAAGCAATTATACTCCAATAAAGATCTATAAAAAAAAAAAAAACTAAGAATGAATCCAGAAAAAAAAAAGATGTAAAAACAAAACACAGAACGTACAACAAAAATAACTTGTGATGATGACCTTTAATTTTTAAAGAATTTTATTTAACTTTCAAACACAAGAAAAATTCTCCCATAAAATAATTTGGCTTTTAATAAAAGTTTGATATTTCAGACAGAAGTCTAAGAAAGAAACTTTTCTATCTGACAGAGAACTAATTTTATCCCCTATGCATTTCTGGCAAGAAGCCAATACCTCATTATTTATGGTCATTATGTGATAGCATTTTATTGCATAGTATAAGAATATGAATCTAGATTCCCTGGTGAACACGTAGAGTGTTTCACATCCAGAACCACAGTCCATGGGGTGTGTTGTGGATGTCAGGGGTAAAGTATATGAGGCTGACTCAGCTATGCGTAAGCACTGTGTCTCTGTAGAGAATGTGTCTCTCTGTAAAACATGGGGAATTTGAAGAACATTAAGTTTACATTTTTAAGAACGCTAAGGGAGACCTAGAGTCTGTCATACAGAGTGAAGTAAGTCAGAAAGGAAAAAACAAATACCATATGCTAACACATATATATGGAATCTAAAGAAAAAAAATGGTTCTGAAGACCTAGGGGCAAGACAGGAATAAAGACGCAGATGTAGAGAATGGACTTGAGGACACAGGGAGGGGGAAGGGTAAGCTGAGACAACGTGAGAGAGTGGCACGTACATATACACACTACCAAATGTAAAATAGATAGTTAGTGGGAAGCAGCCACATAGCACAGGGAGATTAGCTCCGTGCTTTGTGACCACCTAGAGGGGTAGGGTAGGGAGGGTAGGAGGGAGGGAGATGCAAGAGGGAGGAGATATGGGGACATATGTATATGTATAACTGATTCACTCTTATAAAGCAGAAACTAACACACCATTGTAAAGCAATTATACTCTAATAAAGATGTAAAAAAAAACGCTAAGGGAAATAAAATAATAAGGGCATAAATAAACAAGTAACATTTAAAAAGCAGAGTGGTCATTCATATATTCTTAGATTTACTAATACCTTCATGAATTTTTTCAAGAAGGTTATGCTTCAAGAAAGATGTTCATTCTATCTTTGAGTGTCTGAAATTGCCTCTCTGTTGTCTTCATACAAGGAAAATCATCTGGCTGAGTATGGGATTCTTTACTTCTCACTTGAACATGTGGAATGATAGCCTGCTGGCATTAAATGTTATGCAAGAGAAGTATTAAACTACAAGTATTTTGAAAACAGGTAGACTTTTCCTGTGGCAGCACTACTGATCTAGATGCAAGAGACAGTATGCAAAGATGCAATAATTGCCTTGACTTAAAAAAAAAAAGTTTGTCTTTTGTTGAATGAAACAATTGAGCTAAATGATCACTATGGGACGTTCCAATTATAAAATTTTATATCTTATGACCATGTTTGATTCTTTGAAATTATGAAAGAATGTCAAACTGTAGCATCAGAAATGCCTATTGATGCTTAAATAGGGGCCAATCTGTTTCAGTGTATGAGGATTTTGAAAAATTCTTATCAATACACAGGAAACTTTAGTTTTTAGTAAGATATAGATTAAACTAAAACAGATAAAGCAAAATAAAACCAAAATACACTTCGGTTTCCTCAACTCTGTACTTACTGGATCAGCACTTATCATCAGACTGGCAAGATAAACCCAGATTCCGCCACCTACCAGTAAGACTATTTAATTTCTCTGAATCTCTGTCTCTTCCTCTGTGATGTAGAGATAACAAAACTTACTTCTAATTAATGTATATTTGAGTGAATATAAAGAAGCATCTAGTAGATATCAGGAATGTAAATGGTACTTAATAAACTACATTTACAAATTCTGTAAAGAGGTAAGGCAGGAATTATCATCAACATCTAATAGATAAGAAAGTGGAGACCATGAGTGGTTTTGAGATTTTTTTTCAAAAGAAATATTAAGATGATATAAAACCCCAACAATAATTGGAACACAGGCTTCTTATCTCTGAGGTTTTTGATGCCTTATTTTTTCATGATGTGTGGGAGGTTACTGTTGGATATACACGCGTATTTTTAACCTTTATTTGTTCAAATGTGTCAGGATGTCAGGAGATGGATTTTGACTATCAAAGTGAAGTGAAAGTTCAATACTTTTATTATTATAATTGCACTTTATTCTGGATGGTGCAAAACATACTTGTAAAAATAGAACAATTACATATTTGTTTGAACTCATAAAGAGCAAGGTCAAAGCAGACCGTTAAGTATTTTCAGTCAAATATTAAAAATATAGCAAAACCTATGAAAAAAGGAGAACTATGTAAAGCAACAGATAATGCACAATTTTTTCACGAATATTGTTTCTAGGTAGAAAACTAAAGTGGATGGCATAGATTTTACACACAATAAAAAGTAAGTATAAATGGAAATACTTTAAAACGTAAAGATTTCAAAAACAAAAAGGAACTTAGGTTCCAACTAAAAAATAAATAATACATATAACAAAAAGAAAGTGAAAACTGCACAAAACTGGCTCAAGGCACTTTGTCTAATAGTAAAACACTTTATTTTTTATTTTTATTTTTTTTTCTTCCCCCTCTCTCTCCCAAACACTTTATTTTTAAATATATAAAAGTATACATTTTTTTTTTGCTTTTGGTTCTGGGATTTTTTATGTATACTTTGTTACTAGTTGCAAAGTCTCTCCAAATATCATCATCATCATCATCATCTTCATCATCATCAAATCGCTTGATGAAAATCAAGTACATACTGCAAACTTTTACAAGTATGCACCCCCAATATATTTCGCTGGAGGTAGATATTAATTTATATCTACTGCATGTCAACACACAGAATAACAATAAGCTGGTTGAAGTGAAAAAACAGAGCTGTCTCCAAGAGCACAAATAAAAAATGAACAGTAGTAGGTCCCAGAGCTATTGAAAGGGCTTCATGAGCTTTGCAAACCGTTCCATGTGGATAATGGTGTTTTGTCTCCCAAACACGCTAAAATTATTTTTTAAATGCTGACAGTTTCAAAAATGTTTTAGCAAGAAAACATATTTTAAAATCTATGTGATTTTGTAGGGCATCAACAGAAAGATTTTTCTTAAAAGTGCCCATAAACAGTTGGAACTCATTGCCAATTAAAGGCAGAAAAAATGTCAGCACTTTATGGAGGAGTCCAGGGTTTCCCGATATTGCTGACTTAGGGGTAGCAGATTCTGCAAGTGATTAACTTCTATCACTTTGGAGAAGCCGTATGTAAAGCTATGTGAAATCTGTCACGTGGGCATGGTGTGGAGGCTGCAGGGAATTCTGTGCTAAGAGCTAGGAGATGGAGGTCCAAATTTGGCATGTCTGTGTGCTGCCCGTGTAACCTTCAACAGGTCTGTTAAGTACTTGGATTTCAAGGGGACTGTCTTGCTTACCAGAAGGGCAACACAGGCTTTGCTCTGTGTCCACCTTTTGCTTCAATTTTCCTAGGCTGAAGGACTAGAAATTTCCTAATTTAGAAGACGTGGAACATTTGCTGTGCATTTCCCCGTTTTGTCCTTGAGTTACTTTCAGTATCTGGGAGCAACTGAATCTGTCATATTTTATATGTGGAAGGTAGACAGACATCTAGGCCAATTTTTTGGTTCCCAGAGAATTCCTGAGGACCTAGATCCTGGAACAGAAAAATATCACATGGAAAGCTATTTTGCAACACAGTGGGAATTCTTACTTGCAACATGGGTTTATGATATGCCAGTCTGAAGTCTGCAAACAGGGAAGAAGCAGAAATAAACCTTACAGATGAATTCTACCAAGAAAACTCTGAAGCTGTCATTAGATACTTATTCTATAAGGCAAGTCTAATGGTCTAAGTTAGAGGGAAACCAACTCTTCTTCAACCTTATAAATGTGAAATGCAATGTGAAAGTTCTGACTTATAAATGATCAGGTTTGAAAATAAAATATACGATTTTTGTTTTTCCAGATATAAGTGATTACACTGGTGTAAATCACTGGTAAATGTTTTAGTTAAACTATGTAAATGGGAAATTTTTTAAACTTTTGAAGATAACAAAGATAACTCTAAATTCCTTAAATAATGAGACAACAGACTCTCTGACTAGAAAAGAATTTGTAAATTGAAGCATTATGAAGTACAATTTGAGAAGCTTTAAAGCTTGTCTAGATTATGATACTCATCTTATTTCAGAATTTCTTTCGTACTCTCAGCTCTGCCACTGCTGAAGGAAATTCCAGACTTTTGCCTGATAATAATCTTCCTTAGCAAGGTATTTTTCCTGCTATTCGGCTCAAATTTTATATGACCCAGTGTGATTGTTCCTTGGATCTTCATTTAAGTGCCTTGAAGAAGAGATATTTGACATGTTCTGTGGAAGAAATCTTTATAAATCTGAAGACTATAATGAAAATACCATGCTTCGATGTATTCCTTACACATAAATGCACATATTTTCCCATTACCCAGGAAGCTCTTTTAAAAAAATATTTATTTATTTATTTATTTATTGGCTGCGTCTGGTCTGATTTGTGGCATGCGGGATCTTTCGTTGTCATGTGTGGGCTCCTCGTTGCAGTGCGGGGGCTTCTCTCTAGTTGTGGTACGCAAGCTCAGTAGTTGCGGCGCACAGGCTTAGTTGCCCCACAGCATGTGGGAGGATCTTAGTTCTCTGACCAGGGGTCAAACCAGCGTCCCCTGCATTGCAAGATGGATTCTCAACCACTGGATCACCAGGGAAGTCCCACCCAGGTAGTTCTTAAAGAAGGAAATAGTGCAGGAAAAAAAAAAAAAATGATGACTTTGCGAATCAGATTGATTTTTTTGTTGTTGTTATCAGCTGTTTTATTTTATTTTATTTTATTAACATCTTTATTGGAGTATAATTGCTTTACAGTGGTGTGTTAGTTTCTGCCGTAAAACAAAGTGAATCAGCTATACATATACATATATCCCCGTATCTCCTCCCTCTTGCATCTCTCTCCCACCCTCCCTATCCCACCCCTCTAGGTGGTCACAAAGCACCGAGCTGATCTCCCTGTGCTGTGCATAACAGCTGTTATAGATGGAGCCAGGGGTGAGAGAAAAATAGTATTTTTGCAGGTTGACTCATATAAAAATGCAGCTATTATCTTAGAAAAATTTTAGAAAATTGAAGCCACATGTTTCCTGGGTAACATAGAACAGCTGAGTAATAATGACATGCAAGTATGTTAACACTAAGGGGAGCTAGCTGAGCCTCCACATAGTCTATTGGTTAAGAACTGAACTCTGATACCAGACTGCTTTGGTTCAAATCCTGGCTCTGCTATTTACTAATTGTGGAAACTTTGGCAAAAGAATACAAATTGTAAGCCTCACTTTCCCTGTGTGTATAAAGGAGAGGATAATAATGTTTACCTTATAAATGAGATAATGCATGTAATTGCTTTAACAGAGTGGCACATCGTAAAATCTCAACAGATGCTAACATGGCAAAGAACATTCTAAGTGCTTTACCTCAGGTAAAGAAGAAATCCAGGTAGCTGTTACTATCATTTCTCCTATATCATCAGTGAGGAACCTGGACCAGAGAGAGGTTAAGAACCTGTCCCAGGTCACAAAAATAGCACTTGGATAGGCTGAGATTCTCACTCGGAGTTCTCTAGATGGTTTTAATCACAATGCTGTACACAAAAGCTACAGACTCACATGCCTGCAAGGACCAGTCAGGTAAGACAAATACACACAAAAGTGAGGTAAAGGTCAGTAGAGAGTGGCGTCTTTAATTCAGTTTTTACATTTGTTGACATTGTGCTGGTCCAATAAAACAATTACTTTATGTCAGATTCCATCTGCAGCCCATTTGCAGCCCCTGCAAGTTGACATCTGAAGATGAATTTGCCCAGCGGCTGGCACACTAATGGGATGGTGGGTTCCTGTTTGTGTTTGTGTGTACTCTAGTCTGCTTCTGTGCCATCTCCCCAACTTATAAGTCCTCCATCTAATGGCCTCCAAGGACCTGTCTTGCCTATATATTTGGAAAATAGTCTGATAAAGAAATCTTAACGCTGAGTGAGTGATACGTTGTGCTCGCTGAGCACTCACTGTCTCCCCTTTCCCTGTTGGATGGAGTCCTTCTTTATTATCCTCGGTTTACTGAATAACCCAGGCAGGCATATTCTAGTCTTCAAAAGTGGAATGGGTGAGAGTTTGAAAAATAAATTAACAAGTAGTAGAATTACTCAATTTTTTTTTTTGACCAAGGGTTTTTTCCCAGTATTTCAGAAAACATGTCAACTTCTAGTAGGATTTTGGAAAACAAAAAACAGCAGATTGGGAATCAAAGTTCATAGATTCCAGACTTTGCTCTTCTCTTCAAGTCACTTTTTGAAATAGGACACATTTCTTAACATTTTTGGTCTATTTCTTTAGCTGTAGTTACAATGGTGTGGATGGGAGCGTCTCCAAGTTTTCTTCAATTCTAAAATTCCCACGTGTCTAATGATTTTACCTTAGTCCTTCTTCCTTTATTAACATTTATTCCATGATCCCAAGTAGCCTTTTGGGTACCTTTGTATAAATAAAGTTGTGGCAGTTAAACATTTAGAGGAAATAATTTGCATGGTGACATTTTATCAAGCTCCATTGGATCTTGGACTACATCTGTCCTGAGTGTTATATTTATTGTATTTGTGCTGATTTATTTAGAATAATCTAGTTAAGTAGTATAATGTGTACATATACTGAAAAATTAACCAAAACTGTATTAACAATGTTGTCTGGCTATTTACCCTGTGATTGACAGAATTAGTGATGTTTAAAGACAGGTGATGTGATCTGTTAGGAGTTAAACAACAGACCTGTTGTCCTTGAGTGAATATTGTATAAATATCTGCAAACTCAACAGTCCTTACTCTGTTCCGTTTGTTCAGCCCTTGAGGTCATGAACTTACTGGTGGTGTGTAACTCCCCTGCTGGGAAGACCCAGATGTTCCATCCAACTACAAATCTTGCTTATCTTACTCAAGAACAAGGCAGTGCCCACTTCGGAGCCAGCCTTTTTACAAGGTGCTAGTTGATGTGTCAGAGAGCAACAAAGACAGCTTCTCTGAACTGCGAACATGTTGCAGGTCTGGGCCTACTTACTAATAAGAGTCTTTATATTTTGCAAGAGATTTGCTTTCATTGCCAAACATTATCTGGTAGCAGTGATGTGAGCATGGGTGTATTGCTATGAATCATCTTCGTCTGAGAAGGCTACTGATATTTACCAAAGTTTCTGACAATCAAATTGGGTTAGGTCAGTTTAGGACAGTGACAAAGTCAAATAAATTATCTGGAGAATTTAGAGTTTCATATGATCACTTGAGATTAGAAACAAGGGAAATAGAGGCTAGATATTTCCTTGGTTGGATAAATAAGATAAACTGTTATCAGTGGTATCAGCAATTTAAAAAAGACAAAGAAAAAGAGTTAAGATATATGCATGAATAGCCTTCTCTTCCTGATCTCTATCAGAGTAGTGGGTGAGACTGAATTAAGTTGTTAGAACAGATTTGACTAGGCTGAAATAGAAAGATTTGAGGTTTGTGACCTTTTATGCTATTCTTGATTGATGTAGATGGTATTGCATTTGTAAGGTTAAGTTCTCAATCTGTTCATTCATTTAAAAATACCTGTTTACAGCAACTTTTCTAGGGTTCAGGGATACAGCAGAGAATGAAACAGGCAAAAAGTTCTGCCCTCATGAGATTTATATTGTAATATAGCAGTGAAGGCAGAAAATAGATACATGGTGTATTAGACGTTTGGTAAGTGCTACAGAGGAAATTAAAGCAAAGATGGTAGTGAAACCGTGCACCTCAGATTGGGATTTGAACCGACGCGGCCGGGGGCTCGAACCCGGCCAAAACCCACAGTCTTCCAACTGGGATCACACACCTGGTTTCAGGACTTAATGAAGCTCAGGTTCTTGATATCTCATCGCAGAAAGAATTCAGTGAGAGACAAAGTGATAGGTAAGAAGTGGATTTATTTAGAGAGAAACATACTCCATAGACAATAGTGTGGGCCATCTCAGAAGACGGAGAGTGGCCCCAGGGTATGGGGTTGTCAGTTTTTATACGAGTGGGTAATTTCATAGGCTAATTCCAGCTATTTCAGGAAGGGACGGGGATTTCCAGGAATTGGGCCACCGCCCACTTTTTGATCTTTCTGGTGAGTCTTGGAACTGTCTTGGTGCCTGTGGGTGTGTCGTTTAGCTTGCTGATGTGTTACAGTGAGCGTCTACTGAGGTTCAAGGTCTAGTGGAAGTCCACTATCTTGGACCCATTTGGTTCTAATCAGTTTATGTCATGTCCTCGGGCTACGTCATTCTTTCAAAGGTTGTGCCTGTCCCCCCTTCCCTCCTGTTTCAGTAGGAAGCATTAGAAAGGAGTAGACCCATGAAGTTTTAAATAGAACAGTCAGGGAAGACCAGTTGGCTACACTGACCTTGAGCAAAGATCTCCAAGGAGGTGAGAGAGCAAGCCTTATGAATGCAAGAGCCTCAGAGGAAATGAATGGTCAATGTGAAGTGAAGTCACTGAGGAGGAATGTTCAGTGACAAGAAGTGCAGCGTAGGTGGAGATCAGAGAACGAGGGGAAGGGCAGTAGGAGATTAAGTTGGACCACGGGACCGAATTGGGGACTTGCAGACTCTTATGACTTTGGGTTTTATTTTGCATGAAAATGGAACCCAGTAGAGTAGTTTGAACAGAAGAGTGAGATACCTCAACTTATATTTAACAAGATCCTTCTGGTTGTTGGATTGAGAATAGATGGATGGCAGAAGGCAGAAGCAGGAAGATCAGTTTAGGTGGTTCTAATAATTCACAGGGGATATAATGGCAGCTCAACCCAAGGGAGAAGCAATGTAGGGTGTGATGAGTAGCTGGACTCTGGATATATTGAGAAGGTGGAGTTGTCAGGATTGATTGACAGATGTGTGAGAAAGAAAGAAGCTTTCCTGAGCATCTGGAAGGTTGGACTCACAGTCAACACAAATAGGGGCCTTAAAAGAAGCAAATTTTGGGGGAAGATCAAGAGCTTAGTGTCAACATACTAAGTTTAATGTGACTATTAGACTATAATTGGATGTTCCAAGTAGACAATTGAGTCTACATGTCTGGAAATCAGGAGAGAGGTCTGGGCTGAAAAGACATATTTTGATTATCAGCACTTAGATGACATTTAAGAACTCATAAAACTACACGTGATCATCTTAATTGTGAATGTAAGCAGGAAAAGGAAGAGACTCCAAAACTGAGCCTTGGAGCACTCCCGAAGTAAGGGATCAGGAGAAATAAGGAGGAAAACCAGGGAAGTGGGGAGTGAGGGGTATGTTTCCAGGAAGAAGGAGTTATAAATTCCACAATGGTATCACACATCATTTCTTTCTTCTTTTACCTTTTAAAGTTAGGATGCTGAATTAAAAGCATCCTTTGGGGACTAAGGTTATTACATGGAAGTTTTTGAATATTTGTAACACAGGATTCCTTGGTATACAAACTGGATGGGGGAGAGGAGCTCTAGATTTATAAAAATGTATTGCATTTGTGGGAGCCATGAAACATGACCACCTGAACAGCTAAAATATCAGTCTTTTTAGATCCGTTTAGTTTTTTCTGTCTCTTTATGGAAGGCAGGTTTCTGTAATATTTCTGTGAGGTGAGCTGTATGCTTCACTATGCCCTCAGTCAGAGAGCTCTGGAAATTACAGTTTTCTGAGCACCTGGGATGTGGAGTTGACAGGCTGACAACTATTGAGAAGTGACAAGAAGCCCTGCAATATTAAATGTTTCTTCACATGCACTTCCTAAGGGCTGAACATATGTTTCTCTATTGACGAAAATGCATTTGTTTCAACCTTAGATGTAGCCATTTCGAAAATGTTCATCAGTAAGGACTGTAAAGAAAGAATTTCAACATTTTGCTAAAAAATGGGATATAAACAAGGAAAGTACGTGAGAGAATATTTTATTTTATTTTTTGCTAATTTATTATGAAAATGTTCAAGTATACAAAAAAGTTGAAAGAATTTTACAGTGGAAACTTTTATGTCCACCTCCTGGATTTTACCAATAAATTTGTACTATAATTATCTTATCATATATCTATACATTCTTCTATCCATTCATCAATCCATCTTTTTTTTTTTTTTTTTTTTGATGCCTTTCAAGGTAAGTTGCCAATGTTAGTTTCCTCCTAAATACTTCAGCACGTATATCACTAAGTACAGTTGGGTATTTGTTTTTGTATGTATGCTTGTGGATAAAATCATCTTAGAACACGAATATGCACTGCTTAAGAAGAGCAGATGAATAAGTGGGCTGATATTTGCAGACCACCTAATGTGCACCAGATATCTGACTTATGTCATTTTGCTTAAACGTCTTACTCCGAGAGGTATTATCTCCATTTTACAAATGAGCTATGTGCTCTCTAGTATGCTTTGCTGTTTCCCAGAGCTTTCTTCTACCCTGTAGGCAGTGGGGGCAATCAGGGCTCCCTAGAGAAAGCTTCCATACCTAGCTAGCCTTTCCTTTGCCTTCTTCTTCTTGCTTTTCCAGTTACTTGATTTTTTTGAGCCTTGTTTGAGACTAGGTGACAGCTAGCCAATCTGTTAAATTATCATGATAATGTCCTATGAATGTTAGTGTCCTAATATATGCTTCCTGTGATAGATAATACATTTACTCTGTAGCAAGTCCTCTGGAGACAGAGGATCTTTATCTGAAGGAGAAACTCAATGGTGAGAATTTTAGGTGTTCCTTTAGATAGGTTGAAAATATATTTCAAGAGGCAGGCATTTGCACATTTCTAATATGCAAGTTTACTGAACTTATAACAGTTTTTAGACTGTTGCTCATAGTTTCTAGACATATTATTTTTCCATATCCATCACTAGAAACTCAGATATTGCAAACCTGGCTCAAGACAGTACCTGAGAGTTCCAGAACCTTCAGACCTACTCAGGATGCCCCATTAAGGCATATTTAGTATCCACATGAACAATATATCTGGGATTCTGTTCTCTTTATTCCTTGGCCTCCTTACTTTCAGTGAATTATTTTTCCACATGCTGCCTCCCTCAACTGTGGTCACATCCTTCCTTTTTCATCACAATAAATTCATGAGTTCTAGACCTTGATTTTAAGAATCCCGCTCATCGACTATCACCTTCTATCCATTTTGCTCTATCTAATTTCCACATTCTCAAAGACCTTCAACTTATTGCTCCTAAAACTTTTACTTTCCTGACCATTTGTTACACCTGTGGTCCATCCCCTTTTTCCTCATCCACTGCAGGGTACATGGTCCATACTTCCAATTACCCTTTACCTTCTCTCCTGTACTTGTCTGGAAGAAGCTCAATCCTGGTAAAAATGCAGCTATCTACTTCCTTCCTACTACTTTATCTCTGGCATCCAGAAAATATTCAGGCAACGTCTAGAAGCTCTGTAAATATCTGATGATTGAAGAATGATGGACGGTTGATGGGTGGAATTATGCAGTTATGTAAGATTTACCTTGAATCTTTCATTTCCTCCAGGATGTTCAGAATTACTTGGGATGATATGGGAGAGACCAGGTAATACCAGTTGGTACCCTCTTGGTCTGATGCTTTCTGTGCACCTTCCAACTGCAGCTCCACTCTACAAGAGTTCCTGCCAATGGCAGAAGCACAACATACTGGAAACATCGAGAGGACCCCCCTCCCTTGGCAGTTGCTCAGTGGCCCAGGGGGATCCTCTCAGCAGCTCATCTCACTTTTCTGGGCAGCAGCTTCCTGGAAAATCTTGGGCTAATAATGTAGGCAGTTCCAAGATATTCCTGGTAAAAACATATGGCGATTCTGGTGTCCATCCAGGAGCGCTCCCCTCCTCACAAAGCTTGTGGCTACATTAAATCAGCACAGTCCATTGTTCCTTGAGGGCAGCTCTGGCTTTTTCAAAGGTAATTAAAAAAAATTTTTTTCTCAAAAAAATTCTTTAAGATTCCCAAAGTGCTACAGGGGAAGGAATGAGTGTAACAGCACAATGCACAGCTACATTCCAATCTGTCTCTTCTTTTCAGTTCTGGTGGAGGGTGACCTCTCATGCTCCTCCAGGGAGCTCTTTGCAGATCATAATATGTGCAGTCCACCACTCCTTTCTGGAACTCTCTAAACTCAGGTATCAAGAGAAGTTCCCACCGTTTTTCCCCATGTATCCTCTGCCCATAAGACTCAGGACCTTGAGGGTCAGCGATAGTCCTGGATTTATCATTTCTCTTCCTCCAATCTTTCACCCCATAAAGTCAGAAATACAACTAGAACTGTATTTTCTGGCTCTAGGTTAAAAGTCTGTGTACAATACATTCAAAATTGTCTAACACAGGTAAAAAGTTTGAGCATCCCTTTCTTCCTTTAGACTAGTTTCCCAAATTTGCCTAATTAAAGAATCACCTAGGGTACTTGTTAAAAATCTAAACACACAAGTAGTTCAGGCTCATCCCCTGGAGGTCAGGATACTAGGTTATTTTGGGGAAGGGAGAAAGGGCTGGGAGTCAGCTGTTTTAATGATCACAGATGATTCAAATAATCAGGCACGTTTAAGACGTTCAGATCAGAAAATAGGAATGCTGTTATTTTGATCATTCATTTATTTTCTCATTCACCCCTTCTGTCTGGGGAATGGAAAAGGTGTCCCTTCTTTCCTCCTCTGTTTTTCATCTTGGTTACTGAATGGGATGAAAATATGTAAAAAGTGAATGACTGGAATAAAAAAATGAGTCTCAAATAGTTAAAATATTTCAGAAGCTCAGTTTCAACCCTAGATAAATGTGAACTCATTTCCGCCTCAGTACTTTGAGCCGTTATAACAAAAGTACCGTAGACTGGGTGGCTTATAAATAACGTTTATTTCTCACAGTTTTGGAGGCTGGGAAGTTCAGATCTGGCAGATTCTATGTCTTGTGAGAACCTGCTTCCTCGTTCATAGAAGGCCCTTTCTTTGCTGTATCTTCACATGGTGGAGGGAGCAAGGGAGCTGTCCAAGGGTTTTTTATTTTATTTAATTTATAAGAGCGCTAATCCCACTCATGAGAGATCCATTTTCCTGACTTAATCACCTTCAAAGCCCCTACCTCGTAATATCATCACATTGGGCCTTAGGATTTCAAAATATGAATTTGGGGGGACACTAACATTCAGTCTATAGCCCTCATTTTTTATTCATTAGACATCTTAACACTTGCATAAATGATTCCAAACATCGTGAATGAAAAAAATTAAAGTGCAGTCATCATAGAATAGGATCAATGCTTTCCAAATTATACAAACAGCTCAACCACAAAGAAACAGCAACCCAATCTGCCCAAAAATGGGCAGGAGACCTAAATAGACAATTCTCCAAAGAAGACATACAGATGGCCAACAACCGCATGAAAAGATGCTCAACATCACTAATTATCAGAGAAATTCAACTCAAAACTACAATGAGGTACCACCTCACATTGGTCAGAATAGCCATCATTTAAAAACTCTGCAAATAGCAAATGCTGGAGAGGGTATGGGGAAAAGGGAACCCTCTTGCACTGTTGGTGGGAATGTCAGTTGGTGCAGCCACTATGGAGGACAGTAAGGAGGTTCCTCGTAAAACTAAAAATAGAGCTGCCATATGATCCAGCAATCCCAATCAAGGCATATATCTGGACAAAACTCTAATTCAAAAAGATACATGCACCCCAATGTTCATAGCAGCACTATCCACAACAGCCAAGACATGGAAACAACCTAAATGTCCATCAACAGATGGAATACAACTTAGCCACAAAAAATAATGAAATAATGCCATTGGCAACAACATGGATGGACCTGGAGATGATCATACTAAGTGAAGTAAGTCAGAAAGAGAAAGACAAATAGCATATGATATCACTTATACGTGGAATCTAAAATACAACACAAATGAACTTATCTATAAAACAGAAACAGACTCACAGACATAGAGAACAGACTTGTGGTTGCCAAGGGGGAGGAGAAGTGGGGGAGGGATGGATTGAGTGTTTGGGATTAGCAGATGCAAACTAATATACAGAATGGCTAAACAACAAGACCCTGCTGTATAGCACAGGGAACTATATTCAATACCCTGTGATAAGCCATAATGGAAAAGAATATGAAAAAGAATGTATATACATGTTGAACTGAAATTAACACAACATTGTAAATCAACCACACTTCAACAAAATTAATTTTAAAAAAGAATAGTATCAACGCTTGACAGTACACACAGTGTTTCCGGAGTATGAGAGATAACGTTAACTTGATGTGGGAAAGAATGGGAAGCCTCCATAGAATCTCCTTTCTACTAGTCTGAGTGCTAACTGAACATTTCGACAGAATCCAAAATGAGACTGACTTAAACGGTTGTGCTTTGCTCAACAGAGTTTCTGGAGAGGAATAGATTTTAGATTGTATCAAAGTAGGAAAATGTGCAAACAATTAGGAGATGGTGAGGTTAATGCAAGCCTTGGAAACAACCTGCTCTTCCTTTGGACTGGAGTGCTAATGAGTGGTGAAAAGAGCAATGGCCAAGCACAGTGGGGAATCAGCAGGGGGCCGGGCAAAACCCAAACCTCTGCTGACTCCAATGTCTTTTTATTTTCTTCACTTACTGCTTCCTAATAAATAACGGATAGTCCATAATTGGGGCAGTCACTCTCCAGGTTGCGATTGTTCTGTGTGAGCGGGTTTGGTTTTGTTGTATACGGTTTGTAATGTGTGATAAGGATGTAAGTAATATATACACACATATATTCAATAAATATTTATAGAATATTTGTGGGTACATGTATATACATATCACAGATAGCAAAACAGTAATTACTTGTGTATACTATTCATTCAAAGAGCTTTCTACATATATTACTTCACTTATTTAACCTTTGTAAGACCCTTCTGAGGTAGGGATTATAATTATGTTCATTTTCAGAGGTGGAGACCAAGGTTTAGAGAGGCCAATGGTCTTTGCAAACGTGGCACAATCTGAGTGGTTGAGCCGGGATCCAAATTCTCTTGTTCTGAGCTTAAGGTTTCTGCTCATTCCTCGGTAATCTGTCACTCATCTTCTGTTGTCTAATACTGTCTCAGGGTCAGTTACAAAGAGACTCTACAGGAATAAAGTTTCCTACTACTCCTTATACTTTTGAGTCTGTTCTTTTTACATGAAACCCTTCAAGTATCTGATAGCCTTCAGTCTATCTTATTCTTTTCTCATTTTTACAAGAAAGGATGTGAATATATTTATACTGGAAGGAGAGGGTACAATATTGAGGCTGAACATTTTCTCTTGTAGTGTTTTCATTTTAATTAGAAACAACATCTTCCCCAAAAGGAGTGTACGTGTGTGTGCGTGTGCATGTGCGTGTGCGTCTGTGAGCGTTTAGAGTGATGAAGGGACCCACAGAAACTTCCAAATACATTTTTTCCAAATACATTTTTATCTACTTATTTTATTTTTAGGATCAACTCGGAGCTGCTGTGTTAGTTTCACCATTGAAACCACTGTTGAAAGATAAGGACAGGAAGAGGTTCTAAGCCTGATAGAAATAAGGAAAGTTACTTAAAACTAATGAAGTCTGTTTTATACAAGGCAGCACAGAAACCAGTAACAACATGGTAAAATTCTCTACTTCACAACATTTTGGAGGTGTCAGTGTTTTTAGACCACAATTTAAGGGCGTGTGTGATTAACACAGACTTATTATCTTTGCTTTTCTTTGTGAAGGGAGTTACATAAACTCGTGTTAGTATCAGTCTTCTCTTAACCCTTATTCATATGTACATATGTTAGTGTTTACGGATTAACAGACTCAAGTTAGTTTAAATCAAGAAAATTGCTCACGTATTCATTTAATTTTAAATCCTTAACTACCTCCCTATTTTTAAGGCAGTGATGTAAAGAATACGACATAGAATAAATAAAATGAGGACTAGAAGAAGAGTTAAAGAAAAAAGGAGATGATTTAAAGAATAGAGAAATTCTTTGAAACACATGTTTTTTTTCAAAAAGATGTGTGTGTGTATATATATGTATATATATATCTTCGATGTTTGTTAGATCTGACTTCGCTAAACAATTATTTTTTAACAACTATTTAATTGTATTACATTTGCATTTCCGTTACCAATTAAAATAGCTCATTGGGTTGAATTAATTCAGCCTTAATATCACCTGGCTGACCTCTCAGTGGAAATGACACACGTGCGATAACACTGAGCACACACTCGGGCATTTGTGAGCTCTGGGCACTTCTACCTCTGTAAGTGCCTGCCTCCAAAAAATAGTGAAAATCGTATTTTATGACTATTATTATAAAGACAAATGTATTAAAATTATATATGAAAACATTTTCATTGACTATTTTCCTCCTGGAAAAAGGTGGGCCTCTCTGTACAAGATGATACAAATAAATACCACCAGGACACTGCATGAATTTTCTGGGTCCCTTCTGTAATTAAAAATAATAGTAATAAAAATCAAAATATTTTACTACTACACTGTTATGAAGTCAATTATGTTAAAAATGTATATTAAAACATTTTCATTGATCTAAAAGTTCTTTTGTTTTCTTCTGATTTTTAAGGAAATTGAGATTTTGGGGGGAATCCCTGAGAGTATTATGGGCCCTTGACTCTTGATTCTGGGCCTAATGGGTAAGTTGGTCCTGGACATCCTAACTCAGCCAATATTATTTCTTCTGGGCCTCAAACATGCAATGTTTTTCCACTGATCTGTGTGTGTGTGTGTGTGTGTGTGTGTGTGTGCCTTTAAGGCCTTGCAGCCTCCTCAGGGGTTGCAAATTCCTACCCAGCCATGGAGACGCACCTCAAATTTTATCTCTTCTGTAAAGTTTTTCCTGAATCCCCAGGTAGAATTAGTCATACCAAGAAGTTCTCTTGGTACTTTCTACACAACTTTACAGAATTGAAGAGAAACCTAGCAACCACGGTTGTAAATATCTTGTACTATCACTTACCATATTTGTTTTTGGATGAACTTTAAATTTTGGAATAATTTTTGATTTACTGCAAAACTGCAAAGATACAGAGAGTTCCCACATATGCCTCACTGTTTCAGCTATCCCTGACATCGTTATCTTGCATTATTGTGGTGCCCTTGTCAAATCTAAGAAACCAAACTTAGTACTTTACTATTAACTAAATTTCAGATTTTATTCTGATTTCATCAGGTGTATGATCAGGCCATTCAAGATGGCTGTTCTCTTGATCTCCGTACATCCCCTGCTCCACCAGTCCCTGTTTCAATCACATGACTATCCTATCCTCTGAATTATAGGGCTTAATCAGTAACTGCCTGCTAATTGCCCTCTGCCCCAACCTCTGGTTTCCCTGGTAACTGATGAGCCAACCTGATGTCAATCCCCCTTATAAATGGTAGCCTCCTTCTCCCCTGAGTAACGAAGATTGCTACCTTGTCCTGCCGCGTTTTCTGTACCGGGTGGGGAGCTGCTCCAGGACTTTTGTTTCGGATGTGTAAGATCCTCTATCCAATAAACCACTGATATCACTGTCCCTGTCTCTAGATTCTTTCTTACGTAGTGAGGCTGGGCAATTACTGGACTTTTAGGCCTGTGGGGTGCAGCCTAACATCAAGTTTTCCAAAAATGTTTTTCTTTCTTTCTTTTCTAGGATCCTATCCAGGGTCCCCTATTGCATTTACTTATCATGTTTCCTCAATCTCTCCTGGACTGTGACAGTTTCTCTGGATTTTTCTAGTTTCACGTGATCTTGATACTTATGAAGAGGAATGACCAGGTATTTTGTAGATTGTCCCTCAGTTTGGGTTTGTTTGTTTTTTGGCTGTTGGTGATTTTCACGATTAGACTGAGGTTATGGAATTTTGGAAAAAATACCATCACGGTGAAGGATCCTCTCATGTCGTATCAGGGGTACCACATTAATTGTGAGCTGTGTATCTACATGTTTACTTCTTTATTAAGGATAGGGTCCTGGGTTAGACTGAAAGTGCTTGTATTTCCCATATTCACTTACTATATTTTTAAATAGCACGCTGATTTGTTGTCTCCCTTGCTAGATAAGGAGCCTCTTAAACTACAGACTTGTGTTGTGCATTTGTTTCTCTATACCCTCTGCACTAAGCCCAGTACTTGGTGTAAAGAAATGCCAAATAAAGGTTTTGAAATTCATGTTAAATTAATTGTTCACTCTTTTTTGTAGCTATTTTCAAGGGCCTGCCATGTTTAATGTGTTCACACAAAGAAAGTAGTTGGCAAGTCACAGGCTCTTTTACTTAAGCTGATAAATGGTTATTCTTTGTGGTAAGTGCAAATAAGACTCAAATTAATGCTCTTCCCCGTTTATGAACATTAGTCCAACTTGATCTTTACAGAACAGAGACTTACCGAAGCTGTACTGAAGCACTGCCTCTTAATGCTGCCCCCAGGGTCTGTACTAGGATTTCTTATTCATTAGAAGTTAATTCCTTCACTAGCAGACACTCTGAGTGCTCCTGGCTTATGCTGAACCTGGCCTAGCAATTTATGACACAGGGGAACTAATATGGTAGATAAAAGAGAAAGTGATACAAAAAGGCTCCAAATTAGAGAACTGATAGAGGTTAGTAGGGCGGCCAAGAAGAACAAGGCATAATCTAAAGACCTTTAACAGGACAATATTTACATAAATTATGAAACTAAATATAATGGGCTATTAAATAATCATTACAATTTTTGTTTAAAAAGAAATTTTAAGGGCTTAAGTTTTGTTCTTTGAGACATAAATAGTATTTACTGGAAGAAACGTTAACAAAGACACGCAAAAGTAGAATATCCCCAATCCCACCCACTCCTTTTTCCTATTTGTATGGGTGATGTCAAAGAGAGAAGACAGACTGACGGTGTCAGAACAGAGGGACAGACAAAATGTGTATATGCTGGTCTTTCAACAAAATTGGGCTATTCCATACACATTATTTTGTAGGATTTCATGTTTTGTGTAAGCAATCCACACATTTTTTGGGTATTAAGCTTGCTTCAAATAATTGTTTTATTGAAAATTTAGATGTTTCAAATTTTCTGTCTTATAAATAGTGTACAACAGAGTAATGGTGAAAATCAGTTTGAGTTAAGAAAACATAGTAAGATATTTTTTAAAGTGACAAATACATTTAAACATTTTGGTCAATTCAATAGTCTACTTAGTACCACAGACTACAAATATTAAAAATCAGTGTTTGTTGTTTAATATTTTGATTTTAATATTGAAGATATTAAAAATATCTTATGGGATACCAAAATTAACACTAGGTAAAAGAACAACAGCCAGATACATTTATTTTCAATTCATCATGTTTCATCAAATTCTTTTTGTTTCTCCTTTTGCAACTGATCTCTTAAGCTCTTCTTTTTATCATGTGTTTTATAGTATAGTCACTAATTTATGACTACCATAAGATTCTCTAAACAAATAACAATATAATAACAACAACAACAACAATAACAACCTTTTAGTATTTATGTTCACTGAATGTGAAGGACTGGGCTAAGGGTTTTACAAATAATAGCTTATGTAATCAGTACAGTAACCCTCTGGTCTAGGTATCATCTATCCCATTTTGCTGATGAGAAAATTGATAGGCTAGGCAACTTTCTAAAGGTCACAGGGATAGTTAAATGACACAGTAATTAGAACTGAGGACTTTAGATCTACATACCCCCAGGCTTTTCCACAAAGTTGTCTATCCTGCCTCTCCAAACTCTACTGCCTGTCTTCCCATCCTCACTGAAAATGTATTTTCTACCTATAACGCCATCTGTTAGGAAATGTACGTGGTTCAATTTAATGTGCTATAGGTGTTGAGTCTAGCTTATGGTTATTTTACCTCTTATCTCATATCTCATCCATTTCCATTCTCTCTACTCTTTTCAGAGCTATGGCATCATGGTACAGCATATGAGCATAGGCTCCAAGGACAAATTTAGATCAGGTGAGGTCCTACTATTTAATAGCAATTTAATCAATAATTTCAGCCTCATTTTCCTAATCTGTGAAATGGAAATAATATTGTCTCTTTCACTGTTCACCTTTGTGAAGACTAAAGCAGAGGACTCACGCAAAGCACCAGACACAAGCTTGATGCATTTCCTCTTGAGTACTTGTATTAGTTTCCTTTTGCTGCTGTAACACATTATCACAAACTTCCCAGCTTAAAACAACACAAATTTATTAGTGTAAAGCCCTGAAGATCAGAAATACAAAGTGGGTCTCATGCGGGCTAAAATAAAGGTAACCACTGGGCTGTGTTCCTTCTGGATGTTCTGGGGACAATCCATTCCTCGCCTTTTCCCATTTCCTTGGCTTGTAGCCCCTTCTAGCAGTGGTATCACTCTGACCCTTGCTTCTATTGTAACATCTTCTCCTCTGACACACTTGTGACTAAACTGGATTCATCCACATAAACAAAGATAATCTCCCTATGTCAAGATCCTTAATCGCTTTTGAAAACAATTTTTTTTTTTTTTGCCATGTATGGTAACATATTCACAGGTTCCAGCAATTAGTGGATGGACACCTTTCAGGGCAACCACAGGACTCCTTTCCCCTTCCTCCTAAAATACAAGTCAGATGTCATTATTTTCCATCTTAAAAATTACACACATACACACACACTCATACACACAGACATACACACATTTGGTGGATTTCTAATATCTCAGACTAAATCTCAAACTTCTTAGCAGTAGTACTTGAGACCTTCCATGATTCAGCCCATTCACAATCTTTTCTAACTCAACTTCTCTCACTTTTCCCACCCACCACCGCCAGCATTCTTCTACCTGCATGTTGTTTTCGCAAAAAAACTTCAAAGCCTTTGCCCACATTTTTTTCCTGAGCCCGGAATCTCTCCCTCTCCTCCCACCCCAACCCTCCATATGTGGTCTCCAAGTATGAGCTCAAATTTTCCCTTTTTTATGAAGCTTTTTCTGTTTACTTCAACTGAAACAGTCATTCACTTTCCTGCACAGACACAAGTCTTTGTGCACACTGTCACACCTATTTCATTCTCCTTTGCGTACACCTGTTTCTCAGGCCACTACTACATCAAGAACAAAGCCTGCCTTTACTTTTTTGTAATAGAGCCACAAAATAGTCTGTACGTGATATGCAGCATCTCCAGACCTTTGAAATTTTGTCCCCTCAACTATTTCTGGAAGACCCTGAGGCTGCCTAGTATCTGCCTGGTTTGTGTAAATAGTTTGTTGCCATCCATATGGCATCCGCCGTTTTATTTCTTACCATTAACTGCAGAGATCTGGAGCTGAGGGTTCTAAAGATGGTGCAAAGGAGCAATGGATGTGACAAAGCAATATACCAAACTCCCTGCCAGTACTGTTCTAGGAGCTGTCTCCTGACATCTCTGCTACCACAGTGAAGTTGTCCCAATGCTGCTCATTGCTGAAGCCTATCCACCTTTGTTTTACACTCTCTCTGAAAGCAATAGTACTTGAACATCTCATTTCTGCCCCCCGAAGATGTAGGTGCTGTAACTCTTTCAGTTTTTAGTAATAGTTCCTCTGACCCTGAGACTAAGTACAAGTTCATAGGGAATGGGCTGTGTGATGATCTAATCCACTTTCCTTGGAGCTTTGTTCAAAATAACTTGATTCTCAGGTTTTATTCTTAGATCAAGGTGTTATGGTTTGACTCTTTCCTCTGAGATTTGAGTTGTTTTGCTAAATGCTTCTCAAGCATGCATGCAACTAGATTCCTGGCAGAACTACTCTCTAGTCTTCAAGTTATGCCCAGATATCCATGAATACTGGGATGCCCTCTAAAATTACTTTATGATTCATGTTAACATTCTATTATGATTTATTGTTTATGTGTCTTTCTGTTTGAATATTATATAAAGTCCTTGAGAGCAGGGAATAATTTCTGCATCTATCCCAGTGTTTGTGTCATGCTTTGTACGAAGTAAGGGTTGAATAAGTAATTTTTGAATGAATTTAACTGGGCCATTTGTAACATGGAAGCTTTTCTCCCTATGCAGTTAGTGTAAGGGTTAACTTCACTGTTCAAAGAAGAGCTAGATCAAGCACAAATAAGTACACAATAAATGTGGGTAGCCAGCAGATTCTGGAACTCTGCCAAAATGTTTCAGGATATTTATTCAAATCTGCCATTTTCTCCATGCATACACAGGCACAGTTAGGGTTGATGTGCCCTGGGAGAACTGGCATTCATCAAGGTTTTCAAGACATTACTTTTTCTATGTGCCCTAGCTGATGCTCCCTTCAAAAAATGTGAAAGGCCTGCTAATTTCTTCCAATGAAAGAGCAACAGAGGCACAAAAGTTGAAACCTGCAAGGTCATTCTGTGAAATACACAAGGTGGGGGGCAATGCCCAGAAATAAGAAAATGAAAATGAATTCATTAGATCATCAGGGTTCTATTAATAATCCTTAATAAATATGGACATTTGGTTCCCACTGAAAAGGAACTTAAAAAAGAGCATTTGTCTATTTTGAATTATTAAAATATCTATCCTTTTTCAAAATGTTTTTGAAAATAATAAATAATGACAATATAGTTTATGGCAAATTCTCTTTACATTATTATTGAACCTCCTGAGGATGACTAGGAACTGAGCAACTTCTGGAGGCCAGTTCAAAATCAAGGGTTCATCAAGGCCATGTTCTCTCTGAAGGCTCTGAAGAAGAATCCCCCTTGCCTGTGCCAGCACCTGCTGACTCTCAGCAATCTCTGCCATTCCTTGGCTTGTAGGTGCATCACTGCAATCTCCGCCTCCATCTTCACATGGTCATCTTCCTTCTGTGTATCCTCTCCTCTTCTTATAAGAATACAAGTCATTGGACTTAGGGCTCTGAGTTTTTGGTTAGATATGAATTTGGGGGAGACACTAGTGAAACGACTTCAGGGTATTATGGCCAGAACTAGGCAAACAAGCATTTCAATCAACCCAGAGTCCACATCGTAATGGGTTGCAAACATCCCACTAGCAGCCCAAAGGGCTTCTTGGTGAGAAAAAGCCTTTCCTCCATCACAACACTTTACTGCTATTTGCAGGAAGGTATATAAATCTAGGATGACTACCCATGGGAATGGTTTCCTAGAGGTGAGTGGTCCACACTCTCTGCAATGTATGTAGCATGTGTCCTCAAGACATTCAGTTACTTCTCTGGACCCCTCCCTGGGAATCCATAGGAACATTTGGGAACAGAAAATGTGCAGAAGACTGAACTTCAAGTGAGTAAGGCACGTGGGAATGCAGACCATCGAGACGGGGGGAACTGTAGAAATTGTGACCAAATTTATACTCATCAACTCTTTAAGATATGAAATCAGAATCTTGGAGTATAGTTTTTCTGAAAAATCTCCCTTTTGTCTAAACAATTCCAAGGGAAGTTCAAAGCAATCACATTTTGTAAGTAATTTACATTAGAAATTTAGGTGGAGGTAGGGGGTACCTGAATTGTTGAGGAAATGGCCTTATTTCTCTTTCCAGCCTTTGTGGCAGGAACTTTTTTTTAACCTGTTTGATCCTGGAAGTCTCTCAATTTCTCAGTGTTTCTTTTATCCAACGGCCCAAGGAAGAATTAGGGAGGCTCAGGAAGCAGGTGGTTTGGAGGTAAAAATGTTCTCTGTTTTGTTTTTTCTAATTATTTGCTTGTGGCATGTGGCGAGAGTCAGTTAGGCGGCTAGGGTACGGACCACCAACATCCTTATAGATTCAGATTTGCACTTGCATCCTGATGGGACACAAGCAGGAAGCTATTTGTTTCAGGTATCCTAACATTTTAACTGCTACCAAATCTAGCCCCTTCTAGAATGGAAAGCAAGAGCTCTTTAATTGCCCTCAGTACCTCCCTCTAACAATTAAGAACAGGAAGTGAAAAGCATGGAGTCCAATTCCAACTGCAAAGGCAATAACTAATGAGAAATAAGAGGTCTTGTTGTTGTAGCTTCTTTTGGTTCTGATAAATAACATTGGTTGGGTATTCACGGTGAATTTCACAATTTATTTCAACGCAGAGCTGTGGCACATTGAATGTGTAGTATGAGCATTGTCTGTAAAATTTCATGCAGTGGAAAATACTATGAAATGGCTGGTTTATAACAGCAAGTTGTGGTGTCCTATGAAATATATTACAAGATTAAACAGAAATGGTTTGAGAAAAAAGAAAATAATTGTTGAGCAAGGGGATGCTAGCTGAGAATTTTGGGGGACTCTTCATCACTGTATTTGAAGAGTTCATTTTCATAGGAAGGTTGTACTTGAACTTGCACATGTTGGGTCAAACACATCTGGGTCCAGGAGTGGACAAGAACTGTCCACATGGATACTTGTATATGAGTCCAGACTCAGATCCAAGCAGAAACCAAGAGGTCCTGGTCCAGCTGTGACAACTTGTTTGCTTTTGTAGACTTGGCCAGGGTCCTGCTATGAGAAGATGTATCTGTGGTAGCCAGTATGAATACCATTAAAGACACTGCAGGCATACATTAAACAACTGCCACCAATCTCATGCATCTAGGGGCAGGAGTCGGCGTTGTGGATTATCTCAGAGAGATATTTTATATCACACACAACTTTCTCCTGCCACTCAGTGGACTTCTGGGCTGTGGATCTAGCTACCACTCAGAGCGTTCAGAGGAGACAAACCAGTACAGACTTTAATCCAAGGGGCTGGGGACAATTGGGAGGCTAGATGGTTCTCTTTTAATTAATTAATTTTAAAATATATATATATTTATTTATTTTTGGCTGCATTGGGTCTTCATTGCTGTGCACGGGCTTTCTCTAGTTGCGGCGAGCAGGGGCTACTCTTTGTTGTAGTGCGCGGGCTTCTCATTGCGGTGGCTTCTCTTGTTGCGGAGCATGGGTTCTAGGCCCGCGGGCTTCAGTAGTTGTGGCTCGTAGGCTCAGTACTTGTGGCTCGTGGGCCCTAGAGCACAGGCTCAGTCGTTGTGGCACACGGGCTTAGTTGCTCCGTGGCACGTGGGATCTTCCTGGACCCGGGCTTGAACTTGTGTCCCCTGCATTGGCAGGCAGATTCTTAACCACTGCACCACCAGGGGAGCCCGAATTATAGTTGTTTCTTAAATGCAGGTATAAATTGGTTTTGTAGTTGAAGCAGATGCTGTGGATATCTGCCTGTATCTCCTTGGGTCACCAACTCCCAGTACCTGTAACTCTTTGCCTGAAGTCTTGCTCTACTGACAGAGCCCGGACTGCCCGAGCATGTGGCAGATCAACACGCAATGAGATAGATCCTCACCTCCACCCCCAGGCAGCCCCTCACCAGTGGCTGAAGGAGCTGGGGGATTAACATCCTGCAATCTTGCCCTTGGGCATAACTTTGAGGTGCATGTCCTCACCAGTTTTCTAAGCGCTTTGGTGGGAGTAAGCTTCAGTTCCCACAGTGGCAATTTGGTCAATGATAAAAACTTTGCTTTTGACCTTCCCTCTCCTGTCTCCCTTCCTTGCTTCTCTCCCAGGGTTTCTTGGGATTACCTCCCCAAATACAAGACCTGAACTTGAGTGCTGCCTCAGGCTGTGCTTCTGCAGAGCCCAATGTAAGACAGCAGTCACCTTCCACTTTTTATTATCTTGCCAGATTCAGAAAGCCAATTAAGCATGCATTGAAACAGTGCTTGCTGTGTGTCCTGGGAGCCTGTTATGTGCTCAGACTGTGTTGGGAGCTGTACATTTAGCGTTTCTGATCCTCATATATCCATCGTGATGGGACTCAGTCACTGAGTAAGTCATGTGCTCAGCCCGAAATCCTAACCCAATCCCTCTGCATCTCACTCTCCCAAGTTAAATAGTTATGAGGTGCATTTTGAGAAACAAACATGAATGCACCACTTAGCAGGACTTTCTCCTCTGTCATCAAGTGTCTGTGCCCAGGCAGAAGGGAGGCAGCCAGCGTGAGGCTCTCTTGAGGCCCCGAGTCATTCACTAAAGAGGCAGTTAGGAATCAGAGAGTGCAGGAAACTTCGGGCAAAGCTGGTTCATTAGTGCCTCTGCCGATTAATCAAGACTGGGCTGCCACTTTGTTAAATGCCTCGAGGTGAGGCTGGAGGCAATCAGCTCCGTGGAAATTGCTTGACTGCGTCTCAAAGTGGCAGTTTGCTTTTGGACACTGTACTCATTGCCGTCAGATCTGCATTGTGACCTTCAGTAAGGACGATGACCCTGCCTCCAAGTGCACAGTGTATGATCACACTATCTTGGAGCCGGCTGTACGAAGATAGTTATACATGAAGAACCAGCCGCAAAATCCCCGAATGCAATTATGTTTTGGTTTCATAAACGCAGCTCAATTATTGCATTTGTCTTGCTTTTGTATTTAGCTTGGAACAGGCACTCCCACTAAATGTGCCAAACGCTTTACTTTGTCTCCTTTTTAGACCGTACATCAGGAAAATGAAGTGCGCTCTTTCTCCCTCCCACGGTAAACAGCCACATAACTGTAATAAGAAGCTTTCTGAATAATTTATAATTTGCAAACAAAAATTCATCTGATTATGCTGAAATGACAGATACTCTGCATAACAATGGGTATTATCAAAGAGCTTTTTTCTTGTTTCCATTCTGGTTACTATTTACGCAAATGGAAGAGAAATTACTGTGTACACTATTACCTTTAAATTATTTCTTAATCTACCTTTTAATCTCTCAAAACTATACAGGAAGAATATAATTATACTCTGCCAATCACTGATGATGATGCATTCAGCAGTGTTTTCCTGTGAGGATGAACGAAACACACGTTCAAGATAATATGCTGTTCGGTGCTTCTTTTTCCGAGGTAATGGGTGTTTTAGGGTTACATGTCATCAGTGGCTCATGACTATTTTACGCTCAATTTTCTTTTCTTACTGGAAAAAAGCAGATAATACATACATTTTGCTCCGTAGTTACACCATCCCTTCTTTTCTCCTCTTGGCTTAGTGTCAAATGTGAAAATGATGGAGCTCTTATTTTGTTTCAAGGCAGAAGTCTTTGATTAAAACTGATGGTTTGGTTGCAGCCACACTGAGAACTAATCAGAAGATATGGAGAGCAGAAGACGTAAGCCCTCTCCAAGATGCTGGGGGAAGATTATACAATCTGGAAGGAGTATGAAGTTTGGCTGAAAATCATGATGGTGTGGATGAATCCTCTGCGGGGCTCTCCCCATATGTTTAAATTATAGAATCTCATATCGTGTGATTGCTCTGAGCTACAAGTCACAGCTGGGTTATAACATATACCCTCCTACGTTTTCAGAAGAATGATGATTTTTCTTGATTGAGTTAATTGTTTCCTCAAACAATCCACAATACCAACATGTTTTCCCAAAATTATTTATTATGACCTAATTTTACCCCATGTGGGTTTTTGTATTGCTGAGAAAGGAAACTATTTTTTTCCTACCCTTCTAGGTCCTTCTGGCTGGTTTAAGAACTAAACTGACATGAGGCAGATGAACAGGAGAAAATCCAGCTTAAATATGTACATACGGGGCCCCATAAGAAAAATGAGACTCACGGACAAAAGAGGCAGTTGAGGCTTATACGGCATCTGAGAGAAGGAGAAGCAGGTAGGGGGTTGAGACTTCACAGGGGAGGGAAAGACTCACAGGACGGTGGGGGAAAACAAATGTTTGGTAAACACATGTTTGCCACGATATTGAGAGACAATGGGACTTTGATCAAACAGGCCTTGCTAAGTGTCCCCCTCACCTCCCACCCGCGTCTACCACATCTAGCTCACATTCACTGTAGCTGGTTCTGGTGATAGCTCTCTTCTTGGGATAGGCCCCCTTTTAGGCAGTTAAGGGGGCAGAGGTAAAGCTCTTCCTGAACCTTTCGTTTCTCAAAAACAACCAACCTAAAATAATCCTCAGGCCAAAGAGACATATTTTGGGGTGGCAAATTTTGCTCCCCTACTGTATATTTCACCAGAATATACAAAAACTGGGTTATTGGGTTAAATAAGTATGCATGGCATGATTCATGTATCAGACACCTCTTTTCCCACAACACTGTAGCTAATTCTGGGAGACTTTAAGAATATTTAAAAATTTACAATATAATACTTCTGCCTTCTAGGACTTGAGAATTCATTTGCAAACAACACAAAATTACTGTCCGTTAGAGCCACAGATTCCTAGTATTTGCAAAGAGAGAATTTATTTTTAATAGCTTCAGTTGGGCATTTTCCCATAGAAATGGGTATTCAGGTGACAACTACACTGCTCATCAGGTTAGAACCCAAGAACACAATGGGAAATTGGCCATAGAGATCCGCAAGGTTTATGGTCACCTGGAACCAGATTTCCTTTTTAGAGGTGCAAACTAAAGAATGTCACTCGCCATCTGGCTCTATAAGGATTAAGTCACTAGACACTGCAGTTGCTGACCTTTAATACACCCTGAAAGGGGTTCGGGGTGGAGATCAGGAATGAGGCGCTCTGTGCTCTCGGAAAATCTGGCAGAACAGGCCTTCAGATAGATAATTTCGGGAGAGAATTTTACTAACCCAAATGTTTCCATCTTGTCATACTTAGACAAGTATGACACTAACAAAGACATCTGCTCCTTGTGACCAGCAGCAATCTCCTACCAAGGTGTGTGCTTGACTGCACGTACCCCATTCAGCAAAATCATATATATACTGACCTCCTCCCTTCCCCCTCCACCTCTTCGGAGCAGGTCCTCAGAACTATCTGAGAGGCTGTCTCCTGGGCTATCATCCCCAGTAAGGTCCAAATAAAACTGAACTCACAGCTCTCACGTTGTGAATTCTTTTTTTCTTTTTCTTAGTAGACAGAGGAATCTGGCCAAACCTTTAGAATCAAGCAAAGATCTAGAAATCATTTGTGAACCCAGAAATTCTGAAGTGTGTGCATTCTGCCTTCTCTTGGAAGTACATGTGAATAACACCAGAGGCCAATTGGAAAAGCTGCCACCACCGTGGTAGCCAGCTCTGCTTCTTTCTCATCCCAAGTCAATAACAAGTGTGGTGACAGGAGGAGCATGGGCTGTCTGCAAGGTCAGTACCTCTTCCTTACAACCTGGCAGCGTGCTGCAAGGGGAGAACACTGATGTTTACAAGTGTGTCCAGTGTGTCGGATCTGGGATTAAATGGGTGGTCTCATGGCAGCACTGTGGGTAGAACTGGGGTCTGGTTTGATTGACAGCACTTGTAGGCTCCCATTATTTCACCATCAGGGTGAAACCTGCACTCTTGGCCTAAAACCATTTTGCACCAACATTGTCTTTAGAAATTCCATTTGGCTAACATTTCTCTGTGTATATTTTCACTAATATTTTACTTGGAAAGCAGCCACTAGTTCTTTTTAAACTCCTTAACAGTTGTCAGATGATGAAACTTTCCATTCCATAATAACCTGGGGTGGATTAAACTATGTCATATTTCCCAGTTTCCAAATCATCCCATCTCCCCTGTATTAGCACATTTCTTAATGGTTAGGAGAAGGCGGACAGTCCACTTAGAACACTCCAAATAAGAATGTCAAGAAGGAAGACACCTCTACGCTGAGCAGTGGCTAGTGCCAGCTCTCTTAGTTTGAGGAATCTGACTGCATAATAAGGCAGGAACTTTCTTGCATTGGTGAAAATGATTTAAATAATACATTTAAGGATTTTATTTGCCTTTATCTGTCGGGGGTTTCAATTTCTATGGGGAGGAATATTTTTCCGGTCCTATAGTAATGTGATGAAACATGTCTAGAGATTCAGAAGTATCCCATCTATAAGGAAAGTACTACAGAAACCCAGATATGGGCCAAGGAAACTGTTCTTTGCCCCTTTGTGTTGATCTTGCCTGAGCACCCTAAAAGCAGCCCCCAGAGGGGATTGATGTTGGCCTGATGTCAATTCTCCAGGGCAAGAGATGCTCCTCCAAAGAATCGTATGTTTATGGTTTTGATCCCTGTACTATGGTTTAGTTGCATTTTTGGTAGGAACACAAGTGACCTTGTGAAGGACAACAGTAAACAGGATGGGAATGGACCAGACACTATCATAATAAGGCCTCTGGAAACAGACATTTCATTCCAAAAATTGAGTCTCGAATATAAAACTCTATTTTTTATTATCTCAGCAATGACTCCATATACACAGGAGTTGGCTAATCAAATGTTTCCTTGATGATTTTCACTCACTCAAAGTTAGGGTAATGTTAAAGGATTTAATGAAGATATGGGTCCTGAATTTTTATTAATTTTTAAAATTCTCATTTGTATTGACCACCAACAAAAAACAGTAACAAGCCAAACAGAGCCAGAGTTAACAGGAATCCAAATTTCTAACATTTGTCTCTTCAAAAATTTATTTGGATTAAACTTTAAATGAAATGGAACCTAAAATATGTATTCTGTGAAGGGAGAGTTGAATGGGAATGGAAAATGTTCTTACAGGGATAAAAATGGAAATTTACAAATCATTTCATATTTAGGTTTCTCTTTTCATATTTGAAGTTTATGAATCTTTCCTCCCAGCAGAAAGGAAAAACCCCATAGTTACATTCCTTGGCCACATAAAGGGGTTGACGATACATCTGAGGATGTTTCTTACCTAGAAAATAAGCCTGGAAGGACTAAGAGACTGAGAGGGCAGAACATTTTTTTTTTTTTTTTTTTTCCCGGTACGCAGGCCTCTCACTGTTGTGGCCTCTCCCGTGGCAGAGCACAGGCTCCGGAAGCGCAGGCTCAGCGGCCACGGCTCACGGGCCCAGCTGCTCTGCGGCATGTGGGATCTTCCCGGACCAGGGCGCGAACCCATGTCCCCTGCCTCAGCAGGCGGACTCTCAACCACTGTGCCACCAGGGAAGCCCGGGCAAAACATTTTTGTGAGAGCAAAATAAGATCTCATGTGAATGGTCCCCTTGCAAACACCTGGCACATCACAGAAATTAAGGAGCATTGTGACCTTCCCTACAAGAAGAGAGAAGAGAGTAGCCTTCTGGGTCAGAAAAGCTCTCTTTTTACCTTTGGAGGTTAGTGAAAAAGAGCTATTTCTCCAATAATTTAATCTTTGTCTTTCTGAGCAAGGGCAAAGTTCTTTCTGATCAGAGAAGTCTTCTTTGATAGCGTCTTTTGTTATCCCAAAGCATAAATGAATTGGGACTGAGTTTTGTGGGTGACCTTTTTCCATTTTCTTCAGACAATGGTAGTGTTGGACAGGAGAACAGGAAGGACAGAGGACAAGGTGAGAGCAAGTGGAATTATATTTATGAAATATGATAGCAGCCACCATTGACTGAGCTTCTATAATACACAAAAAGTGTCACACGTAGTATTTTACTTCTTACAACGCTACCACAAAGCTAGTGTTATTGCCCTTATTTTACAGATGAATGGAACTGAAAGCCAGAAAAATTCAGAAATATTATCAAAATAATACAACGTGCAAGAAGCAGCTATGATTTGAAGTGGAGTCTTTTGGATCCCAAGTTAGTATGATTTCCATGGTGCTTTACTGCTTCTCACTGGTTTATCTCTGCTACATAAGAAAACATCCCTAGCCGTTGAAGTGGGACCAGGTCCTCGCACTCTCTTGGTGCGTCCTGACCTCCTACACCTACTAGGGGCAAGTCTCCAAGACAGTGGCTCTCACGACTGGGCAGTGACTTGTTGAGATCAAGGCAAGAACAAAGAGGAAGAGGTAAAGACAGGCACCAGAAAAGAAGACCTGGGTAGGGGCCAGAGGAGTGAGGAGTTTAGGGAGACGTGACCAACAATCAATCGTAAATTTTCTGTGATGCTTCCTAGACGAAGCTCACTCCAAACTGGCTCCTTCACTGTTACTGAGGGATCACGATGATCTGTCTGCCGCATTCCAATCTTTTTTATGCACTACCTGTTGCTACTTAACAGATCTTCTATACTTTGCCCATGTAGAAAGAACAGAATCTAACAGCTGCATTACTGATCCCATTCTTCAGAGGCATGTGCACACCCAGTCTCTTGGATTTTCCCAAGTCCTGGTCCCCCACTCCAGCAGCACTGGGAAATGAAATAGTGCATGGGAAGGAGGACTTGAGCAGTGCATTGAAAGGTAAGGACATCAGTCTTCCTGTCAAGAAAGACAAAGACACCCACAAGTGGGCTTGTTTCACAGAAGACTAAAGTCTCATTTATCTACTACTGCTTAGACCCATCCATTCAGTTTTACTGTGGTTCAGAATGAGGTCTCTGTGGGCACGCCTGTGCCCTAAGGAGTCTCCTTGGGGTGTTGAGGGTGCTTCCAAAGAGCTGTTTTTTTTTTTGTTTTTTTTTTTTTGCGGTACGCGGGCCTCTCACTGCTGTGGCCTCTCCCGCTGCGGAGCACAGGCTCCGGACGCGCAGGCTCAGCGGCCATGGCTCACGGGCCCAGCCGCTCCGCGGCATGTGGGATCTTCCCGGACCGGGACACAAACCCGTGTCCCCTGCATCGGCAGGCGGACTCTCAACCACTGCGCCACCAGGGAAGCCCAGAGCTGGTTTCTTGAGGCCAAAGTATTGAAAATGAGCAGGAGGCTGGGAAAGACGCGCAGAAAATTATGGTTGGGGGCGTTACCTCCTCCACCTTTGTTAGCCCTGTCAGTCTTCGTGCTGGAGAGTAATGGGAAGAAGAATTTGATCAATCGTCCAGAAAAGCTTGTGGAGGAGAAAAGAAGGGGAGTGGATTCTAAAGTACAGCTGCTGAATGGATGTTCGTTCCACCTTGATCAGTGGTACATCACCAAGGGACCATGGTGCCACGGGCAGCACTGCTCAGACACATTTCCCATCATTGTCTACACTGGATACCTACTGGCTACTCCAATGAAACATACAGTCTAAGTACAAAGTGTGTTTGCTAAACTAGTACAGCTCTAGGCCAAGTATCCAAGCTCATCATTCCAACTAGAAGGAGCCCCACCATAAAGAGATTCTGAGGTGGTCACAGATGTCAACATAAAGCACAGATTAAGTCTGACATACACACTGAGTGATTGGGAGTTAATCTGTCTACAAATGTGTAGGTGTATAAATTATATATATATATATATATACACATTTATATGTAGATAGACAATGCACAATTCACAAATGTATACTCGCCTCCCCCCGTCAATCTATCTTAGAACCCAAAGGTTCCTAAACTCCATTTATGAAAATATAATCATATTTAACACCATATTTAAGCCAAATAAACAATTTTAAATTACACTATTGTGAATCACTCTTTGCCTCATCTTATTTTGAGCTTAGAAGTACAATTACAATATCCAACATGAGGACTAAGTTTCAGAATACAAGGATCACAAGTGTAGGGAACTCAATTATTTGATTTCAGACGTAAAAAGATACATTCTTACAGGGATCGTGGAAAGAGGAGTGCATTTACAGATGCTCAGCTGCAATCTGTAAGAGAAGCATAAAAACAAAGGAGCTGCGCCAAGGATTATCCTTGCCCTGGTCTCCCAACAGTGGGCTGACCCTGAAGAACGCCTACTGCTAGTACCAGAGGAAATATGGCATAAGGGAGAAAGTACTAGACTTCAGAAAATATGTGTATTGGGAAATAGAAAATAAGACAGTTGTAAAGGCAGCATTTTATTAAGGGAGCTGCCTGGGAAGACTCTGAATGCCAGAGGGACAGGAGCTGGGGAGGGGACGGAAGGAGATTTTGGTTCACACCCTCAGTGCTCTCGTTGATTGGATTTCAAATAGACGCATTTTGTCTTTTGAAAAAACAGTATTCTCTCTGTGACAAATAGGAATTATTCTCTCCATAACTATACACTGTTAGTTTAAAGAGGTCTCTTTCATTCTGACATGAAATTAGCACCTTTCTGTCATCACAAGAGAGTGAAAGTATTTCCCAGATAAGTTGGAAGCAATCTTGAACTTTAGGCAGATATGTAGGTACAAAACTCTGATGCCTTTAATAGAAAATTAATATTTCATAATACTTTGTTCTACTATAAAGTAAAGGAAAAAAATAATCCTAAATCTTAGGCATAACTTGGATGGGGGCATCTCAGCTTCCCAGTGCCCTATGTTCCAGAGGAAAAAGGAAGACGTATCTGTAGAAAAAGTGTTAAACTGGGTTTCCCTGGTGGCGCAGTGGTTGAGGGTCCACCTGCCGATGTAGGGGACACGGGTTCGTGCCCCGGTCCGGGAGGATCCCACATGCCGCGGAGCGGCTGGGCCTGTGAGCCATGGCCGCTGAGCCTGCGCGTCCGGAGCCTGTGCTCCGCAGCGGGAGAGGCCACAGCAGTAAGAGGCCCGTGTACACCCCCCCCCCCCCCACAAAAAAAAAAAAAAGACTGCCAACAACTTGTAACCTAAGAACCTAGAAGTAGTCATGAAAAATACTTACCTCTCTTATTTTATGTTTTCTCTTGCACATTGACCCTTAAAAGGAAAATCATATTGTACCCCAACTGCTTTTCTCTACATACAATTTTTGAGAAAGATACAAGGGAAAGCTACACTGCATTCGTTCTGAAACTAAACAAAGGTGTAAATGTGAGGTTATTCTCCTTCAGAGAAAGGTTATTTTTGTTTGTTTGTTTTTGGCACTATCTGGTCACTAAACTGGAAGATTGTAATACAGTATCTTTTGCTGTGGTTCCCATTTCTACTCCTTATACTCTGGCACCTACTCTATTCCAGTGTTTAAGAAATTGTTTCCAAATCTAGAAACAAGTTTAGCATAGTCACTGCATCAGTACCTGAGCACACCTTTTGAAAAATGTAAGTACCTTTAAAATATGTGCTGGAGGCACATATATGCAGGAGGCAGAGGAAATAAAGAATATATAGGAATATAAAGTCTAGGCAACGATTTGCATTGAGCAGCAAAAATTTTTTTAATCCAACCACACTTCATATTTAAAGTATCTACCTTAAACACCTTAATGCATTCAGATGATTAATCAATGCTGACACTTTTTCATTTTGAGAGGAAAAAAAGGGAAAAAATAATGAGATAATCTCTATTAAAAATAACAAATTTAAAAGTCCACGTTTAATTCCGTTTATTTTAATGCATTTCAACACATGTTTATTGAGCACCTACTATCTTCCAGGAATTCCCCTGAGGACGGGAAGCATAGGGATTGACAAGACAGAACAAGGCGCTTCACTGCATGAAGTTTACAGTAGAGTAGGGAATAGAGACATAGAGCAAGTCATTCTGGTGTGATGACTGTTAAATAGCAGTGAAGTGTAAGGAGCTATGAGAACACAGAACAGAGGAATTTAACCTATTCCAGGGGTTAGGGAAGCCATGCTCACTCCATACCTGGGATGCTCCCGACTGAGATATGAGTTGATATGCTGTTGCAATCATACACTGGGGGATGGAACTGAGCTTCCTCTGTGCTCTTAAATCATGCGTATTTGGCAAAGTATTTGTAAACATCTTTGTGGTTTGTTCAATTCATTTTGAAAATCCAACTGAAGAATACCAGAAAATCTATTCCCCTATTTAGGTGATCCTTCCTCTCTTCCACATAAGATAGTGGGGTAGATTAAAAATCCACTTCCGAATGCTTGAGTGGAATGATGTCTAGGACTTCCCACCCTCCCTCTACACCTGAGATACTTCCAGGCCAAATAGATAGTGTTTGGGGTGAACCCCTTGCAGTGCCTTATCCCAGGGAAAGTTCACTCAGGAAAAGTACTGACTGTCCATACTGGTACCAAGGTCTCTATGTGTTTTCTGACGCTCTACTAGTTCCCAAGAATAGCTGTTAATGGGCCTCTTCCTGGTTGTCTTCTTCCTGTCTCTTGATCTCCAGACTGTCAAGTTCTTCTCATACTTTTAGGATGAAACACACAGAGAGAAAGGGTCTAATTGCCTTAGATGATTTTCCTATCAGACAGTATTATTGTTGGTTGCCAACCATCTTTGGGTGAGATGTCCACTTCTGACTCAATTATTGGCCACCTCTGAGTAAAGAAAGCCTTGTAATATTTTCCCAAATGAGGATTGCTTAATTCTAAATGGGGAATCTGAGAAGGGCAAATGTGATTATCTCTGTTACAAGAGAAGTACAGTACTACTCTCTCCTTACTTCATATTCCTTCATTGTATTCATCACTCTTTGATGTCACAGTATTACATATTTACTCATTTCTGTCTGTCTTCTTTGCTAGAATTAACTTCCAGGAGGTCGGGAAATTAGTTTTGTTCACTGCTGTGCTCAGGACGAGAACAGCTTCCCAAATTCAATTGTCAACAAATATTTCTTTAATGATGCATGAACAGTTAGAACATTCAGGCTGTGTGCATTTTTTCCTCCAACATGCACAGGTTTCCAACATTTTATATAAAATCTAACCCCTAGGATTTAAAGTTAAAATTTAAGGCAAATTTAGGTTTAATAGTAATTGGTCCTTTCTTTTCCCAAAGTTTCACTGTTTAGACATGTTATGATTGTTACTAAGGAATATTTTATGAGAGCTATGAAGACTGCTTTCGCCAGATGAAATGAGTTCGAGGAAGAATTCGAGGTTCTAAGATATAAAATCACCTCTTAGAAATTTTACTCCATGGGCCTTGACTGAAGCCAGCACATTCTCTTGGCTCTATTACAACACTGAAGAGACTCCTGGGGTGGATTAAACTTCCTACACGAAAGTCATTTCTGGACCCCTCTACAGGGTGAAATTCTTAGTAAGGGCATTTCAAAGGGAAACACTTATTTTCTCACCTGGCTCACTGTTTCACTAACTACTGGAAGAAATAGTGTATAACTGTGGTGAACACTAACATAAAAGGATGTATTCAATTTAATTCCAAATGTGTATCTTTTTTTCACTCTCCTTATAGAAAACAATGTCTCTAAAATTTATTCCTACTTGCAAACATTGAACAAGTTCCTAAACCCACCCTAGCCCCTTTAGGGCAACAGCATGTGAACAACTCTCCTGCTAGAGGACGCCTTTTTGAATTTTCCCAGTGGTACACTTAAGGGGGCTAAGGATCATGGTAGTTTTCCCTAGAGCTGAGTGAGCAGATTTGCTAAGACCAGTACAAAGTATTTTCACAAAGGTGGTGGGTCTGTGATTTGAGCTAGTTTGTAATCGTAATTGCCTGGAGGGCTTGTTAAACAGATTGCCAGGTCTCACTTCTAGCACTGAAAATCAATAGGTGTCGGGCCTGCAGCCAGTTCCCAGGTGATGCTCATGTTGCTGATTGAAGACCCCACTTAGAGAGCCCCCTTGATGGCCAAATTTGCATTGTAACTTTTACACCTGGCAATTAATTCTCTTTAAATTTCCCTGTGAATTCTCAGGGTTCCTCGGAAGAAAGCTCACAGAGCACTTTGCCAACACAGGATCTAGAATAGTGAGTAAAATCTGACCAAAGGAAGGGTGTCCTTTCCTGCTCTGATGACCTTAGCTGTGATTCTGAAATGTAAGCCCTTAATGAGTAACCTCATACAAATGTTGACTATCCTAAACTCTTAAAATAGTGGCCTAAAAACTCTAAAGAACGCCACTTTTCCCCATCGTGCCTATTTTATGAGGTGGGGAACAGTAGGAAAACCTAAAATTTCAACAGCACAGAGGAGTTACTAATTACTTTTGATTGCTCTGGGAATGTGGGAAGTCACCCACCATGACATCCCTCTTGTGAGGAGGTAGGGAAGGAAGGGGATGTGGGGCCAACGTATGATATAACGGATCTTGGAAGCTCACTTGGGTATGCTAACGCTTCGAGTCATAAAGAAGTGATTGAAAAGTGGGTCAGATTTCCACCTCTCTAACTGGGATGTCATCCTGGTGTGTAATGCCTGTGAAGGAGCGTGTATAAGTGTGGACATAATCAGCCTTTTGTGTAAGCTCCCTCTGAGCTTACTGAGGAAGGAATTTAGGCCAGGCCTACCTTGCGGGAAATCAAGATTCCAATAAAATAGCCCTTATTCCAGGTAGGTGAGTTAAATGCATTCCCCTTATGAGGCAAGAGTGAAGTGAAGGTAGAAAGTGGATTCATGCACAGCAGAGTTTTAAGTATAGAGGCGCCCTTTTTTTTTGCCAGTGAAAGATTCAGAACGAACACCTATGGCATTGTTTAAAAGTGGAGTGAGTGCAGAGTTCAGAGCCTTATTTTTGTTTGGGTAAGCTACATTCAAGCAAGTTAGGCAATTCTGAATTAGAACTCTAGACCTAGAGAATATCATTTAACCAAGTGCATAACCATCAGCAAACTAAATGATTCATGAGGAGGATGAGGTGGGCAGCAGGGCTTAAAGTTAATGTAGTTTCTAAACCTGTTCATCTGGTTTCTTTCTGTGTAGCAAATCAATCAATCAATCAATCAAATTGGTGGTTACTTGCCTCTATGGCAGAGACTCTAGACTTTTGTTTACTAATTGCAGTACCTATACCTGGTCATTCCCTAACTGTAAAGACATCACACATGCTGAATTCATTTTGAGGCAAATACATTCCTTTTGAACTGCCTCGTTTTTAAGGTAAAAATGTGTTCACATTACAAAACCACTGCATCAAAGCACTTCTATTAAAATAGCCCTGCTGCTTGTATTTAATGCTTTCTGGACTGCCCTGTGGCTCAGAGGGGCTGTGTGAAGCACATGGAGGCGTTAGAGTAATCATTAAAGATCAAGGGCTTTCCAATTATCAAGTCATACTTAGTAGACAATAGGCTGAGATAAATGAAGCATGGCTCGGCAGTTGCATATTCTGAAGCAAAGATTTTCAGAACAAGGGAAAGATGCCTGCCCCTTACGAAAGACACAGGCATTTGTCAATACATTTGAGGAAGACGCTCATCAAAACTCTCCAGCAATTCCCTGTTTCCAAGGTTTTAACAGAAAATGTTTATGTGAAATTTCTCCCTGTGATAAAAAACCCAGGGGTACATTTGCAAGACCACTGCCCACATTCCCATTCCAAAGCTATTATTCCAAAATAAGGTACAGTATGCTGTCCATCGATGAAATCTACTAAAGCTTCAATTAACTAGCAGTTTTGTTTCTTCTGTGCTTAATTTTAGTAAAGAGAAAGTTCACAAGAAACTGAGCTGTAAGGAAGGATTTTTTTCAAAAGACTGACTTCCAAGGTATGTCCTGAGGTCAAAGAGACACAGACCAATCTTCTTTTTTCTTTATATTTACAACTACAGCACTGCACTGTGATTCTCGAGACTCCAAATGATCCCCCCAAGGCAGTGCAAGATGCTCACTCATCTTAGAAATATTCAATTATATTTGCTGGACAGCATCTGCTAAGGCAGAAAAGGGGACTAATGTGTTTTAGGAAGATTTCCAGCAGCAGGAGAGGAAGAAAAAAGACATGGCTGGGTAGTCTCATTTTCATAAAGTGCTAAGCACAGTTCATTGCAAGCACAGGGAGATCAGCTCTGAGCTTTGTGACCACCCAGAGGGGTGGGATAGGGAGGGTGGGAGAGAGATGCAAGAGGGAGGGGATATGGGGATATATGTATACATATAGCTGATTCACTTTGTTATACTACAGAAACTAACACAACACTGTAAAGCAATTATACTCCAATAAAGATGTTAAAAAATGTTTAATTATATTATATTTAAAATAAAAGATTGGTTAGCATCAGGTAATTGGAGGCCAGATCATGTTCACGATCGCTCCCAGTTCGGGCTTGCTTTCTATGGCAGTGTAACCTAACTTTGGAAGACATGACCACTCTCGGTATATACATGGGAGAAGCTTGTTTCAAGGTCTCTGTAGGCATTTAACTCATATTTAGGTTTCTGTTTCTTCCATTCAACAAAGTCTCCAGACAATAATATTTTTAAAAATTCTCCTCCTTGCCAACTTACTCAGATCCAACCAACATTTATTGCATTATTAGTATGTGTGTGCACCAGGAACATTCATGCAAACTTAATTACTTTAATCCTCACAAAAATCATGTAAGAACACCAATAACATTTCTAAGTGAGAAAAATGAGTCTTTGAGAGGTAATCTATCCAAACCACTTATAAAATAAATGACAAAAGGAGGATTTGATACAGGTGTGTGAGTGTGTGTGTGTGTTTATTTCTACAATTTTGGTGTTTGGTGCTCTATACCGTTCACTCACATATAGTGCACTGGGATTTGGGGCCAAAGCTCCTCTCTTCAACCAGAGACCGTATCCTCTTGGGTCTCCCCGGCTATTTCTTACTTCCAAAGGCTAAGGGTTTCTCTCCCACTCAGCCCAGAGAGTCAGTGTTGAATAGCTCTTCCCTGTCTTCATAATAACATCCATCATATACTGAGGTTTCCTATGGTTCTTACTTCTGTGGGCACATCAGGGGTGAGACAGCCTTATTTTAGCCCTTGAATGCCTGTTAAAGAGTGTGTCACCATCAGGGCTCTGCTCATTCCTCTGATGAGAACGCAATGCTACTCAGCTATTGTAAGGAGAACCCTCGGGAAAGAAACTTGAATTGCCTTAGTTATGCTCCCCTGGTCCAGGACACATTCTCGTAACTTGATTCAATATTACTGAGAATCTTTTGTATGCTGAAATAGTTCTGGAAGATGGTGATATGGAAATAAATAAGACACTGTTGTTAACTTCCATGAACTCAGAGGGAACACAATAACCAATAATTGTGGCCTGTTAAGGGGTTCAATAAAGGCATGTATGGGATATTATAAGGAGGCATATTATGATGTGATTAATTCTGATTAAGGAAATTTCAGAGAGGGCTTCAGAGAAAAAGTGACAATTGATTTGAGCCTTGAAGGATTAGTCTTCTTTGCCAAGCAGAAAACTAGGGACAGAGCTGTGTAGGAAGAAGAAATAATATTGAAAAATTGGGGAGCCTGAGAAGATGACTAGGGATTGATTTGCAGTACTGACCATTTTCCTTCATTTGGGTAACAGTTTAAGTCATTAAGAGACTTATCAAGAAGCTCCAGAGTCCTCTCTTGGTGTATCCCCTGTACTTTGGACTCCAGGGCACTTGTAAAAATGATGTCCTTGGAACAGCCAGACATTCTGCATCTTCCTGTACTAACTGACCATGTGTGTCTTGTTGACTGTTTTATATGCAGTGCCACACGCAGTGCCTGTCATGGGATAGTGCCACATGAACATTTATTAAAATAATTTATATGCAAATAAAACTAAATTGAAAATATGATCTTAGGAAAAACACTCGGGTTTTTTTTTCTCATCATTTCATGTATATTTCAGTTGATGACAAATTCTAGTTGGCCTCTAGTTCTGCTGATCAAGGTACCAATAAACATTTACAAAAATTTTTGGATAGTCTATGTGTTATTTATTTTTTCTATTTTGCATTGGAACTTACCATTCATATACTCTAGTTTGTTAAAGCACAACTTAACCTTTTAATTTATCCCCCTTTTTGCATCAGATAGCTCCAGCTTTATTTGCTAAATGTGGTCACAATGAAGAAACATTTTTTTCCCCCATACACGCAACTACCAGAATTGTGCTTCATTAGGAACAGATGATGAAATATTGCTTAAAGTGTTTGATTTATAAATGCTGTGGGACCTATTGTCATCAGGGTTCTTATTAAAGGGAGTTTCTTTAAAAATACTATTCCCCACTTCTATTAGCATTACCTTCTAGATAAACACAATAGGACTTCATTTATCTAGCATATTCAGAGAATGAACTGTCACACATAAATAAAATTTCCAAAGAGCTAAAGCATGCCTTTCAGAAAATGAACCTTTTTTTTTCAACTGTTGTATATTTTTTAAAAAACGACAATAAAATAACTTTAAAAATCTCTATCATGCACCCTTGCCTTTTAGAATTTTGGTCATAATTGTGCCTTTTCTTGGTGATTCAGAATTATGACTATGGATGTGAATTATTGTACAGTCCTATAATATAGTAGGTATTGTCCATGAATATCTATTTCCTCCAACGTTAAAAGGCTTTGGACTGAATACCTCCTGCTAATTAGTTTCCGCTTCTTCTATCCTTTTCTAAGTTTACTTGTAATTTGTCAGTTTCTAACAGTTTAGTTTCAATTCATTTCAATTAAAATCAAAACAACAGACATTTAATAAATATTTAGTATATTCCAATTGCTGTGTTGAAGGCTTCAGGATTCCTAGATGAATACACGTCACTCTATGTATGTCACTGTCTTCTATAAACTTGAAAAAAATTATGAGACAAGAGATATATCATGAGTAACTTAGAAGCCCTTGTCTGGGGGCTTCTATTTGTCTTGAGCAAAATGCGTAGGCTCTGCAATAGCTTTTTTTTTTCACCCCACATATAGATATCTTTCTATTTTATCTAGGTTCAAAATGTGACCTTTAGGTAAGTCAAGTGTCACCATTTTAACCTACTCCTCTAATTTTTTTTTTTTTTTTCTCTTCCTGTGTGGAACTTAAAGACCTGGCTCTCCCTATCTGAGTTCTCACAGAAGTGAGGGGTAGACAGTGGGCCAGTCCTTCCTCACTATGTGATACTGGGAGTTGATGGCATCCTCAGTGAGTCTCTGTAGATTATCCTGACAACTTCCATGCTGGGAAGGATGTGGATGAAAGTAATAAGAGTAATAATAATAATAGCAGCAGCAATGATAGGTAATATTTGTATTGATAATATTATAGAATATATCATAATTTTAGGTTAAACTATGAGATATTTAAGTTCGTATCCATTACTCTTCTCCCATTATTTGGCATCACTGAGAGCCCCTATATGTTCTACTCTTTCTGATAAGATGGAAATAATCAAAAACTAAGTCAATGGCGATCTCTGGGATGAGATAATTTTTCAAAAATCTCTTTGCCAACCTGTGACAACTGTAGCTGAACAGAAAAGACAGCATACCATATTAGGTAGAGAGAGCTCGGATAGCACTGCTCATCATCATAAGTTTCTTAGTTTCAGCAGAGGGGAGAGATATACAAAAATTTCCTATGGTATCTGGATCCCTTGCTCACCCACTCCACCGCAGATACACACACAACAAAAGAAACAGAATATAGCAATAGATGCGAATTTTGATGCTGGTGTGCTTCTGTAGGCTGTCATGGTAGTGTAGGGGAAGGAGCAAGGGAGTCCCATGGTGGAGGTCGTGGACTGGGCAGCACATACGTGGGACAAGTTGTAGCACACAGCTGATTCCCAGAGGACATACCAGGCAAAGCCAAGAAAGTTTGAACAGGTTAGTGTTGGTGCTGGTGATGGTTAGGAGTGGAGATGGACACAGGAGCCACTAGACTCCCAAGAGCAACAGCAACAAATTGCTTCTGGTAAGAGAACCAACCATGAGATAGATAACTTTAGAAATCAGCGGCTGAGGCAAAGGCCCTTAGATGCTCAGGACCAGGTGGGAAAAGTGACATCTCCTTAGAGACCAGTGAGGACTCAAGGATGGAACTCAAACCAGAAAACCCTCACTCAATGCCCTGATAGTAAGTAAGACCTCTAACCAACCAGTTTGGAAATTAGCACTGTGGACAAGAGGCAGGGATGTTGATACAACTGGGTTGAAATCCACACTTGACCAAATTTAAACCTAGTCATGGCAAAGTTAGATGAATGGGTAGGCAAGTTTAAGTTGATGCTGTTGTTTTTATCCTGCCAACATTGAAATACAGGTCTGGATGCTTAAGTGGAGTTGATACAGGAAAAAAAAGAAGCTGTAATTTTGTACACTTGTAGAGAGAGCACCGTGAAATCTGCTTGTCTTCTTAGGTCAGCAGGGATGACCTGGTCCTTGCTCTTGTTTCCTCACCCAGCCTGTGCATAGTGAGGAGACTGGGGGCAGTTTTATGCTTCGTGCTCATCAACATTGAAAACTGGCAAAATCAATCCTGTAGCATCTTTAGGTATCATTGGTGGAATTCATTTTTAGCAAAACGACATTGGGCAAAACTGTTTAACTGTGTAAAATTTATCGCAGCATGATAGTTAATGATACATGAGAATTGTACAGATGGTGCTTCATCTGCTAAACAAGTGTGGATTATGATACATATTAAGGGTGGTCAGGTCCAGCTATATTCTGCCATACATTACCAATATTTTCTGAAATGGCTGATAGGTCCTTGCCAGATTTCCGGCAGTTTGATGTTGAAAACATTGTGGATGGTCCATTTGATACTGGAAAATATTACATGTTTTCCTTTTTATATTTATTAAGCAGAACGTTTTCATTTTAGTTTTTACTCATTGTTCATATCCAACATTCTATGTCTTCTTTTGTCTCAAAGGATGAAATACAAGAGGTACGATGTTAATGGAAATGAGTTTTCCTTACAGATGATGCGAGAGTTTTTCCTGCCTTTTTTTTTTTTTTTTTAGTTGAGGGAATTAGAAATCTGTTTAATTCATTTTTTTTTACATCGCTGACACTTTTTAAAATAACAGATTATTAAGATATAATTCTAACATTCTTTTAAAATGTACAATTCAGTGGTTCTTAGTATATTCACAGAGTTGTACAATCACCAATGATATTTAAGAAAGAACGTTTTCATCACTCCACAGAGAAACTTTATACTCATTAGCAGTCAGTCTCCATTCCATTCTGCTTCTAGCTGTTGGAAATGATTAATTTTTATTCCACATCTAAAGATTTTTCCTAATCTCAACATTTCATATCAATGGAATGATACAATATGTAGCGTTTTATAAAAGGTTTCTTTTATTTATTATAACGTTTTCAAGCTTCATCCGTGTTGAAGCATGTATCAGTACTTCATTTTTAAATTGTCAAATAGGATAGCTTGCTGTATGCTGTTGTATGATATATCACAATTTGTTATCCATTCATCAATTGATGGACATTTGCATCGCTTCCACTTTTTGGCTATTATGAGCATTGTTGCTATGAACATTTGTGTACAAGTTTTTGTTTGAAAATACATATTCGGATCTCTTGGCTATATACCTGGGAGTAGGATTTCTGGGTCATATGGTAATTGTGTTTAATTTTTTGAGGAACTGACAAGCTATTTTCCACCATGTCTGTACCACTTAATATTCCTTTCTGCAATGTAATGAGAGTTCCAATTTATCTACATCCTTACCAACGCGTGTTATTTTTTTAAAAAAATTATATTGTACTGGATGTGAAGTGGTATTTCAGTGTGGTTTTGATTTGCATTTTCCTAATGACTAGTGGTATTCAGCAACTTTTCATGTGCTTGTTGGCTGTTTGTATATCTTCTTTAGGGACATGTTTAGTCAAGTTTTTTATCCATTTCTTAACTGGGCTGTTTTTTTCTTATTGTTGAGTTCTAAGAATTATTCATGCATTCTGAATACTAGACCCTTATCAAGTAAATAATTCACAAATATTTTCTACCATTCTGTGGGTTGTGTTTTCCACTTTCTTGATAGTGTCCTTTAATGGACCAAAGCCATTAATTTTGAAGTACATTTCATCTTTTTCTTTTGTCGTTTGTGCTTTTAGTATCATATCTGAGAATCTATTGCCTTATCCAAAGTCACAAAGATTTACAACTATATTTTCTTCTAAGAGTTTATAGATGTAGCTCTTATATTAGGGTTCTGATCCATTTTGAGTTACTCATTGTATATAATGTAAGGTAAGAGTCCAACTTCATTTTTTTGCATATGGCTTTCCAGCATCATTTGTTGCAAAGAAAATTCTTTCCTACATTGAAATTTCTTAGTATCCTTGTCGGAAACTATGTATCCCAACCTGGGAGGATGTGAGGAGGAATTTTATAGCAATAGTTCAAGGGTGGTTTACTGACAAGATTAGGGTGTGTGCAGGGTCTCAGGTGGTTGTTCTCCTAATCTTGATGAGTTTCTTTGGTCCCTTTAATCTTGTCTCAGGTGGTTTCTTGGCTGTTCTTCCCTTGATTAGCAACTGTTCTGTTCGACTCTGCCCTTTGGAACTCAGGGAAGGTCATGGAGGCTGGAGTCTTACCTACAAGAAACAGGGGACAAAAAAAAGCTTCTGTGCCCAGGACTTCCACAGGGTCCTACTCGGTTTCACTACCACGCAGTCTGATTACTGTTTTTCAAAACAAATAGGAGAAAAAATAGTTACAAATAGAAATGCATTTATTTTCTCTTTTATATTTACCTATGTATTTTCCTTTATTGGTAGTCTTTATTGTGTATGGATTTATTTTACTCTTTGGTTTTCTTTTATTTCAGCTTAAGTACTCTCTTTAGTATTTCTTGTAGGCCAGGCCTACTAGTGACTCATTTTGTCAGTTTTTAATGATCTAGGTATGTCTTATTTTCTCCTTTCATTTTGCTGGATATAGAATTCTTGGATGGTGGCATTTTTCTTTCAGTACTTTCTTTTAATTTCTATGGAGAAGTCAGCTCTTAATCTTAAGGATCCTTGAAATGTGTAGCCACAGGGTACCCAGTTATTTAGTTAAACATTACCTCTGTAAGGTTGTTTCCTGAAAGATTAGCATCTGAATGGTACACTGTGTAAGCAGATTGCCCTCCCTACTGTGGTGGGCATTATCCAATCCCTTGAGGGCATCAATAGAACAAAAAAGTGGAGGAAGGGAGAATTCACTCTCTCTGTTTGACTGAGTTGAAACACTGGTGTTCTCCTGCCTTTGGACTGACCCACCATCGGCACTCCTGGTTCTCCAGCCTTCGGACGTGGACTACAAGTAACACATCAGGTTCTCCAGGTCCTCAGGCCTTTGGATTGGGTCTGGAACTACAACATCAGCTTGCCTGGGTCTCCAGTTTGCAGATGGCAGATTATGGGAGTTCTCAACATCCATCATCATGTGAGCCAATTTCCTAAAATAAATTTCCTTACTATTTCTCTATCTATCTACTAACCAATCTATCTATATCTGTATCTCGGACCTCCAGTGGTGCAATCGGTTAGCGGTACTTATATATCTGTATCTATCTACATGCTATTGATTCTGTTTCTCTGGAGAACCCTGACTAATACTGATTTTGGTACTAAGAGTAACTCTAGAAGAATTTTTCTTTTCAATAGACTTTATTTTTTACAGCAGTTTTAGGTTCATATCAAAACTGAGTGGGAGGTACAGAGATTTCACATATAAGCCCTGCCCTCAGGCATGCATAGGTTCTCCCATTATCAACATACCTCACCAGAGTGGTACATTTGTTACAAATGATAAACCAACATTGACATATCATTATCATTAGCACCCTAAGTCTACAGTTTACTTTAGGTTCATTCTTGGTGTTATGTATTCTATGGGTTCAGACAAATTCGTCATGACATGTGTAACTATAATAGTATCATACAGAGTAGTTTCACTGCTCTAAGTAACCTCTGTGCTCTATCTATTCATTCCTCCATCTCCCTGGCAACCACTGATCATTTTGGTCTCCCCACAGATCTGCCTTTTCTAGAAAGTCCTGTAGTTGTCCTTACAGTATGATGCCTTTTCAATTGGCTTTTTTTGCTTAGTAATATGCATATGTTTCCTCCATGTCATTTCACGGCTTGATAGTTCATTTGTTAGCACTGAATAATATCTAACTTTCTGCATGTATTATAATTTATTCATTCATCTAAAAAAAAGGACATCTTGGATGCTACTAAGTTTTGGATTATGAATAAAGCTGCTATAGACATCCATGTGCAAGTTTTTGTTGGACAGATGTTTTCAACTCCCCTTGGTAAATACCAGGGAGCTTGATTGCTGGATCATATGGTAAGAGTATGTTTAATTTTGTAAGAAACCACCATATTGTCTTGCAAAGTGGATATACTACTTTTCATTCCTGCCAGCAATGAGTTAGGATGTCTGTTGTTCCACATCGTAACTGGCATTCGGTGTTGTCAGTGTTCTGGATTTTGGTCATTCTAATAGGTGTGTAGTGGTATCTCACTGTTGTTTTAATTCAAATTTCCCTGATGACATATGATGTGCAACATCCTTTTTCATATACTCATTTGCCATCTGCATATCATCTTTGGTGAGGTGTCTGTTAAGGTATTTGGCACACTTTTAATTGGGTTGTTTTCCTTTTTACTGTTGAGTTTTATAAGTTCCTTGTATATTTTGGGTAACAGTTTTTTATCAGATATGTCTTTTGTAAACGTATTCTCCTAGTCTGTGGCTTTTCTTTTTATGTGAATTTTCTTTTTTACTCTGTTCATGCGATAGATTACATTATTTGATTTTTGAGTGTTTGAAGCAGGCTTGCATACCTGGAATAAATTCCACTTGGTCATGGTGTATAATTCTTTTTATACCTTGTTGGATTCGATTTGCTAATATTTGATTGAGGATTTCTGCATCTATATTCATGAGAGATATTGGTCTGTAGCTTTCTTTTCCTGTTCCATCTTGTCTGGTTTTCATATTAGGGTAATGCTAGCCTCACAGATTGAGTTAGGAAGAATTACCCCTGCTTCTATCATCTGAAAGTGATTATAGAATATTGGTATAATTTCTTCCTTAAATGTTTGGTAGAATTCACTAGTGAACCTAACTGGGACTGGTGTTTTCTAGTTTTGAAGGTTATTAATCATTGAATTCAATTTCTTTAATAATCACAAGTCCTATTATATTATCTATTTCTTCTTTGAGAGTTTGGAAAATGGCTTCTTTCAAGAAATTGATCCATTTAATCTAGGTTATCAAAGTTGTGGGGCATAGAGTTGTTCATAGCATTCCCTTATTATCCCTTTAATGTCTCTGATACAGTCCCCTTTTTCATCTTTAACAGTAGCAATTTGCACCCTTTCTTTTTTTATTGGCCTGGCTAGGAGCCTCTCAATTTTATTAGGCTTTTCAAAGAAACAGATTTTGTTTTTTTAATTTTCTCTACTGGTTTCCTGTTTTCAATTTCATTGATTTCTGCTCTAATTCTTATTATTTCTTTTCTTCCTCTTACTTTGGATTTAATTTCTCTTCTTTTCTCTAGTTTTCCAAAGCGGAAGGTTAGATTACTGATTTTATATCTTTCTTTTTTTTCCTAATATATACACTCAATGCTATAAAATTTCCCTTCTAAGCATTGCTTTTACTGCATCACACAAGTTGTGATAAGTTGAGTTTTTATTTCCATTTCGTTCAAAAAAGTTTTTAATTTCTTCTGAGATTTTGTCTTTGATCCATGTGTTATTTTGAACTGAGTTGTTTAATATCCAAGTACTTTGGAATTTTCCAGCTATCTTTCTGTTACTGATTTCTAGTTTAAGTCAATGTGGCGAGAGTAGAGAGTGTATGTTTCCTATTCTTTTAAATTTGTTAAGGTGCATCTTATGGCCCATAATGTGGTCTAGCTTAGTGAATGCCAGGTGAACTTAAGAAGAATGTGTAATACGCTGTTGTTGGATGAATTTTTCTATAGATGTCAATTATATTCAGTTGATTGATCCTGCTGTTGAGTTCAGCCATGTCCTTACTGATTTTTCTCCCTGCTAGATTTGTCCACTTCTGATGGACAATTGCTGAAGTGTCCAACTATAAAAGCAGATTCATCTATTTCTCCTTGGCACATACACATTAAGGATTGTTGTATCTTCTTGAAGAATTGACACCTTTATCATTATGTCATGTTCCAATTTATCCCTGATAAATTTCCTCGCTTTGAAGTCCACTCTGTCTGAAATTCATATAGCTACTCCTACTTTTGATTAGTATTAACATGGTTTATTTTCCTCCATTCATTTACTTTTAACATGTGTGTCTTTATATTTAAAGTTTCTTATAGGCAACATATAGTTGAGTCTCACTTTTTGATCCACTCTGACAATCTCTGTCTTTTAATTGGTGCATTTAGACCATTGGCATTCAAAGTGATTACTGATATAGTTGGATGAATATCCAACGTATTTGTAAGTGTTTTATAATTTTTCCCTTGTTCTCTTTTTTTCTGGCTGCACTGCAGCATCTTACTTCCAGGGCCCCGGCAGTCCTAACCACTGGACGGCCAGGGAATTCTCCTTCGCTCTTTTTAAAATACTCCTTCCATTTGCAGTGAGATGGATGGACCTAGAGATTGTCATACTGAGTCAAGTAAGTCAGGCAGAGAAAGACATATATTGCTTATATGTGGACTCTAAAATAATGGTACAAATGAACCTATTTACAAAACAGAAATAGAGTCACAGGTACAGAAAACAAACTTATGGTTACCAAGTGGGGAAGGGAGAGGAGGGATAAATTGGAAAATTGGGATTGACATATACACACTACTATATGTAAAATACATAACTAATAAGAATTTACTGTATAGCACAGGGAACTCTACTCCATACTTTGTAATGACCTATATGGGAATATAATCTAAAAAAGAGTGGATATATGTATATATATATATGTGTAACTGAGAGGAGAAACTAACACAACATTGTAAATCAACTATACTCCAATAAAATAAATAAAAAAAAAAAGTCAAACTCAAAGGAGAGAGTAAAATGGTGGTTGCTAGAGCCTGGGGAGAGGGGAAAATGGGGAGGTATTAGTTAAAGGGTACAAATTTTCAGTTATACATGATGAATAAATTCTAGAGATTTACCATACAGCATGGTACCTACAGTTAACAATACTGTATTGTATACTTAAAAATTTGCTAAGGCGGCAGATCTTTTGTTAAGTATTCTTATCTCACATTACATATAGATAATAATAATAAATAGAATGGGAAGAAACTTCTGGAGATGATGAATATGTATATGGCTTAGATTGTGGTGATGGTTTTCATAGGTGTATATTTATCTCCAAACTCATCCAGTTGTATACATTAAATACATACAGCTTTTTATTTGTCAGTTATACCTCAATGAGGTGGTTTAAAAAAAGAAAATATTCTTTTTCTGCTCTTTGTATAATTGAGCACTTTATGTGATTCTATTTTCTCTACTTTCTTATCGTATCAGCTCCTTCTTTTTTCACTTTTTTTAGTGGTTACCCTAGTTTGCAATATTTATTTACAGCTAATCCAAGTCCATTTTCAGATAAAACTGTACCACTTTATGTGTAGTGTGAGTGCCTTATAATAACAAAATAACCCTAATTCTTCCCTCTTCTCCCTGTTTTATTGCTGTCATTCACTTCACCTCTATATAAGCATACATAAGCTTATATGTACATAAGATAAGCACATAAGCATGCATAATTGAATACACTGTTGCTATTGTTATTCTGAAAAAGCCATTATCTCTTATGTTAATTAAGAATAAGAAAATTAGATGTTTTTATTTTATCTGCACTTATTCCTTCACTGAGCTCTTCTTTTCTTTACATGTAAATCTGAGTTTCTGACCTATATCATTCTTCCTTCTCTCTAGATCAGTTCTTTTAACATTTCTTACAAGGCAGGTCTACCAGCAACAATTCCCTCAAATTTTGTTTGAGAAAGTTTTTATTTCTCCTTCACTTTTGAAGGATAATTTTGCAGGATACAGAATTCTGGGTTGGTGGTTTTATTCTCTCAGTACTTTAAATATTTCACTCCACTTTCTTTTTGCTTGCATGATTTCTGAGAGGTCAGATGTGATTCTTATCTTTGTTCCTCCGTAGGTAAGGTGTTTTTCCCTCTGGCTTCTCTCAAGACTTTTTTTTAAGCTTTAATTTTCTGTAGTTTGAAAATGATATGCTTATGTATAGGTTTTTTTTGTCATTTATCTGCTTGGTTTCTTCTGAGTTTCCTGAGTCTGTGGTTTGGTGTCTGATATTAGTTTGGGAAAATGATCAACCATTATTTTTTCAAATATTTCTTTTGTTCCTTTCTCTCTTCTACTATTCTTATTACATGTATGTTACAGCTTTGTAGTATCACTCAGTCCTTGGATATCCTGTTCTGTTTTTTTCAGTCTTTGTTCTCTTTGCTTTTCAGTTTTTGAGGCTTCTCTTGAGATATTCTCAAACCCAGAGATTTTTATTTTCCTCAGCTATATCCAGTCTACGAATAAGCCCATCAAAGGCAGTTTTCATTTCTGTTAAGAGTTTTTGATCTCTAGCACATCTTTTTGTTTCTTGGAATTTCCATCTCTTGGCTTACATTACCCATTTTTTCCTGGCATACTGTCAACTTTATCCATTAGAACCCTTAGCATAATAATCATAGTTTTAAATTCCTGGTCTGATAATTCCAACATCTCTGCCATGTTTCAGTCTGATTCTGATGATTTCTCTCACTCTTCACATTGTGTTTTTTGTGTTTAGAATGCTTCATAATTTTCTTTTGATATCCAGAGATGATATACTAGGAAACTGTACTGTAAATAGGCCTTTAGAAATGTGGTGGTAAGGTGTCTAGTAGGGGAAGCATTCTATAGTCCCATAATTAGGTCTCCATCTTTTGGTGAGCCTGTGTCTCTGTACGTGAACTTTACATGTGCTTCCCAGTACCCCAGCCGGTAGGTGGAACAGGATGGCTAGAGTGGGCTACGGACAGTAGAGGGAAGAAAACCAACCTGCACACCATATCCAGCCCAAAGTTTGCCAGTGTTCAACTTAATAAGTTTTTAGTTCAGGTATATGAGTTAATGGTGTGCTATTTATAGGGAAGAGGATATATTACTATCTTTTCTCCCTTCACTCAGCTTCAATCCATAAGGGAAGAAACATGAAAACAGACTTCTTGTCCTTTGGCTCTCCCCAACTTCTATTTTTCAATCTCTTTCTACAGAAGAAGAGATGCATTTCTTTTTTTTTTTTTTTTAACATGTTTATTGGAGTATAATTGCTTTACAGTGTTGTGTTAGTTTCTGCTGTATAGCAAAGTGAATCAGCTATATGTATACATATATCCCCATATGCCCTCCCTCTTGCGTCTCCCTCCCACCCTCCCTATCCCACCCCTCTAGGTGGTCACAAAGCACAGAGCTGATCTTGAGGACACAGGGAGGGGGAAGGGTAAGCTGGGATGAAGTGAGAGAGTAGCACTGACATATACACACTACCAAATGTAAAATAGAGAGCTAGTGGGAAGCAGCTGCATGGCAAAGAGATGCATTTCTGATTGGTCAGAACCGCACTGCCCAGGAGCAGCGTGACTTTCATTTTGTGTACCTATGTTGTAAGAATATGGAGACTGGCCCCATATGGCTGGTTGTTGTGTGGGCATCTAGATTAAGAGGAGAGGATGTAGGGAATTCCCTGGTGGTCCAGTGGTTAGGACTCCAAGAGTCACTGCCGAGGGCCTGGGTTTAGTCTCTGGTGGGGGAACTAAGATCACACAAGTCACGAGGCATGGCCAAAAATAAATAAATTAAAAAAAAAAAAAAAAAGGAGAGGATGTAGGAAGAAGCTTTACCTTGTTGCTTAAGCAGCATTCTCCAATCCCACTTCTTCTCAGACAAAGAAGTTCTGCATTGGAGAATCAGATATTTGTTTCACAATTAATTAACAAGCTCCTTTTCCACTTCCTTTGGTGTACCTCACTCCCATGACTTAGAATCCTGGGAGGGGAAGGAGATTAGGAAGCTCACCTGCATTGTTAGCAGTTTTAATTGAGCTAGATAAAGGAAGAAAAAAATTAGCGTTTTAGGTCAAGGGCAACCAATTCAGATTTGGGTATGTTAAATTTCACTTTGACTTTTGAGACAAATGTCATATTATGTCAATAACATAAATTTGAATTCAGAAAGATTTGAGCTTTATTATTCACTTTTCCAAATATAATTTGTATGACTTTGGGCCTCATTAGTCAAATGAGGATAGTAATGATTTCTTCACATAATTGTTTAGTATTAAGAGAATAAAAGTATTCATGTCCTAGCATGATTATTGGTACAAAAAAGCAGACAGCCAATGGTAGTCTTTTCCTAATCCTGAACTACCTTGGAGATATTAAAAATTTGAGCTTAGAGCTTACTTAAGATATTAGACCAAAATATACTGATTTCTGAATAATCAATAATAATGGTAACTAAGGCAATAGGAAAAGAAGTCATGGAAGTAGGATATATAAAGTTAAGGGGAAAAAAAAGGTCAATGACTGAAACCACTGACATGACAAAATACACAGGTAAGTAGAAATAGAAGTCCTAGGAAAACAATCATGTAGAATTGTTATGAGAATAAGAATATATCTTGATGGGAGGAAGGCAATGTTATGCATTGGTAAAAGCATGAATATTGGGGCCAATAAGCATGGATTTGAATCTTTGTTCTGCAACATGCAGTTGGTACTCTGGAAAAATTATTTAAGCTTTCTATTTCTTGATATCTGCCTCCTTCATGAGATAACCTTAACCACTTCAGTGGTATAACAATAAATGTGACAAAAACACTTAGAGAAAGGTTTGGCCATGGTTCACAGCAAACAGGGGTTAGTATTACCATGGAAGTGAAGAAGATGATTACATCACGTGTGCGTACATACTTCAAAAGATACAACAAAAATCATGAGTCGTTATTTACCTAAAAAGGAGGAGTTTTCATTCAGTAGAAACTGTGGATTCAGTGGATACATATTGCTTTAGATTGAGGGAAGGGAAATTTACCTTACTTACTTTGAGAAAAGAAGGTCTAGAAAGAACAAAATATTTTAGGAAAGAGACTGAGAATCTTATATCAGGACAAGACTCACATCTCAGGCCAAGACGCAGCATCCAGATCTATTCATTAAATCGGGGGGTTTTGGACTATCTTTTCCTAGCTTATCTCTTTCTGTAGGTGATTTCATCTTGCTGCTATCTTCCAATACCATTACATACTCGTAACACTAACATATGTATCTCCAGCTCCACATTTCTTCTAAATTCCAGAATCATCTACAAGTGTCTACTCAACCTGACAATTTGAATGTCTCAGTGATAACCTCAATCGCCACACGTCACGATCTTTCTCCACGTTCCCTTCAAAGGTTTGTTTATTCCAGTGAGTGGTTCTGCCATCTATCCATTCAGTTACAGACACTAGAATCCTGAGAGTTATTCTACAGAATTCCTGTTCATCCACCTTCATATATAGCCAATCTTTTACTAGGTGCTGTCAAATTTACCAATTTCTCATCTCCACCCAGTCCCAGCCATCATCACCTGGACTCGAGAGAAATCATTTGTTGGTACTTCCTGAATCTGTTCTTTCCTCCTCACCCTGCCCCCAGCATCCTACGTGTCCTTGACAAAGCATCAGCATATGAACATACCTCTGCTTTCCCACTTTTCTAACAACATTTTTTTATGGTTTTACGTGGCTTTCAGGATAAAGATCAAAACTTATAACATGTCCTACCAGAGGTCTTAATGATATGGTTCCTGCTTTTTCTATAACTTTACTATCATACCCTGCTATGCATAGCACTTGACATACAATAGATGTGAAACAAATGTACTAAATAAATAAAGAAGTCAATATCCACAGTGAGGCTCATTTTATTTTCATATATAAGGGAGGGGAGAAATAAGCCGTAACACCCTGGAAAGAGTCGCTGCGGAAAAGAGGAAATAAATTCTCTACTTTCTCTCGCCAAATCACTTCCTTCCACGTAGAAAACTGCTGCTGCTGAGGGTAGCACGGTCACCTTGATCAGACCTCTGCCTAATTCCTGAACTCATCCTAAAACAGGTGGATGAAATCTGTTTTAAAGGCTCTGCTGTTTCTTTGTCTTCCGATACTTGAAAACCAGAATTCACTTTTCTGTAGATATTCTGACTTGGAGAAAATACAAAAAATGTTGTTCGGAGAGACTGAATATAATAAAAAGGAGTTACACTACAAGGCCTGGAGGAAAGGTGACAGCAAAGGGACTTTCTGAGATACTAGAGAAATGATGACCTTTGGGAACAGTGATGGCTGACATCCTATCCTGATGCTAAACATAGTCTCCTTTGTTACTTCTTCCTTCCTCTTCATCACCTCTTCAGTCTCAGTCTTCAGTAAAGCTCTTTTTTACCATTAAAAATTAGAGCAGGGCTTGTCTTACCTCTGTCTAGAATAAAGACAGGAGGGCCAAGATCATGGTTTGGAGCAAAGTAAGATCTGAGAGAACAAGAGGAGCTTGTGTGATATACTCGGAGGTGATGGAGGTAAAACCTGAAGTTGAAGATTGACGGGTGATGATCAGATTATAAAACACACAGTATCCCCAACATCCAAATCCAAAGAAAAATTAGAGACAAGATAGTTTTTGAAATTAAATGTGGTTTAATGTGGTTTTGAAGTTACTCTATTTGGAAATTAAAGCTAAAAGTGAGTCTTGAATTTCACCCCTCTGCTAAAATGATTTTTGCTGAATTTGCAGAATGACCTAAAAAGGAAGATGGTTATACAATACTTTTTGACAACATATATAAGTCATAGAGCATGGAACTATGTCTCAAGGTTGTAATACCAAATACGGAAAACAAAAACAAGTGCTACTCATTCTTAGGTGCTGTCATGGTACACAGGGCAGTCAGCCTGCTGACTCGATGCCTCTGCTCTCTCTGTTCTCTTGGGAATCTGTTTGAGGATTCTTATAGGGACTCACTCTAGCCGAAGTTCTAGCACAGAGTTTCAGAAGCAACTGTGTTCTAGCCTGGCAGCTTTGATCTGTGCCGTGTTTTTTTCCAGCCATCCTAAGCTCATGGCATTTTTCAGGATGCCCCACTGAGATGATGACTGATGGTCAGTCACTTTGGTAATGGAGACTGGGTCCCCTGTACACCAGGTTACCACCATTAACATTTTTCAACCCCCCATGGGTGGATTACTGATGCTTTTCATGAGCTTCCTTGACCTTTCCTTAAGCTTTACAATCCATGGTGATGAATTTATAGTGATTGTGACTGTGCATAAATCGTGTAACAGAAATGAATGGGCATTAGATGTTGACAAAGCAGAGAGAAAAATATTGTTCTTGACACCTTTTGTTAGCAAACGCATGATTTGTTATAACTCTTCTTTAGTGACTTACCTATAAATCTTCTTTTTTCATTTAATAAAATGCCCCCCACAGCTCCTCCGGGGCTGACACCACATTTTTGTGTGTAATACATTATTAAAGCCACGTCAAGCTCAAGGTGCAATGTGCTTGGGGGCTCAGAGTAGTATTCTTTACCTTCCAGCTCTGAAAAATACTCAGTTCCAAGGATGTACGAGCTCACTTCTGCATTGTTCTTTACAACTTAACCATGGCTACCTAAAGCTTTGTCGGTGGATATGTTTCTTTCACAAAGTTTTCTCATAGGTGTTCCATGAAGTTTTGGGGAAATTATTTTTAAAAATGGATTGTAGGACTTGAGAAAATGAGAGTTGTTCTTCTCAAAATTAAGTTCAGAAGAATCATTTACACAAGGGTCCTAGATCTAAAAAAGGTCAAATGTTACTATCATTCTGTAACTCTTTTGCTGACTGGCTTTAAGGAGCCATATTCTCTTTTTTCATTCTCTTGTTTATGCTCCAAAAAAGGTATGTTATTCTCATGTTTTCAATCTTTCTTTCTTTCTTTTCAGGCCAAGGCAAGGAAGTTGGTTGACAAATAATTTCCAGCGAATTTGTCTGCTGTATATGGACTCTCCTGGCTACAGTCAAGAAAGCGCTGTCAGCCACTCTTCTTCAGGTTTATGGCCTAATTAACTCTGTGCCTGCTTCCTGTGGTCCATGACCACTCCCAGGTCTTCTAGGATGAAGTTCAGAACCAATTCACCAAAGTCAGCATGTAGCCAAGTATGGCAGGCCCAAGCTTAGGACTTTACCATACATGGCAGTGAGTCAAGGTGCCAATACTTTTTTGGTTAGGATTTATCATGATGTGATTTCTTTTGTATCATGATTCCCACTCATCTTGTGTGAGACTTATAAGCTATGTTAAGTCATGTTAAGTAGTTCAAAATGGAGTCACAGTGGCCAAGGTGAACTTCCACATTAGTTGTTTTGGAAGGTCTGCTGCAGAACTGTGAGGGTCTTAGAGTGACAAATGAAGAATATTACTTTACACAAGTGGTTTGATGGCTCACGTGCATCACTGGAACAGAAGGAGCAACTGATGGAGTCAAGACTCCCTCCCCTGGGGTAACTGCTGCTTCTTAAAAAGAGACCACGAAGCTGAGTGACTTGAATGATCTTCTCTGGAGGACCTGAATCCATGCTGCTGAGAGCTGCTGCAGAAAGATGCTGCCACAGGTCCCGTTAGAGCAGAAGGGGACTTCCTCTCACACTTGTTGCCAGACCCATTGCTGGCCAGAGGCTGCTGGTACTGAGATGCCTGCTCCCCGGACTTGCCCTGGGGGTGGTTCCTCACCTGCTCTTCCCTATCTTTACTAACCGGTGTTGTGTGCTGATTGTATGCCATAAACCAAGTGATTCATGAACTGCTTATTGGCTACTGTTCCGTGTATCTCCAATCCCTGCCCTTACTGCTGGGCCCTGCGGCAAACAAGATCCCCAAAGGTTTCTTATATGCAGCTATTTTGGAACATTGAACAAGACCCGGAGAGATGCATGGAGTTTTGGCTTTTGAAGATGTGGAGAAATACCAGTGCAAAAAAGGGTGGCAGCAACCGTTTGCATTAGATTTTAAAATAGAGATTCAGTCAACTTGGCCTGTGTTGTGTTAAGATGATCAGTTGAAAAGAGAGTTTGAAGCTGGGTAAGATTAACCTGAAGGTCATAGTAATAACTGTGGTTTTTATTTATAAGTAGAAGATACTCTGTATGTTTTTACATCGGCAGGTGACTTAACTGGACTGTTCCTCAGGAAGATAAATTTAATGGTAATGAGCTGGATGAATCAGGGAGAGAATAGATTGGAAGGAGGGCTATTAGCTGGGAGATTTTAAAAGGTCAGGCAAGTGGTCAAAAGGACCTGATCCTGGGAAATAAGGGGTTTTTTATTAGATAGAAGGAGACAGAAACTCGAGACCTTCTGGTAAACTGGGTAGAATGATTCCAGGTAAGTTCAAAAAATGCCATGCAGAAAATAGTGAAGGAAATCAAACAGTTCTGTCATGCATGTAAACACGTCACTCCTCTCAAAGCCTGTCATCCTATTATTACATGACAGTCTCCTCTGGGTTTTTTTTCCATCACAAGAAGTTACAGGAGCTGGTAAGCCTGTGACTAATTTAAAATGTAATTGTTGTCCTGTCTTCCTCAGACATAGTTTGTGTCTCATTTCCTTTAAGTAAACAGTATAAAGAATTACAGTCAAGTTCAATATTAGGAGCCTGATTTTTAGAAATGGAAATGGGCTTAAGAAAGATCCCTAGCTGTAAGCCCAAAGCGATCTTCAAGTTCCCATACCCAATCGATGGTGTGTCATGCTGTCGTGGGTGAGACCTTGTCCCCAGTTCTGTGCTTCCAGATTGAGTGAGGTTTTCTGGTACTGATACCAGTGAAGGACACAAAGTAAACATGTGCCACTGAAAGGGACTGCTGGGTTAACAGGTCATGGAAAATTCATTTGGAGGAGAGATTTCATAAATCATAGAATGTTAGCCCTGTAAGGGATTATAGAGATCACCTAGTTAAATGTAAGAGTTTCGGAGCCAGGTCAAACTGGCAATGAATTCTCAGATCCCCATATAGGTACTACACATATGGCTTTTATTTTACTAGTAACCATTTTTCTGAAACAGTTTCTCCATCTTACAGATGGAGACATAACCAATCACAGAGTCACTGCAAGGATTAAACAAGTTAAAAAATGGACAGCACTCAGCCCAGTACATGGCAAACACTTAGCCCGTAACAGCTGTTACTAGCAATAAAACCCAGACCACGACTCGGGTCTCCTGAATGCAGACTGGGGCTCCCACCCAGAGCTATTCCATCCTCTTGTAAATTCCACTTGAAATCAACTATTCCAGAAAACTTCCTCCAATTATATTAACAACACCTCCAATTATATTAACAACACCTTCCATATCAGATTGTTTCCATCATTACTAAGAAGCTATTAAAGTCAACTCTACCTAATCAATCGTTTAAAAAATAAATTGAGTATCTGAAAAGAACATGCATTTTATGATAAGTAACACGCCATCATTAAAAACTTAATTATTACCTATTGCCCTGCAAAACATTGATCAACATTATTATTTTTAACCAGAAATAAGAGGCACTGGTCTGGAATGAAGGGGTTTGGGATTGGATGTGTGAGTAAAAACCAGCCCCTTGGATGAGGGTTATGAGTCACTGCTGTCAGGATTCAGCTGCAGTTTGGAAGGACATATTCTGGTTATTTGGAATAGGCCTTCAGAAGCATGCAGTATAGTCCAATATTTAAAATTATTATCTGATTAAACGAAAGTATCAGCAACAGTTGGTAGAGAAAATACGTCAAAGCAAAATAAAAAGTAGATGGGAAGAGAAGGGAAGGACATCATATTAGCAGAGCCGCCCACTCTGGCCAGACTCTTGGTATAAATCATTGCCTCTCATTCTCAGGACAGCTCTAAAGGGTGAGTGTACTTATTTTTATTCACATTTTATTGAGAAGGAAACTAAGGCTCAGAGGTGAACTTGCCAGTCTCACAGATGATATGTGACAGGTCAGGATTTGAACTCAGATTTTATTTCACTCAAAAACTTTCATTCTTTGTTCCTTTTATAAATCTTTTTGCTATAACATAAAACACAGTTACAGAAAACCACACATAACAAATTCATAGCTGAGTGAATTTTTAGAAGGGGAACAATTTTGTAACCACCATCCAGGTCAAAAAATAGAAGCTTGCCCCTTGCTCCAGACGCCACGCTCCCTCTCTCCAAAAGCAAGCACTACCCCAACTTTCATAGTAATCACTTCTGTGCATTTATTTATGATTTTATTAGCCAAATGCACATCCCTCTAGCATAGTTCAGGTGTTCATACATTTTTAAGCTTAATATGTCTGTGATATCTCATTTAATATAGAAATCCCTTTTGTTTTCCTTATTTTACCTGCTGAAAAACCCAGGCCATTTTACCTGTAGCATTTCCAGCTGTCTGGATTCTGGAGGTTGAAAACTCATGGTGCAATTCAAACTACTGCTCTGTCCTGTATTCCTTGTTAATTGACCTCTGGATCCAGAGTTTTGATGAGACTCAGGTTTGATCCCTTGGGCAAAATCTTAGGGGAGGGTGAGTTTTTCCACCAGGGGGCAGGCACATGAATCTGAGTTTTGTTTTGTTTTATTTTAGCATCTATTGAGGCTCAATACCTCATCATGAACCCTCTGGAGGCTGCAAATGGTGATAATTTGTCACTTACATTTCACTATTCACTGGAATAATTTTAAAGGAAGAAGCTTACTCACTATTTGGTTCCTTTTCATACAGAAAAAGAATAATGCTGATTCTTTCCTTTCATTTACCCAGTTTTTAAATATATGCGGTGTGCTCCACTCCATTCTAATTTTCATCCTTATTGAAGCTCAAATATCTCAGTCTTTGACCTTAGTTCTTTTGATATGGCATTAGAAGTTTTTGATAACTTCCTAGCTGTTTGATATGACACAATGTTCCAAACTCTTCTTGCGTATTTCTTTCTAAATACCTAGATAGCCATTTCTACAAGAAGCTTCATTTATTTGAATAGGAAATGGTATTTCAAGATCAGAATCTGGGCATAGAGATGATAATTGCTACTGGGTTGATAATTGTTTCTATCTTTTTAGATAGGATATGGTTAAAATACCTTGTGATTTAATAGCAGTATTTCTAATTCAAACTTCAAGAGTTTTACTTAATTTCTTTGATATTACATTTGTATTTCTTTTTTCCCACACTGAGAGTCCTACTTTTCCAGGGCATAAGGGATGACAGAATTAAAATGTGCCGTAAATATTCATTTGTTTTTCCCCATACTATATACAGTAGCCCCACTCCCGTTCTTACTTAGCAACTTCATTTTACAATTTTTCTCCTTCCTTATTAAGTTGAGAACTCTCACCTTCTCACTTAAAGGTAGCACTTTATGGCTTCTCTTTGACACATCTGAATTGCCAGAACCACTGTTCTTGCCCTTATGGCCATTATTAAGTAAAATAAGGCTCACTTGAACACTGTAAAGCACTGCAGTACTGAGACAGTCAGTCTGATAACCAAGAGGGCTACTGACTAACAGGCAGGGTACACTGGACAAAGAGATGATTCATGCCCCAGGGGACAGAGCAGGACAACACGAGATTTCATCAGCTACTAGCAGCAGCGCTTGATGTAAAATTTATGAATTGTTTTGTTCTGGAACTTTTCATTTAATGTTTTTGGACCGTGGTTGACCACAAGTAACTGAAACTGCAGAAAGCAAAACCACAGATGAGGGCAGACTACTAAGGATTTTTTTCAACAACAACAACAACAAAATTCAGACAGCTTTCTCGAATTATCATTGTTTTTTCCCAGAACCTTCTATTATCTGTAGGTTGAATCTTCTTTGCCTATGTTCAATAGTTATCTATCTAGTTTCAGGTTCATCTCTTTTATTTTTAAAAATTTCTTCCTTTTAAAAAAAATAAATTTATTGTATTTATATTATTTATTTTGGGCTGTGTTGGGTCTTTGTTGTTGCGTGCAGGCTTTCTCTAGTTGCAGAGAGCAGGGGCTACTCTTCGTTGTGGTGCGTGGGCTTCTCATTGCAGTGGCTTCTCTTGTTGCGGAGCACAGGCTCTAGGCACGTGGACTTCAGTAGCTGTGGAACGCAGGCTCAGTAGTTGTGGCCCACGGGCTCTAGAGCGCAGGCTCAGTAGTTATGGTGCACAGGCTTAGTTGCTCCGTGGCATGTGGGATCTTCCCGGACCAGGGCTTGAACCCGTGTCGAGAATAGAAAACAAATAGCAGAATATCTTCCTTATAGATAATAAAAATATGCCAAGTGGACTTATTTAAAAACAGATCAAAACAGTAATGTATTGAATTAAAAGTAAGCTAAAAATACTTAAGAAAATAATACATGATATAAAAGAACAATGCATATCAGAATCAGAAACAATAATTAGAAAAATCATTTTAGAAATAAAGACTAAACTTAGAAGGAGCACAAGAGTGAAAAACACATCAGAAACTTTCTAGGATAAAAAGAAGATTAAAAAGGAAGAAAATTGTATGGACTTCCCTGGTGGTGCAGTCATTAAGAATCCGCCTGCCAATGCAGGGGACATGAGTTCGAGCCCTGGTCCGGGAAGATCCCACATGACACAGAGCAGCTAAGCATGCGCGCCACAGCTACTGAGCCTGTGCTCTAGGGCCCGCAAGCCACAACACCTCTGACCCCGCGTGCCTAGAGCCTGTGCATCGCCATGAAGAGTAGCCCCTGCTCGCCGCAACTAGAGAAAGCCCCCGTGCAGCAATGAAGACCCAACGCAGCCAAATAAAAAAAAAAAAAAACCATCAGCAACCCAGGGATCCTTCTGCTTTCTGGTGCCTGCTACTCGTCTGTTCCCCCTAATTCAGATGTTGCTAACGTAAAGGCCATTGATGATCTGCCCCTAATCGCTTGCATTTTGTGGCTCCTCTGGACATCTCTGCACCTAGTTTTAATGCAAATGCTGGTCACGGATGTGTGACTTTGCTACCTAGTCACTCTTTCTAGTTTTTATGTAGGGGTTTAGAAAGACCCAGAATCTATGCTTCTACTGCTGTCACGATATCCCTAGATTTTAATTTTCTGAAATCTAGGCATTTCATTTACCGCCACCATGTTACCTTCATATATGAATACAATGACAATCACAGCTCAAATACTCAATGTGTTTGTAACTGAATTGGAACGTGGGGAATCCATTTAGGAAGCAACATCTCTGAGTATATTCTAATCAGATTCTAGATACACCCTGATCTTTCCTGCAGGAAATGTTGATGCCCCAGATGATCCACACAAGTTTTTACTGGGTGAGGCAAAAACGTATTTATTGGGGCAATACGGTGTAATGGAAAGAGTGTGGATTTTGAAACCGAAGGAGCTGAAGTTCATATCCTTATTCTACCATTAAATAGCTGTAAAATGTAGGCAAAGTGTTTATGCCTTATAAGTACAAATTTCCTTATTTGTGAAATGAACATAACTGTATCTGTCTCTTAGTACACAGCACATTTTGAATACATTTTAGCTTCCTTCTACAGATCTGAGAATCTCCAGCACTGTGTAAAGATCAAAACTTTTAGGTCCTTTCTTATTTAGTTGTGTACTCAATTGGATGAAACGTACACAGGTACCCTATTCAGATGTGTAAAAAATTATACACTTTCTCCTAAAGAATTATTTGCTTTTTATAAACTAGAGTTATTTTTCCCTTTGTTCCCCCAGTATCTGTTTTGATTTGCTCCAACCCACTCAATTTAGGAAAATATGGGGAAGGAAGGCAAAGTAATGTAGAATTTGGAAAGCAATTATATAGATTTAAGCACACTTTAGAACTATCTCTTTCTACTGTCCAGGGCAAACCCACAGGGAGAGTTTTCTTTTTTTTTTCCTCCCTCATGCAGACTGTCACATAATGAATTATAAGCAGAATTCAACTTCTGTGAAATGTTGGAACTGGGGATTTGGGGTGTGCTCAGAAGATAGGCAACCATGATTAAAAAGCTTTGTCAAATGCGAACTTAGAACATGCTGTGGTTTGGTTTCTTTTAATGTAACTATGAGCAGAAAATAGCATTTTCTCACTCCATGAAGTCACACCTCTCTTTGTCAATGGAACAGTTGATAAAGCAGTGAAAACAAAATTAAATGTAAATTGAGCTTTCCATCTGGCCACTGTGATACCCTTTAATTCAAGCCAAACAACTTGTCTTTGAGGAAGTCTTTTCTGAAGTACACTGGCTTGACATGATAAAGGGATCCTTTTATGGTGCAGGAAAATATATAGGGTATTTGAGGAAAAAAATTCTGAGCAGAACAAAAGAAGAATATAAAAAGGGAATGTCTGGTTAGTTACCTTTACTCTGAGACAGAAGGTATGTTTGCGTTTAAAGAACATAAATAATTCTGTTAGTTACCCACCACTTTTTTGCAGTGTGCTGATTTTCCTTCTGTCCGGGCTCTTTTTGTTTTCCTTTATTTCCTTCTTGTTGTTATTTCATTGATTTTAAGGACCCCAAGGGAGAGGGGAGGGAGGAGCAGAAGGAAAAGGAAACCAATAACAAATTCAGGAACTTGAGAGAGAAATGGTTAAGGGATTCAACTTTGGAGTCTGCCAGACCAGAATACTAAGTCCCGCTGGGTCATTTATTAGCTGAATAAGCAAGTTTCTTAATTTCTGTAGGCTTCAGAAATAGATGTCACAATATAGGTATATGTCATATAGTAAGCACTCATTAAAGTATTAGTTATTTTTATCAGCACATGGTTTGAGGACTAGGTTAGAATATCTACTTCTTTGACACTATACCTTAAGTTATATTTTTTTATATGGTGGCCCATTAACATATAGTGAGCTTATTTTATATTTAGTGGTGTATCTGATGATATAGAATTAAATGAAATATGACAGCTACTTCTCTTCATAGTTGAACATAACTAGTCATTTGGAGCACAACTATTGTGTTCAGAGGAGAGTCACTTGAATTTCTTATCTTAGATGTGGCTGGTAGGTTTCCAGAGGGATGACAAAAATACAATCCTTTGTGAGTTAAGGAGGGAGTCCCCAGACAATGATCATTTCTATGTACAATTCTAAAGAAGGGATGGACCAATTTCCATAAGATGTCCTTTTTGGGGATGAAAGAATGCAAAACTGGCACAGGTTGGAGTCTCTAAAATCAGAGATGGAGTTGGAGTTGGGATGCAAGGCATTTATTAGGGATGAGTATGTGTAACAGAAAGAGGAAGGAAGAAGGATTGGGAAGAAGAAGGTGAACGTCTATGCCAGCCTGACAAAGTCTCCACCAACCCAGCAAGGGTTCTGGACCAAATATTATCTATTTGTTCATCTGAAATGGCCTGATCTGTTTACTTCTGCTTTGCACAGCCACCAAATATGGGCAGCTGTAGGAAAGTGTAGCCTCTGGGCAAGGTGGCTCTCAGCAGTTCGGACAGGTCCTGAAGGAGTCAATGCTGGAGGCTGTCTGTTGACTGTACTCCGGCAGCTGGGAGCAAGTCCTTTCTCAAAAGGGGATCTGATCTGGCATCTCCATGTTCGCCACAGGCACTGAAACAGTACCACCTGAAATTTGAGAACTGTAAATCCTGATCTAGTGGAACTGGCTGAGTAGCCCCTAAACGTTATTATCATGGTAATTAATGTCTTTGGGAAGGAGAGGACACCAAGGACCCCAGGGAAAAACTGATGAAGGAAGAAGGGAGAGTCTGGGCTAAGGGAGCAAGATTAATACAAATACCTAAGGGTTTTGTTTTTGGTGGAGGGGAGCTATTTCTGGTTATGCTGAACAGCACACAAAGTCTCTAAACACAATAAATTGTCAGCTTTTCTTTATAACATTACTGTTGTGTTGAATTTAATTTCCTTTATGTCTCATATTTAAAATAAACATATGTTAGTGTTAGCTTTTCCTAATATTGAAATAAATATTTAGCAGTATTTTGGAGCCACCACTGTTATACACCCACACTAAAATATCCGCACTCATTCTTCCCCTTTCTGCAAAAGAGCTGTTGTAAAAGTGCAAATCCTTCCAAACATTGTATGAGGAGGAAAATGTAGTGTCCCTTGTTTAGTACTGTACTTCTGTATTCTTAAAAGATATATTAATTCTAGCTAATAATACTATTGGTATCATCAAACTCATCACAGCAAAATAAATGTAAGTATATTGTCTCACTTGGGAAGCAATGGCTGAGTGTGTTATGAATGAACTAAAGGAGATGCAACCTTGGAAAAGGACGCCATGGCTCCATGTAAAGGAACCTGGATCAGTGCTCGGCAGCGGGCGAGTATCCATGGCAGAGGACTAGGCTTCAGTAGCAATGTTGCTTGGCTGAAAGTAGCAAGGGCACTAGTACGTAACTCATGCTTTCTGTTCCAGTAATTGGAAAGAAGGACGGGGCTCTTTTGGACTGACCAAACCTCAAAGATTTTTTTTGCCAATTAAAGTATATGTGTATGTGGGAGGGGCAATCAGGGGAGAAAACAGACCTTTTGCTAGTAACGGAGCTGGGTACTTGAATCACTTTGAAAAATTAAAAATATATATCGATATTTATATTATGAGGTTGTGAAGCAGATCATATTAATTACATATATAAGAGGGGAAGCAAAGTGTATTGCTTCCTCTTCCTTTAGAGGTGATAACAGTATTTTGGTTTTTTTTTATATTTAAAGACCTTTTTTTATATCAGTTTTTGGTACAGAGATTTCTCATAAACCCCACTTTCCCCACACATGCCTAGCATCCCCTACCAGAGTGACACACTTGCTACAATTGATGAGCCTGCACTGACACATCATCATCACCCAAAGTCCATAGTTTACACTACATTTCACTTTTGGTGTTGTACGTTCTGAGTTTGGACAAATGTATAATGACATGTATCAATCATTAGGGTATTCTACAGGGTGTTTCCGCTGCCCTAAAAACCCTCTGTGCTCTGCTTAATCATTGGACCTCCATCACTCCACCTTCTGGCAGCCACTGATCTTTTTATGGTCTCCATAGTTTTGCCATTTCCAAAATGTCATATAGTTGGAATCATAAGTATTTAGCCTTTTTAGGTTGGCTTCTTTCACTTAGTAGTATGCATTTAAGATTCCTCCTTGTCTTTTTGTGGCTTGATGACTCATTTCTCTGTAATACTGAATAATATTCCATTGTCTTGATGTATCAAAGTTTATTTCTGCATTCACCTACTGAAGGGCATCTTGGGTGTCTCCAAGTTTGGGCAATTATGAATAAAGCTGCTATAAACATCTGTGTGCAGGTTTTTGTGTGAACACAGGTTTTCAACTATTTTGAGTGAATACCAAGGAGCGTGATTGCTAGATCATATGATAAGAGTATGATTAGTTTTGTAAGAAACTGCTACATTATCTTCCAAAGTGGATGTACCATTTTGCATTTCCACTAGCAATGTATGAGAGGTCCTGTTTCTCTACAAACTTGCCAGCATTTGGTGTTGTCAGTCTTTTGGATTTTGGTCATCCTGATAGGTGTGTAATGATATCTCGTTTTAATATGTATTTTTCTGGTGACATATGCTGGGGAGCTTTTTGTTTCTTTTTGAATATATGTACTATACCAGGTAAGTTCCTTCATCATTCTGGAATTACATTTTCTAAGCTAAAAAACAAAAAAAAGCAGTTGAACTAGATCTCGTGAATTCTTTTAATTTTCTATGATGCTTAAATACATTCTACCAGTGCTATCCACGTATGATTTTAGCCTCCTGCATATAGAGAAAATTGGCATTTTACTTTTCTGTAAAAATTAGGAACAAGCAAATAGATCCTCCCCAACTCTGCCTTCAGTTTCCTAGAATACTGAGCTGTGGTGTTTATAAGGAAGATTATCCTTTAAATCCTGGTTTTCAATTTTTTGCTGTCATGAGGACAAAACTCTAGCAAGAATTAGATAATGAAGTTGAAATACAAAACGACAACAAAATAGGACATCAAATAAAGCTCACAGGTGTCCATCGTGGAAATTAGGCAGATCAGTTTCTGAATTTAGACAATCTTCAGTTGTTTCTAACTGAATACTGAATAAAAGAAACCCCAAAGAATTTATGGTTACCATCTCTTACTCAACAAATCATATTGGACTGAGTATGTTAAGGTTCAGCAGTGCAGTACTTTTCTCTTAAAATCTATAGCAGCACCTTTAGTATCAAGTTCCCCTTATTCTCTTCCCTTCACAAGTGGTAAGTATTTTCCTGAATTTCTCAAATTCCTTATGACCTTTACCCCACATTTCAGTGTCATTCCTTTCCCAGCTGTGACTAGGGTATTCTCTTCTAGCACATTGTGATGGACAGAGCAATCCATTTTGTTGTCTAACCTCTATATCAAAGTGACAGAAGATTCAGAGGTTTAACAGCTGGAGAAATTTTCATGACATGAATGAGATTTAGATAACACTTCCATTAACAGTACTTAAGATCAATGTCCGTAAACATAGCATTCCCAAATCCCAAGTTTATTGTGTGTTTTAACACTTTAGAGCCACAGAGTTTTTCTGATTCAAAATGCCTGTCACACAATTTGGAGGGAAAATTATTTAAATAAATGTTCAGATAATTTATTCGAAACCCTCAGTGAGTAGCTGAAGATGGCCCTCCCACACACCAAAAGAGAAAAAGTAAAATAAAATAATAAAAAGAAACAAAATAAAATAAAATATAGATCTTTTAAGAGGCCAGTACGCCGCTTCTTTACCTCCTAGCGGTGCTTACAGAATTCACTGCTAACTTGGAGAAATGAAGTGTACAGAGGAACAACTTTCAGTCACTTTAGTCTACCAGTCTAAGCTTCCTTCCAACTGGTGGGGTTCAGGGCAGGCCACCCCAAAATGTGCCCCTGTGGCCTGTGGACTATTTCGAGCTGAAAACAAGAAAGGCCTCCAAAGACCCAGGAAGAACCTCTGCCCTTCCATCTAAAAGAAATTAGCATAGGAGGCTTAGGACTGGAAGGAGCTAGGGAGCTATCACCACAGATAATCATAGTCAAGTAAGAACTAGCTGTGGCAGACAGGGAAGAATCTAGCAAGGCTCAATTTGATCAAAGTCCTCTTTGTGTCCCATTGTCTTTGGATGGCCCAGCAATCCTTTGTTTACCAAACATTAACTCTTTTTACCTTCCTGTGAATGCCTTTACTTCAGTTTGAAGTCCCAGACCCTACCTCCTTCTCCTTAGTCCAGAATACTATACACCTCACCTTGCCTTGCTGTCTGTGGGATTCTTCATGGTTATGTGGATTCCCCATGTGTACATAATAAATTTGATTTTTCTCCTGTTAACATGCCTTATTCAGTTGAATTGCCAGCCAAAAGAATTAAGAGGGGAAAGAGAGGAGCAACTGCCTCACCCACATTACCTACAACTCTTTCAAATAACGCAAACGTAAGTCAGAACTATGACCTTGTTTTAAAATTCCATCTTCTGGCATAGCACAGGGAATTATACTGAATATCTTGTAATAACCCATAATGGAAAAAAAAAATCTAAAGAAGAATATATATATACTGAATCACTTTGCTGTACACCTGAAACTAACTCAACATCGTAAATCAACTACATTTCAATAAAAATTGAAAAAAAATAGTTAAAAAAACCCACATTCACTGAATAAAAGGAACTCCTGTGATTTGGCCATTCTTATTTCTGCGAATATATTGTAAATCAGTAGTAATCCTCAAACAAATCTTACTCCTCTGTACGTGCCTAGACTTCTGCACACATCAGCAGTCCCATCTCGGGCATTTATAAAATTATTAAAGTGAAATGCAACTGCTTTTGTATTAACAAACACAATTTTCAATTTAGTGATATCGTGACATTACTTCCTGAATTAAATGTCTCAAAATTTGTTTTGTTTTTCATAGAATTTAAGATATACTAGTTTAACTTTTATCTAAAGTAATTGCTTGATATTCTGTGTGCCAAGACAATTTTTGGTCTCAAGGATTCATTTTTTAAAAAAATTGATATAAAACAAAAACAAACTGACAGTTCTCAAGAATTATTAAAACCAGTGGTTGCTAATGTTATAGAAAGACTGTTCATCTGTAGTATCCAACACAAATGCTCCCCTAAAAATCTATGGAGTACTCTCTTGATATCAGGGAAAACAACATTTCCTAAATTTCCAACACCCTCCTGCCTTCCCCACAAAGAACTCAGCACAACAGCTGTGAAAGATGGACTTGAAGACTCCACTGGTCAGATGAACAAGATAAGGCACTGGAATGAAGAGTGAGTGAATTTAAAATATCATGAAAAAAATCAGGGATTTGCATAGCTAGAGCATCGCACGGGTCTCAAAAAGAGAAGCAGAGGGAAGCAGTGGAGCAACATGCTCTCATGTGTTCTGATAAGGGGGGTTGGTTTCAGGGGGTGCTAGGGAAAAGAATGTATCTCTAATTTTATTGGCTTGATTCACAAAATAGCCAGTATAATCTTCATGACATAAATGTTGACTGCAACCTCAAGCCAAGTTACATGGAAAGAAGAAAGATAGTTATGTTCCCACACACTCCTACTGCATTATACAAAAACCGTCCTGTTAGTTATAGTATCTGGTCAAGTGTACGTTCTCACGCATAGAGTTTGATGGAGGGAAGGAAAAATTGATCTTTCCTGTGTTAGTACCTGTGGTTTGTCCCTGGTAATTCCCTGATAAATATATGAAGTTATTTCTTAATCAGACCACTGTCAGCATTCTGTACATACTTGTTATGCTCTCTCAGGTTGGATAATTAAACTATGGTTGATTTGATGGAGACAGTCCAAGAAAATCAAACCCGATAATTGAATTTTTCCTATGATTTCATCACTTTTTTAAAGTGAGACAACTTAGCCAGATGATTTTGATTATAACTGATACTCGAGCACACATTTCCTGTTCTATTGTTGCACCCGGATAAAAATATTGGACTGTGGCTATTTCAATGTTTTCTCCTTGTGTTGTGAAGGTTTATTTGGTTAATTTTGGTTTTAACCTTCCCTTACCCTGAAAAATGAAGCTTCAGATAGTCATGCACAGAAGTGAATCTGATCAACTATATTCATCCATGCCACTGAAGTCACTTGAAAAATACTGATTCCCATGTCCCTAGACTTTTCAGTTTTTTAATTATCTAAAATATTGAGCTCATATCAAATACTATCTTATTTCTGACTAATGTGTTTCAAAGACCGTAATGTTTACTCATGTCAAAGAAGCTAATAAAGAAACTCATTTCTTCATGTTACATGAAATTGATTCTTGAAGTTCCAGCTTTCCTACCTGGGTGAGATATTTTACCCAAGGAAAGACTTTACCTCTTTCCTGCATTTCTTTATTAGGAACTGAAAATAGCAACATAAGATTATGCCACTAATAGCAATAATTCAGAAAGCTGATTTTAACCCTGAAAACTGCATTTAAAAAAAAAAAAAGAAGGAAAGAAAACTGGATGGAAAACGGTTTCTAATTTGCCTTGGCAAATAGACTGATGATTTTTCCCTAATTGTCCTTAGAAATGGCAAAATCCTGTATCATTACCAGTGATGTAGATCTCTGAGCAGGCAACAGTCTGACAGGAGCTAATTTCTCTACTTTTTTAAAAAAAATAAAAAGCAAAACAATAAGGGGCAAGCATATGTTTTGCATTTTTGGCACAGAGAAGTGATGCTGGAAAGCTCTGGTTTTCAGACGTTTTCTAAGCGATTTCTGTGCTGTTCCCAATCTGTATGTTTCCACCATGTGCATCTCCCTGGTGTGAAATTGATTAGTAGCAGCGTGAATCTGTCACCCAGAGTTACAGTGACTAGGATTTAGGGAGATTTCAGCTTATTTTTGTTGATGCTGTACTGTGCCCACACATCCCTTCAAATGTGACCTGGGTCTGGAAATGATGTGGTTTGATGTATCAAGGTCCTTAGGGACAGGGATTTCTTTTTGAGGAAAAATAAAAACAATTTCCACCCCCTAGGTGTCCTCAAACAAAGAATGAACAGGTCAGGGAGATTAAAATGTCTCTCAATAAGACAGTGAATATCTACAGAGTTATATCTGAGGAAAAGAACAGAAAATGTGAGAAAACTACCCAGCAGCAGCATAAAAGATCATAGTTGTCTTTTATGTGCATAACAATAACCCTTTTCATAATACATACTACTTCAAATTCCTTGAATTTAGGGGCCTTCAAATGTTTCTTCTATCACATATTATTATTTATATGTAAAAGTACACGTCAGTGCTCTGTGCTAAGAGGATGAGTTAGCTTGGATTGCAATGGCACTGACGTCTATAGTTGAAAAGTGGTAGACGGTTAAGTTCTAACAATGTCTTCTTGCAGTTAAACAGAAATATTCAATATCTGAATTTAATTTTGTAGCAAATGTGCATAAAATCCATTAGATTTGGTCAAATAAATCACAAGATATATATTTTTAAACATACACTTGAATTTACTGAAATTTTAATATTTATGGTTGGTTGTTTACTTAAATTAATACAGTTGCTTTGCTTTATTATTGGGTTCTATATTTCTAAAAAACATAAAAAAGGGAAAGTGGCTGTATTTCTTACCAAATAAACACTTTCTTTAACTCTTGAAAATGTTTTTATAAAAACTCAGTACAGCTACTGTGAAGCTATTGTATCAATTACATTAGGTTATCATAAAACAATCATATTGTTGCTTTTTCGTTATCCATGCATTAATCATTATACCTGTAAATAAATATGAATTTTTTCACATTATCTTTTCATTTTTGATGGCTTGTATTGGTAATACATATAACATCTATAGTGTTTTGTTTTGTATAAGACCATATTGATGAAGGTACTGACAGACGATTCATCTTATAAACAGATGATGTAAACTTTCAGTATCTATATAGACAGTACAGTACTGTAAATACATTTTCTCAACATTTTTTCTCTAGTTTACTTTATTCTAAGAATATAGTATATAATACATATAACATACAAAATATGTATTAATTGACAGTTTATGTTATTGGTAAGGCTTCCATGGGCTATTAGTAGTTAAGCTTTTTGGGGAGTCAAAAGTTATACACAGATTTTCGACTGTTCAAGAATCAACTGTATTCTCATTTTTTTTTTTTTTTTAATTTGCCCACTGTAGACTATGGTAGTATTTCAGCTAGTGGTTCAAGGAATAAAACAGATACTTTTCATTTGGAGTAGCCCAAAATACTGAAATGCCATATTTTGTTTTGAGAAGAAATATTTCATCTTATTTGAAAATGAATAATTATAATAGTTACAATTGCACCTGTTGTATGCTAGTGACTTTCTGTGTATTGAACTTCACTGAATTAGAGTCTGGGGTCTAGGCACTGGATCTTTTAACAGCTTCTCAACCAGGACTGAGAACCATTAACCTAGCTCAAATGTTACTTTCTTCTTTCTGTGCCCTCTTTTTTGCATACACCTTCTAAGCTGACATAACTTTCAGCAGCTTCTCTGTTAGAAAAGCATTTTACAGATAAATCTTATCTATGGTACTTATCATATTCCACACTGTATTAGAATTGTTTATGATCATGTAGGATTTCCCTTACTAGATTGTTAGACCATTCAGGTCATGCTCAGTGTTCTTATCTGAGATGATATGTTTGCAAATATAAAGATTTAGGCAGACAAAGGAATAACCACACATATGAAAATTTAAGAAAATCTAAGTATGTGCTTTTAAAAACTCAGATGACTTCAACTGACTGAATCCAAATACATGGTTGTGGACTTTGAAGAAAATAAAGATGAAGCTGGGGTCCAAAGAAGGAAACCACATGGTCTGTGTATAGCAATAAACACAGCACATCGGGGAGACTGTGGAGACCATGTGGGTTTCTGAGACATGGTGACTGTGAAGAGGATGCCAGGACTTGGGTTTACCTCTGCTAACTCATGTCAGTTTTGTCCCAAAGATTATGGTCCTCAAGATCATGTGACACTCAGCATGCCGGGTAAACAGGGTGATGCCATTTGGATATTCAGGTGTCCTATGCGAGAATGTAGAGCAAGGAACTACCATCTAATTTCCCTCTTACTTTCACAGAAAGTGGGAGATTCGAAGGAGTCAAGTTAAGAAAGGAGGCTGTTCCCAGAAAAGCCATATTGGAAGTGGGACAGGAAAATGAAGATGTCAAGTCTTGCCAGGTCAGATCCGGTTAGAAAATGTGCAGCACAGTGTGTTGCTCAGTCATTTCTTATACATATTTTCTCTTTATCTGGCTTTTTAGTGAGATGCTCCCTCAGGTTATTTTCAGGTGCCTCTTTCCCTCATGCTTTAATTTCTGGGTTCTTATCCTGCTATGAAATCCTCTGCCTCCAGCAAAGCACAATACTGATCTTGCCAATGTCACAGAGACCTCGAAATCATATGTGCTTTGGTGTGAAAGGGGAGTACAGAGCTCATAAAACTCTTATCTTTATTAGGGAAAGAAAAGAACATGATGCAGCATCTTTTCTTTTCTTACCCTGGTTATATTCCACAGTCTGCTAATAATGACACTTTTAATATGAGAGCATTTGCAAGCACGACTCTTTTCCCCCTTAATGCCTGGTTGTTATTTACTATTTACGTATAGTGTTGGGGATGTAGAGAGTGGTAATTCAAACACTGAATCCTAAAATTAGTTAAAATAACTTAATGCTTTAACCAGCACTCCACAGGAGAAGGCTGGTACAGAAGGACCATAGAATATTGCCCCTGGTTTTATTAAGAAATATAGAATAAGAATATTAGCAGAAGTGGTTTTATGTTAGGCAAAATTTTCTCCAATTTACCATTTACTCTACAAAATGATATGTTTTATGAGGGTGAGATCTTTAAAATGCAATTCTAAGCGCTTTTTATTCTTGTCATTAAAAAAACAGACATCATACAGGTTAGGAGCAAAAGTGAGTTCTCACAGTAAGATAAATATGAATGTTTTAGTATATATGAGACTAGTACATGGCTAATAATTTACAGTAACTACATGGCTTTTGATTTTTTGAATCCTGTCTCTCTTCCATCATTTCAGTGAAAAGCAGAATTCACCATAGGGGAAAAGTATGGTATTTTCCTATATTTCTATAGCTAATCTCTTCTGTTACATAAAACCTAGCTTTCATGGCCCAGAGCAATAATTTTTATCTACTAAGGAAGTTTTAACTATGGATTATTATGGGAATTTTTTTCCTTTGCTCAACTTCTATAGACCCAGAAAAGTTTAAAATATCAGGGATCGTATTCCTCTATTCTACTTTTAGAATTCCTGAATATTATATTTATATGAGTCAGCAGAGGTAATAATTTATATAATATATACATTATAAGTCAGACAGTTATATTACCATGAGCCCATGACAAACTCATATCAATTAAATGTTCCACTTTTTCAGATTAAAATTCTATAAATTCTTTTCCACTTTACTAATAATTTGGAGCTCACATTTTAAATTATTACATTTCTGTGACTTTTTTTTTCATTCTTTACCCTCTCAATTGTCTGAAAGTCCAGCTGTGTCAAGAATGTATCAAAGTATTGAATGCCTGACCAGTCTTCTCCTTTGCCTTTTTTCTTTTTTTTTTTTTTTTGCGGTACGCAGGCCTCTCACTGTTGTGGCCTCTCCCGATGCGGAGCACAGGCTCTGGACGCGCAGGCTCAGCGGCCATGGCTCATGGGCCCAGCCGCTCCGCGGCACGGGGGATCTTCCCGGACCGGGACACAAACCCGTGTCCCCTGCATCGGCAGGTGGACTCTCAACCACTGCGCCACCAGGGAAGTCCTCTTTGCCTTTTAATTTGATAAAATTGACTTTGTTGAGTGCTTTCCTTGTGGAATAAGCTGTGTATTTTCCCTGCTCTTTCACTTGCTCTCACTCTCACTCCGACACACTCTCTCTCATTCTCTTCTCCCCACAGCGTATTTAGTAGCCACTTTTTCAGGCTCAAGATGTTCAATTAGCTTCAGAAAATATGCAAAATGGAGCATGAACTCCATGGTCAGTATATTTTTGTTTGTTTCCTTTCTCACTTCAGCTAGTTTTGTCTCTGTCTTTTCCTTAGCTGTTAAATGCTCTAAGGGTATAAAATTAGGGGTATGATGTTGAAGAACTCCAGATAAAGAAATAAAAAATGTGTTTCTTCTTTTTATTTTAAAAACTAGTATGTCCTTGCCACTTATTTATCTTGAATCAGTTTTCTAGGGGTTATAAGGAAGGACTGAACCATAAACCACAAGGGTTTTTTTATGGAATATTTGAGCTCTGGAGGATAGAGAAATCTGCCCTCTGAGGAGGAAGGCGCCATCTCAAGTCCTCTGGCGCTGCTCCTCCAGCCAGGCGCACGGGAAGGGCGGGTGAACAGCCAGTGCTGCTTCTTCCAGCTGCTGTTCACCTGCCACTGGAGAGGAAGGATGATCTGAAAATAAGAGGATGCTATACCTTGAAAAAGACCATCTAAATAGCACGATAAACAAGGCCACTACTCCCATCATGTCTTTACTCCCATTACCACCTTTCCAAGGTGATGCTTTCAGCTCACCATTCTCCTTGACTGTTCTGTCTTCTCCATTCTCTTCCGCATCTACGTTCTACTCCTCTGCTTCAAATCAGTTAATGAGCCACCTTATTGCTGCCTGTGCTTTGCCTTACCTGTGGAGGTTTTGCTCATTTTCCATTTCTATTTTCAGACCATTCTGACCATTCCTTAATGCCTCTGACATCACTTTGACTATCACACACACACACAAACACACACACACGACACATGTCAGCATACATGCTTCTCATTTATTTACAGTTTAGAAATATAGACATGAATTTGCTTTACCCACATAACTTTCCATTTCCCTTTTTCATTTGTTTATGTACTACACATATTGTGGTTTTAGGGAAGTTATGTTTTATTACTTTTCTTCTTGAGGTAGAATGAGAGTTTCAGAAATTGGGCTCAGAAAATCAAGGTTTACAAAGCAGATTAAAGTGTGCCCTGAGGGCTTCCCTGGTGGCGCGCGCAGTGGTTGAGGGTCCATCTGCCGGTGCAGGTGACGCGGGCTCGTGCCCCATGTGCCGTGGGGCGGCTGGGTCCGTGAGCCATGACCGCTGGGCCTGCACGTCTGGAGCCTGTGCTCCGCAACGGGAGAGGCCACAACAGTGAGAGGCCTGCGTACCACAAAAAAAAAAAAAAAAAAAAGTGTGCCCTGAGGGGAGGGCAGAACTGCACATCTATAAAGGGAGCACAGGGCTGTTGCTAATATTCGTGAGAATTCTTCCTGAATGGCCAGATCACAAAGATGTTTCTCGCCCTCTTTACATGGTCCTCTCCTCTGCACTTCTGATTCCAGACTGTTCCATGGACAGTGGCTCAGACCCTGGACCTGCCCAGATTTCAGGATCTCTTCACAATGGTGTGAAACCCTGGCTCTGCTCTGACATCATCAATTGGGTTCTGGTATCCCATGTGTACTTTTCCAGCATTTTGACCCTTGACATTTTCTTACATTGTACTTTGAATCATTCATGAATAGGTTCAACTGCCCAAAGAGAAAAATGAAAATAACAGTCATTTCATAAATGAATTCTGGAAATAGGCAATCCAGGGTTGGCATAGGAGCTTTATGAATTGTCATAGACATGGTCCTTTTAGCTTCTGCTCTGTTATTTTCAACACATCCTCAAGGTTGCTTCATGTACCAAACGGCTGCTTGAACCCTGCATCACATCAGAATTCCAGGATGCAGGGAAGAGGTAGTAAGGGAGGGAAGGGGAACTCCTGTCAGTTCAGTCACTTCCTTTTGAATAACCTGCCTGAATTTTTGTCACATATCCATGTACTTCTTGTTTGGAAAGGCAGGGGAAAACCTCCTGGCTAAATGCATTGTGGCTATGTTTCTCTTCTAGGCAAATAAAAGGGGGATTAAATAATAGATTGAAACAAGAATTCTCTGACATATTATATTTTTATTTCTGGGCTGACTATTCCACAAAGAAGAAAAGGAATGGGACTTGCGCTCACTTCCCTACTAATGTGAGAAGCAGAGTACGTTTTTTTATTCCTTTTTGAGACCAAAGTTAGTCCTCACAAAGCATATTTTCAGAGACTAAAATCCTTTTTGAAATACAGTTTAGTTTCCTTCAAAAATCTTTCATTTATTTTGCAGCTGTTTATTATTTCTTCTCCTTTTCCTTCTTTTCTTTTCTCTTCTTTTTCTTTTAGGAGAGTCCCTGAATTTCATTTCATTTCAACAACTTGCAAACTCACTCCTAAGTCTCTTACATGAATGCGGCTGACACAAGTTCAGATCAGTCTGAGGGTGTGGATTCTACAGTCTTCAAGCCTGTGTCCTACCTTGAGAACTCCCCTACTGAAGTGTTTACCATGAAGAAAGCGTCTCCGGTGTGCAGGGCAGATGGCCAGGGGTGGCCCTTTCCTCACTCTCCAAAGCCTGAAATAAGACTTCCTATAAGCCGCTCATGGGGCTGAGACAGAGGGAGAGATGGATCGCTCCTATCTGGTCTGGAGAAACTCTGTCCCCAGGGGACAGGCTCCCTGAAAGCCTTGCTGCATTTAGTCTGAGCAGTCCCCATTAAGGTCACATGATGCTTATGACAGACTTTAACCACTTCCTGTCCCCACTGGGGGACTGCTGCCCTGAAGTCAGCTCTGTTACTGAAAATCACTCAAGAAAAGTTCACTAGGTGCCACTAATACATATTCTTAGCCTTGTCTTCACCACTGTATGAATTCTTCCCTCCCTCCTTCTTGGAGGGCTCCTTCTAAGGTAACCCCTGGTCCTTAGACCAGAGCGAGAAAGGCACTTAGGATATTTTTCTCTCTGGGAGAGGTTCTATTGCTCAAGATAGTCTGAAAGTATACTCTCTCTATATTAGTGTTTTTTCACTTTGCCTGAATATTTGATTTGTTTGGGGCTAAGTCCTAGAGTTGCCAACTTCCACACCCCTCACCAGAGTTCATATTCTGTATCCTCTCCAACTTCATTGGAATTTACCAGGAACACCTTGTGAATCTGACTACAAGGGATCAAAGTCTACAGAGGGTGAGAAAGGCTGGAAAACATCAGATGTATTCAGGGGAATTCCTCCCCAAAACCTTCCTTAGGTGATAAGGTGATCACCCTCACCCTTCAGGATTCTCAGTCCTCCAACAAATTCCTGCCCGTTCTTTCAAAATTCTGTTCTCAGTCTTAGAATGCTAATGCCCACATGAAAATCTACTTGTATTGAGACACTCCTGACCTCTCTGTTTTCTCCCAGGAGGATATATTTAGTTCAATACATGCTTTATGTTCCTTTGGCATGTGGTATCACAGCACAATGATGAGTCATGGTTCATGGTGAAGGACATGTTACAAATAGCAAAAATACCAAAGCTTATAAATAATTTTCTTAGAATAAATCAATGAAATAAAATCAAATTTAAAAAGTATGGGTCTCAGGTTTCTCGCTCTGGTCAAGGTAGAGTAAGAAGGACCAGATTTATTCTATTACTCAAAACAATAAACAGGAAAAAAATATATGAAGCAATGGCTTTCAAGAAATTGGACATATGCAAAAAATGACAGTGGTCCTTGAGAGAAACAGATGAGGTGAGCCCTCTGATTGCCCGACATACTGCCTGGGAAGTTTCTAGGCTGCAGGGTAAGGAGGGGGCACGCAGCCAGGACCTGTTCTCACCTGCCAGACTGAAAACCTCATAATTGAAGGGATATTATGTAAACTACTGAAGAGTGTCTTGTCTCAGTAATGGGTAATTTAACCCTAGGTCAAATGCTGCTTGGATTCCCACCCACCAAATCTTAAAAGCAAGACCTGAAAAGATCAAATTATTTCCAAGTAACTTAATCATGTCACAAAGAAAGTACAGAAAAGATTTCAAGAATACGAAAATATTTAGCTCCCCAACATGGTAAAATTTACAAAGTCTTGCAAGTTACAGAGATGCAAAGGGAAGAAAAACACTCTCTACAATGAAGAGAAAAACCATCAATCAAAACTGGCCCAGAGCTTCCCTGGTGGCGCAGTGGTTGAGAATCTGCCTGCCAAAGCAGGGGACACGGGTTCGAGCCCCTGTCTGGGAGGATCCCACATGCCGCGGAGCAACTAGGCCTGTGAGCCACAACTGCTGAGCCTGCGTGTCTGGAGCCTGTGCGCCGCAGCAAGACAGGCCATGATAGTGAGAGGCCCGCGCACCGTGATTAAGAGTACCCCCCGCTTGCTGCAACTAGAGAAAGCCCTCGCACAGAAACGCAGACCCAACACAGCCAAAAAAAAAAAAAAAAAAAAAATTTAAATTAAAAAAAAAAAACTGGCCCAAAAATTACCCATGATAGAATTAGTGGACAAAAACATTTAAACAGTAATTACAAATGTATTCCATATGTTCCAGAAGCTAGAGGAAGGACTAAGCATGCTAATAAGAGATGTGTATAATTTTTAAAAGGCCCAAGTAGAATTTCTAGAGATGAAAACTGCAATGTCAAAGATAAAAAACACACTGACAGCATTAATGGTGATGATATCAGAATATTAGAAAAAAAATAAGTGAACTTTTAAGACATAACAGACATTATCTAAAATGAAAATACACAAAGACGACTAAAAATAATTAACAAGCATCAATGAACAGAGAGGAAATTTAAGAGGCCAAATGTATGTGTAATTGGACTCCCCAAAAGAGGAGGGAAAGGAAAATAAAGTAAACAGCATCTGAAATTTTCCAAATCTGAGTAAAACTAGAAACCCACTAATCAGTGCCCAATTATAATCAAATTGGTTAAAACCAGTGAAAAAGAGAAAATTTTAAAAGCAGCTGGAGGGCAGGGAGAGCACATTCAACAGAGAGGAACAGAGACAAGGAAGACAGCAGATTTCTCATTGGAAACAATGCAGGTGAGGAGAGCATGTAGCAACATCTTTAAGTAATGAAAGAGGGAAAAAAAACCCCTGCTAATCCGGAATTGATTATCCAGTGAAAATATTTTTTAAAAATGAAGGTAAAATAAAAATTTTTTTCAGATGCCCAGAAGTTGAAAGGATTAATCATACTATGAGTTTTTAGAAAAAGTCATTCAAACAAAAGTAAAACGATACAAGATAGAAATCTGGATCCACATGAAGGAATGGAGGCTCATGAAACTGTAACTATAAGGACAAATATTAAAATGTTCTCTTATAGCTTTTAAAAACTATTTCTATTAAATTTTTATTTATCATATGTAAAAGGGAAATGTATGACCACAAGAGCACAAAGGCCAGGAGGGGAGAAATGGGATCACACTGCTGTATATTATACTATACACGAAGCACAATCAAGAGTTAAGCATCTGTGGAGTCAATCACCATGGATCAAAAATATTAGGAAAAATAATTCCAGGCAGTTCCAAAAAGCAAACCTGAATTTACCACGTGCCTACAACTATTCACATAGCACTTACATTGTATTAGGTATTGTAATTAATCTAGAGATGCTTTAAAGTATACGGGATATATGTATAGGTTATTTGCAAATACTATGCCATTTTTTATAATGAACTTGAGCATCCTCAGGTTTTAGTATTTGTGGAGGGTCCTGGAACCAATCCTCTGTGGATACTAAGGGACAACTGTAGTACAATGCCACCTGAAGGTGGGCTGTGATTAAGTTAAAAATGTATAGTATAAACCCTAAAGTAACCACTAAAATAAAAAAAAAAAATTATGCTGATAGCTGAACCAAAAAGGAGAAATATTTAAAAAGTATACCATTAAATCAAAAAAGGATTGAATGAAAAGGGAATAAAGAACCAATAGAACAAGTGAAAAACAAATAGCAAGATATTAAAGATGGTACATGTAAAATCAACCATACCCATAATTATGTTAAATGTAAATGGTTTAAATACCCCCTTGAGTTGCAGAATTTCTCAGATTACATAAAAACAAAGCAAGTTCTAGCTACATGCTGCTGCAAATTAACAGGGAGTTATACAAAACATACATCTTGGAGATTTCCTTAAGCTGTAAGTACTCTCTGAACAAGTTTTTTGACAGATCCTCAGACAACTGTTTATGTTCTTGTGATCAGGGATATTTTCCCTTATGTTTAGGATTGGTAATATCTTCAGATATTACATATCTTGAAATTCAGATACTAAGGTCACATGGTGTTTTTTCAGAAATGGGAAAGTTAATATATATCTTTGTAGAAGTAAGAACAGTTTCAGGAGGAAGAGATGTATTGTGTAAATCCCAATGGCAGCTATCAGGTACATATTATGAAACTGCCTGAAAGAAGAAGAAGAAAGAGATCGTTTCTAGCCAATATACATTAAAAAGAAAGAGATGGCAGATATGAAAATAAATTAAAATTATCAGTGTTTAAGTGCATAAAATATCACCAAGATTCATCAGACACTAATTAGGTTGGCTCGGTAGAAGATGGATGTGATGGTTCATTCTGTCTCTGCAGGAATGGAGGATGCCAGGGTACCTGGGGAAGAGCAGAGCTACACTTATCAGTAGCTGCAGGCAGCAACATTTTGTGGTCTCTGATAACTAAGAAACATTGCTTTATTGACCATTCAGGGAGGGGCAGAAGTACAAATAGGACAGGAGAACATTTAGTTTGCAATCATCTCTTCTAGTGTAGAAATGTCTAAACTGTGGGTGATGTCAATATGTGATCGAGATAAGTCCCTTGCTTCCTGTGTTAATCTGGGAAAAGTCTTTTAAAATCATTTCTCTTATCCACAAAATGGGTGTGTGTGTGTGTGTGTGTGTGTGTGTGTGTGTGTGTGTGTGTGTGT